>NC_134362.1:186572130-186872130 GCF_048569485.1 Anomaloglossus baeobatrachus | reverse complement strand
GTCTCCGTGGCCCCGCCGAGGAAGATAACAAAACGTGCGTCGGGGATGGATGTGTGTTTATATATAGTGTGAAGGCACCATGTTCTGGGTGCATGAGGGAGGTGGTACCTCGCACACGTGATCAATGTCTTCCGGTCATTCTAGGGAAGAGGCGGGATGGAAGAGAAACTTCCAGTGACATCCAAGTTTCTCTTCCATCCCATGGCGCCTTCACACTATATATAAACAAACATCCATGCTCTGTCACCCCCCCCCAAGATAAAATCGAAACGTGCGTTGGGGTTGGACGCACCCCGATACCTGCGCTCTGCACCTCTTATCATGGGTGAGTAAAAATGACGGTGGTTCCTTAGGGATCCGTTCAGCGAGGTTTATTGTGTGTATCTAGGTGTATGAATGCTACTTTAGCACTATCTAGTTGCTGTCTGTGGTACACTGAGTTAATCCCATTTAAACTTAAGATCACCAGGGTTTTTCATATACTTTAACTCCCCATGGAGGTGGTTATTACGTTCAGGTCCCGATGTGTTGTCCCATCATAGGGCTTAATCGGAGGTCCCCACTTTCTCCTGTTCACCTTATTGTCATTATACGATGTGATTTATGTAATTGTTAACCCCACATGGGATATATTTTTATATATTGAATTGTCTTTTCTACCTCAATAAAGTTATTGTGATTTCTAGATGGTTCTGGTATTTTCTCTTATTAGTGGGGTTTTGATAGTCGGCCAAAAAAACAACCCCTTTTTCTCTCTCTGTTTTAAATCATGTACGCTTATGGGGGGGGTCGTATCATTGAAAATGAATGTCCAATTTTGCCTTTCCTTTGTTCTAATTAATAGTCTAAAGCAGTGTTCCCCAACACCAGTCCTCAAGGCCTACAAACATGATTTCCTTAGCATTGCACGAGTGCTGGAATCATCATTAAATTATCATCTGTGCAATCCTGAGGAGATCCTGAAAACACGCATTGCTGGGGGGCCTTGGGGACTGGAGTTGGGGAACACTGGTCTGAAGGGCGTCCCATAGAGTTGCTCCTTATAAAGATCTTCAGAAGCGCACCGCTCCCTGGCATGCCTGATTGCTGGGGACCGATGCGCTCCTGATTGACAGTTCAGACCAGTGGCATTGCTGAGCGCTCTCTGGTCCCAAAAATAAAGGTAGCTTTACCTCTGCAACATCACACGGGCGCAGAAGTGATCCGGCTCTATAGCACAGCGCTGCGCTCCTTGCCTATGAAACTGGACACCACTGACAGACTGCAGAGGTGGCTGGTGACCTCGGCAATGAGCAAAATTATAAACGCCTCCGTTCTTGAGAACAAGGAGGATTTTTTTTTAAGGCTAGGTTCACATTTCCGTTGTTTTGCTTCCATCAGCAACGGATCAGTTGTTTTTAAGCTGTCAACTGACGCAACGGATGTGTTTTTCACAGGAATCCTGTGAAAAAACTGATCCGTCGCGTCCGTTTCATCCGCTATGCGTCCGTTTTATGACGGATTAGTCATAATCCGTTTGTGTATGGGACAGCCCAGTGGGTGTGCCAAACCTGCTGGGCATGCTCAGTAGAGCATGACGGAATCCAGCGCTGGATTCCGTAGTAAGACGGATTACGACGGAATCCAGCACCATAGACATCCATTACAAGCGTGACGGAAGGCAATGGATTCCTGCGCGGCGCGTTAATTTTGACGGCCAGAAAAACGTTACATTCTACGTTGCTCCCGCCCGACGGTCAGTCAAAAACCGACCGCGGCGCAGCGGATGCAACGCAAGGTAATCGGTCGCAATCCGCCACTAAAACAAGTCTATGGGACACAACGGAATCCGCTAAACGGATGCCGTTGTTTACCATAGCCGCGGATTGTGACTGATACATTTTAATGGAAATGTGAACCTAGCCTAACAAGTCAATTGCAAAGTGCTTGTAACAAATAGCTACCGACATATTGACAATAACTTTTAATGTGAGCTAATGAGCACACATATATACATATATATATATATAATATACACACACACAATATATTATATATATATATATATATATATATATATATAAACCCATGATATTCTGCTGATGTGCCCCTGCTGGGATCATTTTCTCATTGATTCTCCCTGGCTTCTCATAATCCTTTCCTGGGTGTCTGTACAAACTATTTTAGGGGCCATCAGCCCTAGATCCTGTATTATGCCACTTCTGTATCAAAAAAGAAATATTACTTTTTTTTTAGAGGGAGAACTGACCAGATAAACGAATGTGTGAATAAGAAAAACAAACAAACAAAATAAAAGCAATTTAATAAGATAAAATATATACACACATATATATATTATATACATATATACACACACACACACACACATATATATGGGGAAAAAAATTATAAAAAATTATATTATATATATATATATATCACACATATAATCACACACACACACATTGTAGCTTATTCTTTCATATATATATATATATATATATATATATATATATATATATATATATATATATATATAAAAAGAAATAAATAGGATGCGGCATGTGTGTATATATTTCTCTTTCATATATGTGTGTATATATATGTATATATATATATATATATATATGGATAAAAAAAACACACATTATTTGCACATATATATTTATATATACAGTGTGTGTATGTATATATATATATATATACACACACACTTATATATACAGTATATATATATATATATATACACACACATATATATATTTATATATACAGTATATATATATGTATATATACATACACACACATATATATTTATTTATTTATTAATAGTCAGTGCTATAAGTCCGTTGATTATCACCCACCTGTAATAAAGGTGTACGTTCCATTTGGATTATCCTTTACCAAGGGAAAGAAAGCCTTCCAGGAGGTGAATGTGCTGAGGAGCAGAGTATCCAGCACCTACAAAAGAGAGAATCTATCAGTGATTTGATGCCATTATTTGGATTTATTCCTGACGACTTCCGCCTGAAGAACGGATAATATAATCTGTATCTATGGGGCACTACCAACAAATTCAGCACAAGGATATCGAGCATACAAGTCCATGGGATTCAACTTATAACTCAACATGTTGATCCGGAGGAGGCAAAAGCCCCTATTTGCACCAAATAAAGGGAAAAATTCCCTCCTGACTCCACATACGGCGATCAGACTAGTTCTCTGGATCAATGTCTAGATATTTAGGTGAATGTTTTGTATCCGTTTGTTGGAGATCTTTTCTGTACAAATGTCACCCCAACCTCCTTACATTATCGCCAATTATGGATCTATTCTATGGACCTAACAGGTCTGACGCTCTTTGAATCCTTTCTGTTGTGATCCTTTTCTTTTTCTGGAAGGCAGGGGCAGATGTCAGCAGAACGCTGTTGATTAATTTCCCGGCAATATCTGGACCCGTCTATCAGGCAACATCCAGCTGTGTGGCTGCAGATGTAGCAGTGCTGAGGTTGTAAGAGGAGATAGCGAGGATTTGGTCATATAAACACACAAGTGAGTCCGGACATATATAGCACAGCCGAGTGTGTAATGTGCAGTACATATGAGTATGCCATCGAACACCAAACCCTGTGACGTTGCAATATGCTACCTGTCATTTACATAGGACTGCACCAGTACTAACACAAGCCTCAGTGTCCTTCCTTCAGGACTTAACTCTTATACAAAAACCATGCACAAGGGTTGATGTGAGCTCTTTGCAAGTGGCTTTTACCATCCACCCTACAATAATAATAATATTTATTCATTTATATAGCGCTATTAATTCCACAGCACTTTACATACATTGGCAACACTGTCCCCATTGGGGCTTACAATCTACATTCCCTATCAGTATGTTTTTGGAGTGTGGGAGGAAACCAGAGACCCCGGAGGAAACCCACGCAAACACGGGGAGAACATACAAACTCCTTGCAGATGTTGTCCTTACTGGGACTAGAACCCAGGACCCAGCGCTGCAAAGCTGCAGGGCTAACCACTGAGCTACAATGTAACAACTCACAAGAAATGCCAAAATGTAATTGTCCCCGTACCCTCTGCAGCTCCTGCAATGACTGTGTGTGGGGCGGACCACCTTGCCACCAGCTGAACCCCAGCGATGAAACCACGTCGGTCACTTTTCCCGCTCTGCCAGCCAGAGACGCTGCCGCCTCCTGTGCCCCCTGCTCCGAGCCTGCACAATACCCAAATACAAAAAATAAGAGTCAACGAGCCAGACAGTGCCGCAGGCGACCCCCTCCCCCTCACTGAAAGCAATATCATAGACTGTGCAAGAAATAATGGACATATAGGGAACCAGTGTGAATGCCACATGTGCTGCAGAGCTGTAATCCCCATCATTTCCATGGGTTATACTCCTCGAGTGGTTGACAGGTGGTGCGATACCTCCTTGCTTTTCTTACCCACATCTCCGAGCAGGGTGTGAAGACTTTCTCTGTACTGCGCTGGCACAAAACTCGTCAGTTTCTCCAAGCGGGCATTATCTCGGGAAATGACGGCCACCTGGAACCCTGCGGCAAAGAGGAGGACAATGCTTAGGAAGGTCTCAAGGGGGCTGCAAAGAACGGTCACCTGTCACATAGGACGACCTCGTTCCTACCTCTCTCCAAAAGACACTTCACAATCCCAGACCCAACAGTACCAGCGCCCCCAAGAACCAGGACCAGCCGCTGTGACGTGGACATAGTGACCGGCTCGGCAGCACGACTCCCAGATCACAATCAGACAGATCAGCTATAGAGACTCAATATTAACAGTGAGTGTGGCACCTCCCCAAAATCCTTCATACCTCCCCAAAGACTCCCACTCAACAATCCCAACCTCCCTACACCCTCCTCCTAAACCTGCTGTCCACCAATATACCCAATACACCACTAATGAGGGGGGACACTTCACTACAATGGGATAAGGCAGCACTGATTGCAAGCTCTTCAGGGTAGTCACCAGACGATGCGATAAAATCCAGAGCTATAGACTGTCATCTACATATCGATCGTCAAGGAAATGGTCTGTCAGAAAGGAAAGGGTTAAAAGGTCTGGACGCAGGAAAGTTTATTAAAAAGTGCCTTATTGCCCTGATGACTAAACAGTGCGGTGCCAACATCTGCTGTCAGTGAGCGCCCCCTGGTGGAAGGCCGGGAAATGGCAAAGTATTACATGTTACTTATCAAGCAGAGGATACAAATGGGAAAACAAAGGATAGGACTGAGGACACGGACTGTCATCAACGATTGTCGCTGCTCCAGAAAACAGAATAGTGAGTGCAGCTCTGGAGATATACAGTGCTTTGCAAAAGTATTCATACCCCGTGAACTTTTCCATGTTACACCCACAAACTTAAATTTATTTTATTGGGAATTTAAAAATAAATCTTGATTTTTATATAGCGCTAACATATTCTGTAGCGCTTTACATACAACGGGAATACTGTCCCCATTGGGGCTCACAATCTAAATTCCCTATCTGTAGGTCTTTGGAGTATGATAGGAAACCCACGCAAACACAGGGAGAACATACAAACTCCTTGCAGATGTTGTCCTTGGTGGGAATTGAACCCAGGACCCCAGCACTGCAAGACTGCAGTGCTAACCACTGAGCCACCGTGCAGTGCTAACCACTGGGCCACCGTGCTGCCCAATTTATGTGATATACCAACACTAAGTAGCAAGGGTTTTATACGAGGTTGTCTACATATTTTACAAATATAAAACTGAAAATTGTGATTTGCATTTGTATTTAACCCCCCCTTACTCAATACTTTGTAGGACCACCTGTCTCTGTCTTTTGGGGGATGTCTCTCCAGTTTTGCACATCTGGAGGTGACATTTTTGCCCCCTGTTCTTTGCAGACGAGCTCTTGCTCAGTGAGATTGGATGGAGACGTCTGTGAGAAGTAATTTTCACATCTTACCACAGATTCTCAGAGGGATTTAGGTCTGGACTGTGACTGGGAATATGCTCTCAAGGAAACCATCCATTGTAGCTCTGGTAGGATGTTGAGGGTTGTTGTCCTGCTGGAAGGTAAATATACGCCCCCGTCTCAAATCTTTTGCAGTCTGTAATAGGTTTTAATGCAGGATTGCCCTGTATTTAGCTCCATCCATCATCCCATAAACTCTGACCAGCTTCCCTGCCCCTGCTGAAGAAAAGCCTCCTCACAGCAGGATGCTGCCACCACCATGTGTGACGGTGGGGAGGGTGTTTTCAGAGTGATGTGCAGTGTTAATTTTCCACAACATATAGTGTTTTGCATTTAGCCCAAAAGGTTTTACTTTGGTCTCATCTGACCACAGCACCTTCTTCCACTGCTCAGTGTGTTGCCTAAATGGCTTCTTGCTTTCGGAGATGTCTTTATCTTTGTCTCTCTTCCATAAAGGCCGGATTTGTGGAGTATATGACTAAGGGTATGGTTCCACTTGCATATAGCTTGTGATGTGAGAGCATCGGAAGCGATATGCTAATGACCCTCTGCTGCGAGTGTCAGGCGAGGGTCATGTGACTGTGATGTGATCTTGCGATCATATCACAGCTGCGGAGAAGAGGGAGGGAGCACTTTCTCCCCATCTCCTCCCCAGCCTGTCTATACATACATCACACTGCACTCGGATTTCATGCGAGTGCAGTGCGATGTTTCACACGCTATACTTGTATGGGGGTGCGTGAGTCGAGACTCGCTGCCAAACGCAGCATGCTGCAATTCATTCCGCATGCCTCTGTGGCATCAGAAATCAATCACAGATGGACACTGCCCCATAGTTTTGCACTGGTTTGAATACAATCCGATGTTTTATCGGATTGCACTCGTCCGTGCAAATTGCAAGTGGAACCGAACCCTAATAGTTGTCCTGTGCACAGATTCTCCTCCCTGAGCTGTGATCTCTGTGGCTCCTCCAGTGATCAGGGGCCTCTCGGCTGCTTCTCTAATTAGCACTCTCCTTCTTGGGATGTCAGTTTCAGTGGACGGCCATGTCTTGTAGATTTCCACTTATACAATACGCCTTACATTTTTGGATGACGGATTGAGCATGGCTCTGTGATATGTTCAGAGCTCGGGATATTATTTTTATAACCTAACCCTGCTTTACTCTTCTCCACAACTTTATCCATGACCTGTCCGGTGTGTTCCTTGTTTTTCATTATGCTTTTTTTTTTAACTTCGTTTTATTAACAATTTCAAACATGGTATAACTGACATTTGCCATATTAACACTAGAACTACTGGACTCGTGACACCTATATAGAAATACATAGTGCAAAGTAGTCAAAATGACTACCTCAGTAGTTCTAGTGTTAAAATAGCTCAGTACATAGATAGTAATATTTGAATATAACAATGAACAGTCATATAAAGTCCATAATATCTTTAGCACTCAAGATAGAACAATGTTATTATCCATTATCCAATGTCAATGGCTGCCCACTCTCCCCGGTCCCTCGTGCTCGCTGCCTGGGAGTAATCCTAGACTCTGATCTCTCTTTCAAGCCACACATCCAAGCCCTCTTCACCTCCTGCCACCTCCAACTTAAAAATATTTCACGGATCCGAACACTCCTTTCTCAAGAAGCTGCAAAAACATTAGTACATGGCCTTATTATCTCCCGCCTGGATTATTGCAACCTCCTGCTCGGTGGCCTCCCTTCTAATAGTCTAGCACCCCTACAATCTATTCTAAACTATGCTGCCCGACTAATCCACCTGTCCCCCCGCTACTCCCAGACCTCTCCTCTCTGCCAATCCCTTCACTGGCTTCCCATTGCCCAACGACTCCACTTCAAAACCCTAACCATGATCTACAAAGCCATCCACAACCTGTCTCCTTACATCTCTGACCTAGTCTCCTGGTACTTACCTGCACGTAACCTTCGATCCTCACAAGATCTCCTTCTCTGCTCCCCTCTCATCTCCTCTTCCCACCATCGCATCCAAGATTTCTCCTGTACCTCCCCCATACTCTGGAATGCTCTGCCACAACACATCAGACTCTCGCCTACCTTGACAAGCTTCAAAAGGAACCTGAAGACCCACCTCTTCCGACAAGCCTACAACCTGCCGTAACCCTCAGTCTGATGCATCGCTGCACAATCAGCTCTACCCTCACCTACGGTATCCTCACCTATCCCTTGTAGACTGTGAGCCCTCGCGGGCAGGGACCTCTATCCTCCTGTACCTGTCTGTGTCTTGTATTGTTTATGATTATTGTACTTGCCCTATTATGTATACCCCTTTCACATGTAAAGCGCCATGAAATTGATGGTGCTATAATAATAAATAATAATAATCCATACTTCTTATCATTTGCATTTTATCTAATTTTATATTGAGCATAAGAACAGCTCTACTTATCAGCATGACCATATTTTGAAAATAAGATAGAAAGAGGAATAGAAAAAGGAAGAAAGAAAGAACAACAACAGCCACATTGCATTATTATGCCTCAATATACCGTTGGACAGCGTTTCATATCCCAACATCTAACAGGAACCACCATTTTCCGCATAATCTCCCTCAAACCTCCGCAAGTGTGTCTGGAGAACAATTCCACAAACCCCAGATTTTGTTACATTTTCCTGGGCACCCCCTATTATAATATACCACCCGCTCATAGACTATGGTTGCATTGACTAGTTTATCCCAGGACCGCACAGTTGGATTCGAATCTCCCATCCACCTCAGAGCTATTAATTTCCAAGCCAGAAACAATGCCTCTCTGAGGAATATTGTCATGTAATGATCCCAGGACTCTTCCTCCACCACCCCAAACAGGCATATCAAAGGGTCACACAAGACAGGAATCGACACAATCGATGTCAGCAGAGATGTCACTCCCCGCCAGTACGAAGATATATTGGGACAGCTCCAAATCATATGTATGAAATTTGCCCCTGAGAGACGACACCTCGGGCACTCCGATGTGCGAGAACGGCCCATACTAAATAATCGAGTTGGAGTAAGGTATGCCTGGTGGACAATGTAGCATTGAATCAACTTATTATTAACCGAAGGGGATACCGCAGTCGGAGATTCCAATATCTCTTCCCATTCCTCTCCCGGTAAAGAGGGAATTAGAGATTTCCATCTATCCTGGGCTGGCAAGGGGGTCCAACTCCACTAATTTTCAGATTTAAAATGTATAAAATATTTAGAAAACCAGGTATGCTTTCCTTTTGTACGCTAACACGATTAGGGTTTGTTGAGTTTTTGACGCTGCAGAGTTTCTGCACCTATTCCGCATTTTTTGTGACATGCGTTTTTTTTTTTGCAATAAAGTTGGTTGAAACACAGACAGCAGAGCAAACAAGTTCCTCAAAGCGAATAAACAAGTTTCTTATTACAGATGAGCAATCACATTCTTGACGTCACTGTTCATCAGCATCTCGGGTCTCGCGGTGCGAAACGTGAGGCGGGAGAGGCTGCTGCTTAAAGTGTAAGGAGCCTTTGATACGGCTAATCGAGGAATATCATAGGAACCGCTGGATTACATTGGACTCGGGAACTTTGCGTTCTAATAAATTGGTGAATGCGGGACAGGGTCTTGTTATTGTTTCACTCTCTTTATGTCCTACAGGTCTCAATTTCTAGACTATGTTGGATTCCCTGGACTATGGCAGATTTTTTTCTTATGGTAAACGAGGGAAAATGTGTGTATACTAAGTTAGTAATTGGGGAGTCTGATAGACGCCTCTCCATTACTAACACCAGGGTTTGATGCCAGCTGTCACTACATAGCTGACATTAAGCCCAACTACCATTACTCAAATTGCCACCGCACCATTTCCACTTCTTTTGCTAGTCTTTGGGGAAATTCTGCATAGAACACACAGCGTACCCGCAAAATAAATTGACACGCAGCTCCCTCCCTCTTTCCCCTTGCAGCACCTTCCCTATACACTCGCAGTCCCCTTTTCCCTCACAGCTCCCTCTCTCTTTCTCCTCACTGCTCCCTCTCTCTTTCTCCTCACAGCTCCCTCTCTCTTTCTCCTCACAGCCCCCTCTCTCTTTCTCCTCACAGCCCCCTCTCTCTTTCTCCTCACAGCCCCCCTCTCTCTTTCCCCTCACAGCACCCTCTCTCTTTCCCCTCACAACTCCCTCTCTCTTTCTCCTCACAGCTCCCTCTCTCTTTCTCCTCACAGCCCCCTCTCTCTTTCTCCTCACAGCCCCCTCTCTCTTTCCCCTCACAGCCCCCTCTCTCTTTCCCCTCACAGCACCCTCTCTCTTTCCCCTCACAGCACCCTCTCTCTTTCCCCTCACAGCTCCCTCTCTCTTTCCCCTCACAGCTCCCTCTCTCTTTCCCCTCACAGCTCCCTCTCTCTTTCCCCTCACAGCTCCCTCTCTCTTTCCCCTCACAGTTCCCTCTCTCTTTCCCCTCACAGCCCCTTCTCTCTTTCCCCTCACAGCCCCCTCTCTCTTTTCCCTCACAGCCCCCTCTCTCTTTTCCCTCACAGCCCCCTCTCTCTTTCCCCTCACAGTTCCCTCTCTCTTTCCCCTCACAGCCCCTTCTCTCTTTCCCCTCACAGCTCCCTCTCTCTTTCTCCTCACAGCCCCCTCTCTCTTTCCCCTCACAGCCCCCTCTATCTTTCTCCTCACAGCTTCCTTTTTCCCCTCACAGCTCCCTCTCTCTTTCCCCTCACAGCTCCCTCTCTTTCCCCTCACAGCTCACTCTCTCTTTCTCCTCACAGCTCCCTCTTTCCCCTCACAGCTCCCTCTCTCTTTCTCCTCACAGCCGCCTCTCTCTTTCCCCTCACAGCCGCCTCTCTCTTTCCCCTCACAGCTCCCTCTTTCCCCTCACAGCTCCCTCTCTCTTTCTCCTCACAGCTCCCTCTTTCTCCTCACAGCTCCCTCTTTCTCCTCACAGCTCCCTCTTTCTCCTCACAGCTCCCTCTTTCTCCTCACAGCTCCCTCTTTCTCCTCACAGCTCCCCCTTTCTCCTCACAGCTCCTCCTTTCTCCTCACAGCTCCTCCTTTCTCCTCACAGCTCCTCCTTTCTCCTCACAGCTCCCCCTTTCTCCTCACAGCTCCCCCTTTCGCCTCACAGCTCCCCCTTTCGCCTCACAGCTCCCCCTTTCTCCTCACAGCTCCCCCTTTCTCCTCACAGCTCCCCCTTTCTCCTCACAGCTGCCCCTTTCTCCTCACAGCTGCCCCTTTCTCCTCACAGCTGCCCCTTTCTCCTCACAGCTGCCCCTTTCTCCTCACAGCTCCCCCTTTCTCCTCACAGCTCCCCCTTTCTCCTCACAGCTCCCCCTTTCTCCTCACAGCTCCCCCTTTCTCCTCACAGCTCCCTCTTTCTCCTCACAGCTCCCTCTATCTCTTTCCCCTCACAGCTCCCTCTCTCTTTCCTCTCACAGTTCCCTCTTTCCCCTCACAGCTCCCTCTCTTTCCCTTTCCCCTCAGCCTCTCTCTCCCTTTCCCCTCACAGCCTCTCTCTTTCTCCTCACAGCTCTCCCTCTCTTTCCCCTCACAGCCCCTCTCTTTCTCCTCACAGTTCCCTCTCTCTTTCCCCTCACAGCCCCTCTTTCTACTCACAGCTCCCTCTCTCTCCCTTTCCCCTCACAGCCCCTCTCTTTCTCCTCACAGCCCCTCTCTTTCTCCCCTCACAGCTTCCTCTCTTTCCCCTCACAGCCCCCTTTCCCCTCACAGCTCCCTCTCTCTCCCTTTCCCCTCACAGCCTCTCTCTTTCTCCTCACAGCTCCCTCTTTCCCCTCGCAGCTCTCTCCCTCTCTCCCCTCAGTTCTCTTTCCCCTCAGTTACCCCTCTCTCCTCGCAGCTCTCTCCCCTTGCAGCTCTCTCTCTTCCCTCAGAGCCCCCTCTCTCCCCTCACAGCCCCCTCTCTCCCCTCACAGCTCTCCCCCCTCAGTTCTCTTTCCCCTCAGTTCCCTCTCTCTTTCTCCTCACAGCTCCCTCTCTCTCCCTTTCCCCTCACAGCCTCTCTCTTTCTCCTCACAGCCCTCCCTCTCTTTCTCCCCTCACAGTTCCCTCCCTCCCCTCGCAGCTCTCTCCCCTCAGTTCTTTCCTTTCACAGTTCCCTCTCTCTTTCCCCTCACAGCCCCTCTCTTTCTCCCCTCACAGCTTCCTCTCTTTCCCTTTCCCCTCACAGCCCCCTTTCCCCTCACAGCTCCCTCTCTCTCCCTTTCCCCTCACAGCCTCTCTCTTTCTCCTCACAGCTCCCTCTTTCCCCTCGCAGCTCTCTCCCTCAGTTCTCTTTCCCCTCAGTTACCCCTCTCTCCTCACAGCTCTCCCTCTCTTTCTCCTCACAGCCCCTCTCTTTCTCCCCTCACAGTTCCCTCCCTCCCATTGCAGCTCTCAAATCTCTCTCTCCTCACAGTTCCCCCTCTCTCCCCTCACAGCCCCCTCTCTCCCCTCACAGCTCTCCCCCTCAGTTCTCTTTCCCCTCACAGTTCGCTCTCTTTCTCCTCACAGCTCCCTCTCTCTCCCTTTCCCCTCACAGCCTCTCTCTTTCTCCTCACAGCCCTCCCTCTCTTTCTCCCCTCACAGTTCCCTCCCTCCCCTCGCAGCTCTCTCCCTCTCCCCTCACAGCCCCCTCTCTCCCCTCATAGCTCCCTCTTTCCCCTCGCAGCTCTCTCCCCTCAGTTCTTCTTTCCTTTCACAGTTCCCTCTCTCTTTCCCCTCACAGCCTCTCTCTTTCTCCCCTCACAGTTCCCTCCCTCCCCTCACAGCTCTCTCAAATCTCTCTCTCCCCTCACAGTTCCCCCTCTCTCTCCTCGCAGCTCTCCCCCTCTCTCCCCTCGCAGCTCTCTCCCCTCACAACTCTCTCTGTCCCCTCACAGCTCCCTCTCTCCCCTCACAGCTCTCCCCCCTCAGTTCTCTTTCCTCTCACAGTTCCCTCTCTCTTTCTCCTCACGGCTCCCTCTCTCTCCCTTTCCCCTCACAGCCTCTCTCTTTCTCCTCACAGCCCTCCCTCTCTTTCTCCCCTCACAGTTCCCTCCCTCCCCTCGCAGCTCTCTCCCTCTCCCCTCACAGCCCCCTCTCTCCCCTCATAGGTCCCTCTTTCCCCTCGCAGCTCTCTCCCCTCAGTTCTTCTTTCCTTTCACAGTTCCCTCTCTCTTTCCCCTCACAGCCCCTCTCTTTCTCCCCTCACAGTTCCCTCCCTCCCAGTTCTCTCAAATCTCCCCTCACAGTTCCCCCTCTCTCTACTCGCAGCTCTCCCCCTCTCTCTACTCGCAGCGCTCTCCCCTCGCAGTTCTCTCCCTCTCTCCCCTCACCCACTCTCCCCTCACAGTTCCCCCTCTCTCCCCTCACAGCTCCCTCTCTCCCCTCGCAGCTCTCTCCCCTCACAGTTCTCCCTATCTCCCCTCGCAGCTCTCTCAAATCTCTCTCTCCCCTCACAGTTCCCCCTCTCTCCTCGCAGCTCTCTCCCCCCTCTCTCTCCTCGCAGCTCTCTCCCTCTCTCCCCTCACAGCTCCCTCTCTCCCCTCGCAGCTCTCTCCCCTCAGTTCCCCCTATCTCTCCTCGCAGCTCTCTCCCTCTCTCCCCTCACAGCTCCCTCTCTCCCCTCGTAGCTCTCTCCCTCTCTCCCCTCACAGTTCCCCCTCTCTCCCCTCGCAGCTCTCTCCATCCCTCCCCTCACAGATAGCTCCCTCTCTCCCCTCACCCACTCTCCCCTCACAGTTCCCCCTATCTCTCCTCGCAGCTCTCTCCCTCTCTCCCCTCACAGTTCCCCCTATCTCTCCTCGCAGTTCTCTCCATCTCTCCCCTCACAGCTCCCTCTCCCCTCGGCTCCCGCCGCCCTCTCAGCTTCCTCTTTCTCCTCACACAGTTAGTGACCCGGTATTTCACGTGCTGTCTGGAAATAACTTATCCACCAATCAGCACATAGATAAAAATAAATACTCCACCAATCAGCAGAGCGCTCATGACGTCAGCCAGCCGGCGAGGTCCTATCAGGTGGGCGCACCCCGGAAGTGAGCTGAGGATTATGCGCACAGCAGGTGAGAGGACGGGACGCCGCCGGCTGCTCCGCCGCTGGGGGGCGCTCCTCTGGGCGATGTCCCAGTCTGAATGTCGGAGCAGTAGAGACGGTCACTAAACTCGCGGAGTCACAGGAGGTCGGCAGCTCACGGGGTCTTTTGACAGGTGAGAGCACTTGGGGAGCACCTAGCGGTGAGAGGCCGAAATTACATCATTGTAGATCTGAAAACTCTACCAACTGCTGAAAATGTGGCTTTCTGATTGCTGGGAGGCGTCAAGGGGACGACAGGTAACAGCCAATGGGGGGAGAGCACGGAGACGACAGCCAATGGGGGGACAGCACGGAGGCGATGGGCTATGGGGGCAGCGTGGAGACGACAGGTGACAGCCAATGGGAAGAGGAAAGCGCGGAGGCTGCAGCCAATGGTAGGAAGTGCGGAGGCGACGGCCAATGGGAAGGGAAAAGCGCGAAGGCGGCAGCCAATGGGAGGAAGTGCGGAGACGACAGGCGACGGCCAATGGGAAGGGAAAAGCGCGGAGGCGGCAGCCAATGGGAGGAAGTGCGAAGACGACAGGTGACAGCCAATGGGAAGAGGAAAGAGCGGAGGAGGCAGCCAATAGGAGGAAGTGCGGGGACGACAGGCGACAGCCAATGGAAAGGGGGAAGCGCGGAGGCGGCAGCCAATGGGAGGAAGTGTGGAGACGACAAGCGACAGCCAATGGGAAGGGGGAAGCGCAGAGGCGGCAGCCAATTGGAGGAAGTGCGGAGACGACAATGGAAAGGGGGGAGTGCAGAGGCGGTAGCCAATGCTGGAAAGTGCTGAGACGACAGGTGACAACTGAGGGGGGGGGGGGGGGTTAGTGACGTGGCGACAGCCAATGGAAAGCGCAGAGAAGACGAGCAACAGCCAATAGGAGAAAGTGCGGAGGTGGGTAACCAACAGGAGGGGGGGTAGCGCGGTGGCAACAATGAACAGGAGGGTAGGCGGAGGCGACGGCCAAAGGGGTGGGGATGTGGAGGCAACGGCCAACGGGGTGGAGGGTGGAGGCGACAGCCAACGGGGGGAGCTTGGAAACGATAGCCAATGGGGGGGTGGTTGGAAGGTGGAGACGACAGCCAACCTGTGGAGGGGGAGCACAGAAGCAGCGATGACAGTCAACAGGGTTAGGTGGAAACGGCAGCCAACATAGCTATCGCCTCCACTTCCCCCCAACAGGAGAGCGCTGAAGAGACAGCCAACAAGGTGAGGAGAGACGACAGTGACTGATGGTGGGGTGTGTGGGGGTGGGACAACGATGGTCGGCGGGTGCTGTGGTGTAGGATCCGATACGGGCCCAGTCTTTAGAATACATATAACACCGCCGTGGTATGAGGATGCATCAGGCTCAGTATTTGCGTCAGCGCAGTGTAGGGAGCTGACTCTATAACGGATACTTATATTGCAGCGCAGACTTACTGGATGTCTTGCCTTTTTTCCCTAGGATGAGTGCAGACTCGCTCCTTGAGCAGTATAACTCCTGGCTGCTCGGCGCCTCCTCGGCCGGATCACTTGCTCTGTGCACAGATCACTGGATCATAGATTTGGTGAGACAGCGGATCCTGGAGGAGCCGGACCTGCACAATAGTCTCCAGAATGACGCTTTCCTATTGATCGGCTGCGGCCTCCAAGACAGAGCGGACCTGCTCCTCGCATTACAACAGCTGGCTTGTGCCTTTCAGGCCCTGGAGCAGGCGGCGCTCCATCTCTACCTCTTTCCATGGCGGAGAGAATTTCATACTATAACGGTGAGGAGCCGCTATCGGCAGAGACTGGAGGTGGCGCTATTGAAGCATCAGCCAAGCTCCTCCGCGTCAGTCTTGTATACCTGCCCGCTACATTTCTATTTCTTGTAGTTGCTCATTATTTTCCTCCTCTCTCCCACCAGACATACTCCGGATATTACGTGCACACGCTGGAGGCCGCCCTACCACAGGATGCTATATTCCGAGCCCTCAGAAGATTAAACTATGAGCCAGAAGAAGGCAGCACCTCCTTGAAGATACAAGTCCTACCGGCACCGCAGGCTTTGGCTACAGCTGCCCTCGGCTTTCTGGCTGCTCAGATGGAGTGTAACATCTTATCTGACCTCGTGTCCTGCTCAGGCTCTACCCTGGTAAATGGGGCTGACCTCATCCAAGAAAGAAGGAGCTGGCGAGGTGAAGACGCCTGCATGGAAAGGCTGCAAAAATTGGTGTTGGAACCGAGAGTGGTGCCCACTTCCGTGGATCACGTCGTCGGAGCTTCCAATGGTGACGCTTTGTACCAACCTCAATTTGGTGACTACAGCCATGAACCTTTTGACCAGCACATAAACGTGTCCTGTAGGATGGTCACTGACCACCGTGGGGAGGAGAGATGCCACACGCAGGTACCACACGTGGACGTCGTCATGCACGACTGTGTCTTTGTAGAACACTCTTTGGAGCATTGCTGCGCGGCGTGCAACATGTTCCACAGCTCATTGTGCTCCGTGATGAAAGTTTGCAGAGACAAGGGGCATAGGGTAACCCAGATGACCTCATCAGAGAAGATCCAAGCAGTGATGGAGGAGCAGAGGAAGAAGTACCAGCTCCACCGCTGCCTGCAGCCGGGACAGTTACCCCATTACCGCTGCACGAACTGCCGGCAGCTCCATTACATAAAGTGCAAGGAGGTGGAACATTGCCGAAGCCAAGGCCACAGCGCCAGCATGATCATGTTGGAGAAAGACCAGCGGCTATGGCTTCAGCGCAGCTCGATGGACCTGACGTTACTATGTAGAAACAAACCAGAAAGTCACATTGGGTAAGAAGGATGACTTTCCAAAGGCGGCGATTAATTACATAGTTTGACAGGTACACTATACAGTGTGTCCACCCATATCCTGTCCACCGCCATTAACTTGAGAACGGCGGCAGCTATAGGCATAGAAGTGGTGTCTAGGTATAGTAAAGTAGCCAAGCGCTACGCAATGAAACCACCTATAGCGCCACCTGGTGGAAAACAACGGAGTTAGCATTTTTATCTCGAAAACGGAACAAGATAGAGAAAAAAAGTGAATTACAAAGTTGTAGGGCATCATCAATTCAATACGAATTGACACCTTGCATACAGAAATGCTATGATATGAAACCCATGACCCTCCCCCAAAACATTGAATGCTGGTCACACATATGGCACTCATTTAACTTTGATGCTCAGGGGGCGTCAGCTGCAATGCACATCTGGACTCTGCACAGCATACTGTATCTTGCTGCACGTTGTGCAATATGGTAGGTGACACGCTTGCACAAGCATCTGTGATACGTCGTCGTAGGTCCTGCAATGTTGGTGGAGGGGTCGCATACACCTGCTGTTTGATGTGACCTCACAGAAAGTAGTCCAATGGGGTCAGGTCAGGTGAGCGGAGGCCACTCCACACAGCCTCCATACCCAATGACTTGTAGGAAGGTCTCCATGAGGTATCGCTTCACATCCGCAGCCTTGTGAGTTTTACACCTTCTAATCATAGCATTTCTGTATGCAAGGTGGCGATTCGTATTGAATTGATGATGCCCTACAACTTTGTAATTCACTTTTTTTCTCTATCTCGTTCCGTTTTCGAGATTAAAATTCTAACTCCGTTGTTTTCAACCAGGTGGCGCTATAAGTGGTTTCATTGCGTAGCGCATGACTACTTTACTATACCTAGACACCACTTCTATGCCTATAGCTGCCGTCGTTCTCAAGTTAATGGCGGTGGACAGGATATGGGTGGACACACTGTAGACTAAAACATGGATGCGGGACAAAGATTGTCAGGATCCTGACCCGTGGCCACCTTTGTTTTTATGGCCAGTGGGTGGCTTCCTTCTACCTGCCGTGATCCCTGGCTCCTTTCCTAGTTAGCAGACCCGGTGCCAAGTCTTTGCAGAATGACGGGCCGAAAAGAGGCACAAGGGATGCCGGCAGATAGGAGGGGGCGCATAGGACTCGGGTCAGGTGACCACAGACTATCGAAGTGGCTGATGGATGATGGTCCTGTCAATCTTTGTGCTGTAGACTTTGATAGCAGGACACAAACACTATAATTAGGGAAGAAAATTGGCCAAATAGAAATATGACCCAAATTTAATATAAGGAAAGAAAAAGAAAAAAAAAAGGTGGAGTTGCCTATTAATATGGTTAAAAAAAAAAAAAAAGATGCAAATTGGTTGTTATGGAAAATGACCCACTTTTCCTTGAATTAGTTCCTCCCTCTTGTTGTGGGTGCAGCTCAGGGAAACAAGGCGTGATCAGGCCGACATTGCAACACGCAGCTCACTAAAGGGTTAAGAGAAACATGGACCCTGGAATAGGTCTGTTAAAAAATGTCTCCTGGGAAACTTTGGAGAAATGGCTGCAGCGGCTCCCATCGGGGGCATCATTGCACAGGAACTGCCAGCAGCGGATTTTGATGATTTACCCAAGAGCATTCAGAAGCAAAACCTTCCTGAGATGCCCATTAATAACCTCAGTGATGGCAGCCCAGGCTGGAAATGCCGGGATTTTCACATGTTGCACTCATACCAGATCATAAATAAATCGAGATGTTTTGAAAGTTTAGTTTCCATTTTTTTCATACGAGGAACATGTCCATTCATCCTGTGATTTTTCCATAATTTCACAACTTTTCGCTCTTGGTGTTCTGCTTTCGATGTTGAGGAATGTAAATTACATCTTGTACTGATCCTGAGTTACCTCCTGTATTATACTCCAGAGCTGCACTCACTATTCTGCTGGTGCAGTCACGGTATACATAAATTACATTAGTTATGCTGAGTTACATGTTGTATTATACTCCAGAGCTGCACTCACTAGTCTGCTGGTGCAGTCACGGTATACATAAATTACATTACTTATGCTGAGTTACATTCTGTATTATACTCCAGAGCTGCACTCACTATTCTGCTGGTGCAGCCACTGTGAAACCAAGGAAAATTGTGAAAATATACCCTGCTGTAACTAAATAAAAGCATAGTGCATATAAACATAGGGTACTTAGTAAACACTGTTTTTGATCAAAAAGAAGGGAATTTTGTTACTTACCGTAAATTCCTTTTCTTCTAGCTCCTATTGGGAGACCCAGACGATTGGGTGTATAGCACTGCCTCCGGAGGCCACACAAAGCATTACACTAAAAAGTGTAAGGCCCCTCCCCTTCTGGCTATACACCCCCCGTGGGATCACGGGCTGCTCAGTTTTAGTGCTAAAGCAAGAAGGAGGAAAGCCAATAACTGGTTTAAACAAATTCACTCCGAAGTAACATCGGAGAACTGAAAACCGTTCAACATGAACAACATGTGTACCCGAAAAAAACCAACAATCCCGAAGGACAACAGGGCGGGTGCTGGGTCTCCCAATAGGAGCTAGAAGAAAAGGAATTTACGGTAAGTAACAAAATTCCCTTCTTCTTCGGCGCTCCATTGGGAGACCCAGACGATTGGGACGTCCAAAAGCTGTCCCTGGGTGGGTAAAGAAATACCTCATGTTAGAGCTGCAAAGACAGCCTTCCCCTACGGGGAGGTAACTGCCGCCTGCAGGACTCTTCTACCTAGGCTGGCGTCCGCCGAAGCATAGGTATGCACCTGATAATGTTTGGTGAAAGTGTGCAGACTCGACCAGGTAGCTGCCTGGCACACCTGTTGAGCCGTAGCCTGGTGTCGTAATGCCCAGGACGCACCCACGGCTCTGGTAGAGTGGGCCTTCAGCCCTGATGGAACCGGAAGCCCAGCAGAACGGTAGGCTTCAAGAATTGGTTCTTTGATCCATCGAGCCAGGGTGGCTTTGGAAGCCTGCGACCCTTTGCGCTTACCAGCGACAAGGACAAAGAGTGCATCCGAGCGGCGCAGGGGCGCCGTGCGGGAAATGTAGATTCTGAGTGCTCTCACCAGATCTAACAAATGTAAATCCTTTTCATACCGAAGAACTGGATGAGGACAAAAGGAAGGCAAGGAGATATCCTGATTAAGATGAAAAGAGGATACCACCTTAGGGAGAAACTCCTGAATGGGGCGCAGCACTACCTTGTCCTGGTGGAACACCAGGAAGGGAGCCTTGGATGACAGCGCTGCTAGCTCAGACACTCTCCGAAGAGACGTGACCGCCACTAGAAAGGCCACTTTCTGTGAGAGACGAGAAAGTGAAACATCCCTCAGAGGCTCGAAGGGCGGCTTCTGGAGAGCAACTAGTACCCTGTTTAGATCCCATGGATCTAACGGCCGCCTGTACGGAGGGACGATATGACAAACCCCCTGCAGGAACGTGCGCACCTGAGAAAGTCGTGCTAGACGCTTCTGAAAAAACACGGATAGTGCCGAGACTTGCCCTTTAAGGGAGCCGAGCGACAAGCCCTTTTCCAACCCAGATTGCAGGAAGGAAAGAAAAGTAGGTAACGCGAATGGCCAGGGGGATACTCCTTGTGCAGAGCACCAGGATAAGAAAATCCTCCACGTTCTGTGGTAGATCTTAGCAGAAGTGGACTTCCTAGCCTGTCTCATGGTGGCAACGACTCCTTGGGATAATCCTGAAGACGCTAGGATCCAGGACTCAATGGCCACACAGTCAGGTTCAGGGCCGCAGAATTCCGATGGAAAAACGGCCCTTGGGACAGTAAGTCTGGTCGGTCTGGTAGTGTCCACGGTTGGCCGACCGTGAGATGCCACAGATCCGGGTACCACGACCTCCTCGGCCAGTCTGGGGCGACGAGTATGACGCGGCTGCAATCGGATCTGATCTTGCGTAGCACTCTGGGCAAGAGTGCCAGAGGTGGGAACACATAAGGGAGCCGGAACTGCGACCAATCTTGCACTAAGGCGTCTGCCGCCAGAGCTCTTTGATCGCGAGACCGCGCCATAAACGTCGGGACCTTGTTGTTGTGCCGCGACGCCATTAGGTCGACATCCGGCACCCCCCAGCGGCGACAGATTTCCTGAAACACGTCCGGGTGAAGGGACCATTCCCCTGCGTCCATACCCTGGCGACTGAGGAAGTCTGCTTCCCAGTTTTCTACGCCCGGGATGTGAACCGCTGATATGGTGGATGCTCTGTCCTCCACCCACAACAGAATCCGCCGGACTTCCTGGAAGGCTTGCCGACTGCGTGTCCCTCCTTGGTGGTTGATGTATGCCACCGCTGTGGAGTTGTCCGACTGAATTCGGATCTGCTTTCCTTCCAGCCACTGCTGGAAGGCTAGTAGGGCAAGATACACTGCCCTGATTTCCAGAACATTGATCTGAAGGGTGGACTCCTGCTGAGTCCACGTCCCTTGAGCCCTGTGGTGGAGAAAAACTGCTCCCCACCCTGACAGACTCGCGTCTGTCGTGACCACTGCCCAGGATGGGGGTAGGAATGATCTTCCCTGTGATAATGAGGTGGGAAGAAGCCACCATTGCAGTGAGTCCTTGGCCGTCTGGGAAAGGGAGACTTTCCTGTCCAGGGAAGTTGACTTCCCGTCCCATTGGCGGAGAATGTCCCATTGAAGTGGGCGCAGATGAAACTGTGCAAACGGGACTGCCTCCATTGCTGCCACCATCTTCCCTAGGAAGTGCATGAGGCGCCTTAAGGAGTGCGACTGACCATGAAGGAGAGACTGTACCCGTCTGTAGTGACCGCTGCTTGTCCAGCGGAAGCTTCACTATCGCTGAGAGAGTATGAAACTCCATGCCAAGATACGTTAGTGATTGAGTCGGTGACAGATTTGACTTTGAAAAGTTGATGATCCACCCGAAAGTCTGGAGAGTCTCCAGCGCAACATTCAGGCTGTGTTGGCATGCCTCTTGAGAGGGTGCTTTGACAAGTAGATCGTCCAAGTAAGGGATCACCGAGTGTCCCTGGGAGTGCAAGACTGCTACCACTGCCGCCATGACCTTGGTGAAAACCCGTGGGGCTGTCGCCAGACCAAAAGGCAGAGCTACGAACTGGAGATGTTCGTCTCTTATCACAAAACGTAGAAAACGTTGGTGCTCTGTAGCAATCGGCACGTGGAGATAAGCATCTTTGATGTCTATTGATGCAAGGAAATCTCCTTGAGACATTGAGGCAATGACGGAGCGGAGGGATTCCATCCGGAACCGCCTGGCGTTCACATGCTTGTTGAGCAGCTTTAGGTCCAGAACAGGACGGAACGAGCCGTCCTTTTTTGGAACCACGAAGAGATTGGAGTAAAAACCTTGCCCTTGTTCCTGAAGAGGAACAGGGATCACCACTCCTTCTGCTCTTAGTGAGCCCACCGCCTGCAGAAGAGCATCTGCTCGGTCGGGATGTGGGGAAGTTCTGAAGAACCGAGGCGGAGGACGAGAACTGAACTCTATCCTGTACCCGTGAGCCAAAATGTCTGTTACCCACCGGTCCTTGACCTGTGGCAGCCAAATGTCGCAAAAGCGGGAGAGCCTGCCACCGACCAAGGATGCGGAGGGAGGAGGCCGAAAGTCATGACGCAGCCGCCTTGGAAGCGGTTCCTCCGGTTGCTTTCTTGGGGCGTGAGTGAGCCCGCCAGGAATCTGAGCCCCTTTGCTCCTTCTGAGTCCCTTTGGACGAGGAGAATTGGGCCTTGCCGGAGCCTCGAAAGGACCGAAACCTCGACTGCCACCTCCTTTGTTGAGGTTTGCTTGATCTGGGCTGGGGTAAGGAGGAGTCTTTACCCTTGGACTGTTTAATGATTTCAGCCAATTGCTCACCAAACAGTCTGTCTACAGATAGTGGCAAGCTGGTTAAACATTTTTTGGAAGCAGAATCCGCTTTCCATTCTTTTAACCACAAGGCTCTGCGCAAAACCACCGAGTTGGCAGACGCCATTGAGGTACGGCTCGTAGAGTCCAGGACAGCGTTGATAGCATAGGTCGCAAACGCAGACATTTGCGAAGTTAAGGACTCCACTTGCGGCACTGCTGGACGTATGATAGAGTCCACCTGTGCCAGACCAGCTGAAATAGCTTGGAGTGCCCACACGGCCGCGAATGCTGGAGCAAACGACGCGCCGATAGCTTCATAGACAGATTTCAACCAAAGGTCCATCTGTCTGTCATTGGCATCTTTAAGTGAAGCCCCATCCTCCACTGCAACTATGGATCTAGCCGCAAGCCTGGAGATTGGGGGATCCACCTTTGGACACTGGGTCCAGCGTTTGACCACGTCAGGGGGAAAGGGATAACGTGTATCCTTAAGACGTTTGGAGAAACGCTTGTCTGGATAAGCATGGTGTTTCTGGACTGATTCTCTGAAGTCAGCGTGGTCCAGAAAAGTACTCAGTTTACGCTTGGGATACCTGAAATGGAACTTCTCCTGCTGTGCAGCTGCCTCTTCTGCTGAAGGGGCTGGGGGAGAAATATCCAACAGTCTATTGATGGCCGCTATAAGGTCATTTACCATGGCGTCACCATCAGGAGTATCCAGATTGAGAGCGGTCTCAGGATTAGACTCCTGATCACCCTCCTCTGTCTCATCATGCAGAGACTCTTCTCGCTGAGACCCTGATCCGCGTGATGACGTGGAGGGTCTCTCCCAGCGAGCTCGCTTAGGCTGCCTGGGACTGTCATCTGAGTCAGAGCCTTCAGCCTGAGATGCCTGGGACCCCCTTGAAGCATGGATTAACTCCAACTGAGGGGGACCGGGGAACATTGACGCAGCAGTGTCCATGGTCTGAGTAACTGGCCTGGCCTGCAAGGTCTCTAGGATTTTTGTCATAGTGACAGACATCTTGTCAGCAAAAACTGCAAACTCTGTCCCCGTCACCGGGACAGGGTTCACCGGTGACTCTGCCTGGGCCACTACCACCATAGACTCCGGCTGACGAAGTGGCACAGGGACCGAACATTGCACACAATGGGGGTCATTGGAACCTGCCGGTAGATCAGCCCCACAAGCGGCACAAGTAGCGTATACAGCCTGTGTCTTGGCACCCTTGCGTTTTGCGGATGACATGTTGTCGTCTCCTCAGAGCAATATAGGGTATACAGCCAAGAAGCGACCTTACAGTGCAATATATATATATATATATGGTATAGAGAAAAAAATACACCAATATAACACTGTGGCACTAGTGGGGCCAGCACTAATGTGCTGCTTACCGCCCGCTTAACGCGGGTGTGTGGTCGCCAGAAATCCCTTGTCTGGGTCTCCCAGAGCCTGTGTCCGTTCTCCAGCCAGACTGCATGTAGGAATGGCTGCCGGCGTCCTGTGGAGAGGGGCGGGCCCTGGGCGTGTGCAGACAAAGTGCGGGAAACCTGCGCCCCACTGTGCTCAGTGAGAGGGCTGGAGTATGTAAATAAGACTCCAGCCCTCGGCGCTGACTATCGTACAGCGTCTCTCCCTTGCCCTGATTGACAGGGTGGGGGCGGGAACGAAGCGGAGCTAGGCCGCAAAAGCCGGGGACTAGATTATAAGCGCCGCCGTCGTAAAAGCACGGTCGGCGCTAAGTCCCCGGCGCACCACAAGTCTCAGCCGCGCCGCCGCTCCAGGGGCGGCCGGCGCGGCAGTCCCCAACACATAAAGTCCCTCAGAGAAACTGCAGTGACTGTAACCCCAGCGCGCAGCGCTACTGTCCCCGGCGCACTAGCACACCCAGCAAGTCTGGAGTGTGCGCGGCCTGTCCATACGGGCACACAGAGTACCTGAATGTTGCAGGGCCTTGTCCCTGAACGGTACCCAGCT
Source organism: Anomaloglossus baeobatrachus (assembly GCF_048569485.1). Classification (NCBI taxonomy): domain Eukaryota; kingdom Metazoa; phylum Chordata; class Amphibia; order Anura; family Aromobatidae; genus Anomaloglossus; species Anomaloglossus baeobatrachus. The sequence goes on along the minus strand of NC_134362.1, from coordinate 186,847,483 downwards.
CCGTATCCAGCAGGTTCTACGGGTCTGTGGATGGAGCCCGGCCTCAGGGCTTGGGGGCCGGTAAGATCCCACTTCCTCAGAGCCCCTCAGGGGGATGGGGAAGGAAAGCAGCATGTGGGCTCCAGCCTCCGTACCCACAATGGGTACCTCAACCTTAACAAACACCGCCAATAGGAATGGGGTGAGAAGGGAGCATGCTGGGGGCCCTAGTATGGGCCCTCTTTTCTTCCATCCGATATAGTCAGCAGCTACTGCTGACTAAACAGTGGAGCTATGCGTGGATGTCTGACCTCCTTCGCACAAAGCTTGAAAACTGAGCAGCCCGTGATCCCACGGGGGGTGTATAGCCAGAAGGGGAGGGGCCTTACACTTTTTAGTGTAATGCTTTGTGTGGCCTCCGGAGGCAGTGCTATACACCCAATCGTCTGGGTCTCCCAATGGAGCGCCGAAGAAAAGCATAAAGCTATCCCACCAAACGTCAAGGTGTACCCAGTTGGGATAGTACCTACACTCTCTAATATTAAAACCTTACCATGGGTCTAAAATAGGCCTCAATGTGGCTGAGAGCGACCGGGTCCCAACAGGACACACACAGTCAGGGGGATTCACAGAATGAAATGTCCAGCTCGCTGAGAAGGGGGCCACTCCCTGTTTGTACTGAATACAAAAAAACTAGTTTTTTTGTATTCAGCCCTTAGCCACATTGAGGCCTATTTTAGACCCATGGTAAGGTTTTAATATTAGAGAGTGTAGGTACTATCCCAACTGGGTACACCTTGACGTTTGGTGGGATAGCTTTATGCTTTTTTTGATCAAAAACAGTGTTTACTAAGTACCCTATGTTTATATGCACTATGCTTTTATTTAGTTACAGCAGGGTATGTTTTCACCATTTTTTCCATGGTTTCTCTTTGTCTCATGGCCAGTGTGAACATGGTCTCACAAGCTCCATGTATACCATCTCATACTCCGGCTCACTTTTTTGTTTTTATGGTGCAGTCACTGTGTACATACATTACTTGTCCTGTACTGACCCTGAGTTAGATCCTGTATTATTCTCCAGAGCAGCACTCAATATTCTGCTGGTGCAGCCACTGTGTGCATATATTACATATCCTGTGTTACCTCCTGTATTATACTCCAGAGCTACACTCACTATTCTGCTGGTGCAGCCACTGTGTGCATATATTACATATCCTGTGTTACCTCCTGTATTACACTCCAGAGCTGCACTCACTATTCTGCTGGTGCAGTCACTGTGTACATACATTACTTGTCCTGTACTGACCATTAGTTACATCCTGTATTACACTCCAGAGCTGCACTCACTATTCTGCTGGTGCAGTCACTGTGTATATAGATTACATTACTGATGCTGAGTTACATGTTGTATTCTACTCTAGAGCTGCACTCAGTATACTGTTGGAGGAGACACTGTGTACATACATTACTTATCCTGTATTATCCTCCAGAGCAGCACTCACTATTTTGCTGGTGGAGTCACTATGTACATACACATAACATATCTAGAAAGTTCAGTATTTGTACAAGTATATAAAACAGACTACATTCCCGGTATCCCAGTGATTCTTGTTTGGTGAGGCAATTACCATGTACAACAGGGCAAAAAAGCAAACATCAAAGTCCGTTACAAAGCAGGGACATAATTTGGCTCTTTATAAGCTCGGCTGATGTGAGTTTTTAGTAAAGTTGCTTTGCCCCCACTGGGGGTAAACATGTCAGCTTCATCAGGTCCTGAAGCTCGCAGCTCTGCCTGGTCACAGAGTCAGGAATCCCCGGTCCATGACCCCTGCTGTGAGCGGACCCGGTGCCCGGCCATTGGTTCTCAGAGTAGGTCCTATGCAGCGTCCTGTGGCTCGGTGCCGTGCGTCCCGCGGTGTTGTCATTGCTTGCCTCGTTTCGCCTGGCTCTCCGCGCCCGAGCTGCTCACTCTCTTGTTGCGGTGATGTGGAAATGTCGGCATCAGCTGCGGTTCACAGGCTGTGGAGCAAACGTGGTCATAGGATGAAACGTCACATCTTTTCACGGTAGAGTAACCCAATAATGTACTACTAATCAGTAGAGACCCCCCAACATGCCGGCAGGTAGTAGGAAGCGCACAGCGCTCTGGTCCGGCTGCCATAAGGTTCTGATGTGAATGCTGGATCAAGAAGCTCAAGATACATATAGAGCCAGAGCCCGCCGAGCGCAGCCCACAGCCAGAGCCCGCCGAGTCGGCCAACAGCCAGAGCCCATTGAGCGCGGCCCACAGCCAGAGCCCGCCGAGCGCGGCCCACAGCCAGAGCCCGCCGAGCGTGGCCCACAGCCAGAGCCCGCCGAGCGCGGCCAACAGCCAGAGCCCGCCGCGCGCAGCCGACAGCCAGAGTGTGCAGCCTACAGCGAGTGTCCTCCGCATGCAGCCTACAGCCAGAGCCCGCTGCGCGCAGCCTACAGCGAGTGTCCGCCATGTTCAAGACTGGAGAGAACATTTCTAACTTCTGCAATCAACTCCAAACAGATACAGATTCATAGGTATAGAATTACAGAAGCAACACTTCATGGCTGGATGGCACCACTCCCTGCAGCATCGGGTGACCGGACATAAAGGCTATGTCATCATGCCCGCCGTGTGCCAACACATCTGAAGGTTAACCTCTTCATCAACAAGGAAAGGAAGAGTCCAGCTTAAAACAAAATAACGATACAAAGTATAATTCCCGTGCCCCAAAACTTCACACCGGTCCCGATGATGGGACGGGGAGGAGTGCGAGGCTCCCGATTCATTGCGCTTTGATGACTTTGGCCCATTGTGTTAAATCTTCTAATTTGTAAGATCTCTGCTTGCTGTAATTTAAAGGGATATTCCCCAAATCAGGAATGTTGCCCTCTCCACAGGTGATCCAGGCTCTAGATTGCTGTTTAATGGGATTGCCAGAAGAAGGGAATTTTGTTTACTTACCGTAAATTCCTTTTCTTCTAGCTCTAATTGGGAGACCCAGACAATTGGGTGTATAGGCTATGCCTCCGGAGGCCGCACAAAGTATTACACTCAAAAGTGTTAAGTCCCTCCCCTTCTGCCTATACACCCCCCGTGCTCCCACGGGCTCCTCAGTTTTGGTGCAAAAGCAAGAAGGAGGAAAAAGAATTATAAACTGGTTTAAAGTAACTTCAATCCGAAGGAATATCGGAGAACTGAAACCATTCAACATGAACAACATGTGTACACAAAAAAACAGAGGCGGGTGCTGGGTCTCCCAATTAGAGCTAGAAGAAAAGGAATTTACGGTAAGTAAACAAAATTCCCTTCTTCTTTGTCGCTCCATTGGGAGACCCAGACAATTGGGACGTCCAAAAGCAGTCCCTGGGTGGGTAAAATAATACCTCGTAAGAGAGCCGTAAAACGGCCTCTTCCTACAGGTGGGCAACCGCCGCCTGAAGGACTCGTCTACCTAGGCTGGCATCCGCCGAAGCATAGGTATGCACCTGATAGTGCTTCGTGAAAGTGTGTAGGCTCGACCAGGTAGCCGCCTGACACACCTGCTGAGCCGTAGCCTGGTGCCTCAAAGCCCAGGACGCACCCACGGCTCTGGTAGAATGGGCCTTCAGCCCTGAGGGAACCGGAAGCCCCGAAGAACGGTAAGCTTCGATAATTGGCTCCTTGATCCACCGAGCCAGGGTTGATTTGGAAGCCTGTGACCCTTTACGCTGGCCAGCGACAAGGACAAAGAGTGCATCCGAGCGGCGCAGGGGCGCCGTACGAGAAATGTAGAGTCTGAGTGCTCTCACCAGATCTAACAAGTGCAAATCCTTTTCACATTGGTGAACTGGATGAGGACAAAAAGAAGGTAAGGAGATATCCTGATTGAGATGAAAGGGGGATACCACCTTAGGGAGAAATTCCGGAACCGGACGCAGAACCACCTTGTCCTGGTGAAACACCAGGAAAGGGGATTTGCATGACAGCGCTGCTAGCTCAGACACTCTCCGAAGTGAAGTGACTGCTACTAGAAAAACCACTTTCTGCGAAAGGCGTGAGAGAGAAATATCCCTCATTGGCTCGAATGGTGGTTTCTGAAGAACCGTCAGCACCCTGTTCAGATCCCAGGGTTCTAACGGCCGCTTGTAAGAGACTTGTCCCTTAAGGCAGCCGAGCGACAAACCCTTTTCCAGTCCAGATTGAAGGAAGGACAGAAAAGTGGGCAAGGCAAAAGGCCAGGGAGAAATACCCTGAGCAGAGCACCATGACAGGAAAATTTTCCACGTCCTGTGGTAGATCTTGGCGGACGTTGGTTTCCTAGCTTGTCTCATAGTGGCAATGACGTCTTGAGATAACCCTGAAGACGCTAGGATCCAGGACTCAATGGCCACACAGTCAGGTTGAGAGCCGCAGAATTCAGATGGAAAAACGGCCCTTGAGATAGCAAGTCTGGTCGGTCTGGTAGTGCCCACGGTTGGCCGACCGTGAGATGCCACAGATCCGGGTACCACGACCGCCTCGGCCAGTCTGGAGCGACGAGGATGACGCGGCGGCAGTCGGCCCTGATCTTGCGTAACACTCTGGGCAACAGTGCCAGCGGAGGAAACACATAAGGGAGCTGAAACTGCGACCAATCCTGAACTAAGGCGTCTGCCGCCAGAGCTCTGGGATCTTGAGACCGTGCCATGAACGCCGGTACCTTGTTGTTGTGCCGGGACGCCATGAGGTCGACGTCCGGCACCCCCCAGCGGCAACAGATCTCCTGAAACACGTCCGGGTGAAGGGACCATTCCCCTGCGTCCATGCCCTGGCGACTGAGATAATCTGCTTCCCAGTTTTCCACGCCTGGAATGTGAACTGCGGAGATGGTGGAGGCCGTGGCTTCCACCCACAGCAGAATCCGCCGGACTTCCTGGAAGGCTTGCCGACTGCGTGTGCCGCCTTGGTGGTTGATGTATGCCACCGCTGTGGAATTGTCTGACTGAATTCTGATCTGCTTGCCTTCCAGCCACTGCTGGAACGCTTTCAGGGCAAGATACACTGCCCGTATTTCCAGAACATTGATCTGAAGCGAGGACTCTTGCTGGGTCCACGTACCCTGAGCCCTGTGGTGGAGAAAAACCGCTCCCCACCCTGACAGACTCGCGTCCGTCGTGACCACCTCCCAGGATGGGGGTAGGAAGGATTTCCCTTTCGATAATGAAGTGGGAAGAAGCCACCACCGAAGGGAAGCTTTGGTCGCCTGCGAGAGGGAGACGTTCCTGTCGAGGGACGTCGGCTTCCTGTCCCATTTGCGTAGGATGTCCCATTGAAGAGGACGCAGGTGAAACTGCGCGAAAGGAACTGCCTCCATTGCTGCCACCATCTTCCCCAGGAAGTGCATGAGGCGCCTCAAGGTGTGTGACCGACCTTGAAGGAGAGATTGTACCCCTGTCTGTAGTGACCGCTGCTTGATCAGCGGAAGCTTCACTATCGCTGAGAGGGTATGAAACTCCATGCCAAGGTATGTCAGCGATTGGGCCGGTGTCAGATTTGACTTTGGAAAATTGATGATCCACCCGAAACTCTGGAGAGTCTCCAGGGTAGCGTCGAGGCTGTGTTGGCATGCCTCTAGAGAGGGTGCCTTGATCAACAGATCGTCCAAGTACGGGATCACCGAGTGACCCTGAGAGTGGAGGACCGCTACGACAGTAGCCATAACCTTGGTGAAAACCCGTGGGGCTGTTGCCAGGCCGAACGGCAGTGCCACGAACTGCAGGTGTTCGTTCCCTATGGCGAAGCGCAAGAAGCGCTGGTGCTCTGGAGCAATCGGTACGTGGAGATAAGCATCTTTGATATCGATCGATGTAAGGAAATCTCCCTGGGACATTGAGGCGATGACGGAGCGGAGGGATTCCATCCGGAACCGCCTGGTCTTTACGTGTTTGTTGAGAAGTTTCAGGTCCAGGACAGGTCGGAAAGACCCGTCCTTCTTTGTGACCACAAACAAGTTGGAGTAAAAACCGTGGCCCTGTTGCTGAAGAGGAACAGGGACCACCACCCCTTCTGCCTTCAGAATGCCCAGCGCCTGCAGAAGAGCCTCGGCTCGCTCGGGAGGCGGGGATGACCTGAAGAATCGAGTCGGGGGACGAGAGGTGAACTCTATCTTGTAACCGTGAGACAGAATGTCTCTCACCCAACGGTCTTTTACCCGTGGCAGCCAGGTGTCGCAAAAGCGGGAGAGCCTGCCACCGACCGAGGATGCGGAGTGAGGATGCCGACAGTCATGAGGAAGCCGCTTTGGTAGCGGCACCTCCGGTGGTCTGTTTAGGACGTGACTTAGACCGCCATGCATCAGAGTTCCTTTGATCTTTCTGAGGCCTTTTGGACGAGGAGAATTGGGACCTGCCCGCGCCCCGAAAGGACCGAAAACTCGACTGCCCCCTCCTCTGTTGGGGTATGTTCGGTTTGGGCTGGGGTAAGGATGTATCCTTTCCCTTGGATTGTTTGATGATTTCATCCAAACGCTCGCCAAACAATCGTTCGCCAGAAATTGGCAAACTGGTTAAGCGCTTTTTGGAAACAGAATCTGCCTTCCATTCCCGTAGCCACAAGGCCCTACGGAGTACCACCGAATTGGCGGCTGCAACCGCCGTACGGCTCGCAGAGTCCAGGACAGCATTAATAGCGTAAGACGCAAATGCCGACGTCTGAGTGGTTATGGACGCCACCTGTGGCGCGGACGTGCGTGTGGCTGCGTCAATTTGCGCTTGACCTGCTGAGATAGCTTGTAGCGCCCATACAGCTGCGAATGCTGGGGCAAAAGAAGCGCCGATAGCTTCATAGATGGATTTCAACCAGAGCTCCATCTGCCTGTCAGTGGCATCTTTGAGTGAAGCCCCATCTTCCACTGCAAGTATGGATCTAGCTGCCAGTCTGGAGATTGGAGGATCCACTTTGGGACACTGAGTCCAACCCTTGACCACGTCAGGGGGAAAGGGATAACGTGTATCCTTAAGGCGCTTAGAAAAACGCTTATCTGGACAAGCATGGTGATTCTGGACTGCCTCTCTGAAATCAGAGTGGTCCAGAAACATACTCGGTGTACGCTTGGGAAACCTGAAACGGAATTTCTCCTGCTGGGAAGCCGACTCCTCCACCGGAGGAGCTGAGGGAGAAATATCCAACATACGATTGATGGACGCAATAAGGTCGTTCACTATGGCGTCCCCGTCCGGAGTATCAAGATTGAGAGCGGCCTCAGGATCAGAATCCTGATCAGCTACTTCCGCGTCATCAACCAGCGATTCCCCTCGCTGAGACCCTGAACAATATGATGATGTCGAGGGAAAATCTAAGCGAGCTCGCTTAGTCGGTCTGGGGCTGGGGTCTGTGTCAGAACCCTCAGCTTGGGATCCATGAGATACCCCGGGAGGACATTGTTGGTCCAGCTGAGGTGGGCCAGGGAACAAAGAATCAACAGAGTCCCTGTGCTGAGATACCGGCCTGGACTGCAAGGCTTCTAGTATCTTAGCCATAGTGTCAGAGAGTTTTGCAAACTCCGTCCCTGTCACCTGAACAGTGTTAGCAGGTGGCTCCCCCTGGGCCCCCCCTAGCAGAGGCTCTGGCTGAGTAAGTGCCACAGGGGCCGAACAGTGCATACAATGAGGGTCAGTGGAACCTGCCGGTAGTGGGGTCGTACATGCGGCGCAGGCAACATAATGAAGGGAATTTTGTTACTTACCGTAAATTCCTTTTCTTCTAGCTCTTATTGGGAGACCCAGACGATTGGGGTATAGCTAATGCCCTCCGGAGGCCACACAAAGCACTACACTAAAAAGTGCAAGGCCCCTCCCCTTCTGGCTATACCCCCCCGTGGTATCACGGGTACTCCAGTTTTAGTGCCAAAGCAAGAAGGAGGAAGCCAATAACTGGTTTAAACAAATTAACTCCGAGAAACATCGGAGAACCGAAAAAACCGTTCAACATGAACAACATGTGTACCCGCAAACCACAAAAAAATCCCGAAGGACAACAGGGCGGGTGCTGGGTCTCCCAATAAGAGCTAGAAGAAAAGGAATTTACGGTAAGTAACAAAATTCCCTTCTTCTTCAGCGCTCTATTGGGAGACCCAGACGATTGGGACGTCCAAAAGCTGTCCCTGGGTGGGTAAAGAAATACCTCATGTTAGAGCTGCAAAAAAACAGCCCTCCCCTACGGGGATGTCACTGCCGCCTGCAGGACTCTTCTACCTAAGCTGGCATCCGCCGAAGCATAGGTATGCACCTGATAATGCTTGGTGAAAGTGTGCAGACTGGACCAGGTTGCTGCCTGGCACACCTGTTGAGCCGAAGCCTGGTGTCGTAATGCCCAGGACGCACCCACGGCTCTGGTTGAGTGGGCTTTTAGCCCTGAAGGAACCGGAAGCCCCGCAGAGCGGTAGGCCTCTAGAATTGGTTCTTTGATCCATCGAGCCAGGGTGGCTTTAGAAGCCTGCAATCCCTTGCGCGGACCAGCGACAAGGACAAAAAGAGCATCGGAACGGCGCATGGGCGCCGTTCGGGAAATGTAGATTCTGAGTGCTCTCACCAGATCTAGCAAACGTAAGTCCTTTTCATACCGGTGAACCGGATGAGGGTAAAAGGAAGGCAAGGATATATCCTGATTAAGATGAAACGAGGATACGACCTTAGGGAGAAACTCCGGAATGGGGCGCAGCACTACCTTGTCCTGGTGGAACACCAGGAAAGGAGCCTTGGATGACAAAGCTGCCAGCTCAGACACTCGCCGAAGCGATGTGATCGCGACAAGAAACGCCACTTTCTGTGACAGGCGAGAAAAGGAAACGTCCTTTAGAGGCTCGAAGGGCGGCTTTTGCAGAGCAACAAGTACTCTGTTCAGATCCCATGGATCTAACGGCCGCTTGTATGGGGGCACAATATGACAGACCCCCTGTAGGAACGTGCGCACCTTAGGAAGACGTGCTAGACGCTTCTGAAAAAACACCGACAGTGCCGAGACTTGCCCTTTAAGGGAGCTGAGCGACAAGCCCTTTTCCAACCCCGATTGCAGGAAGGAAAGAAAGGTGGGCAATGCAAATGGCCAAGGGGATACTCTCTGTGCAGAGCACCAAGATAAGAAAATCTTCCACGTTCTGTGGTAGATCTTAGCAGACGTTGACTTCCTAGCTTGTCTCATTGTGGCTACGACTCCTTGAGATAATCCTGCAGACGCTAGGATCCAGGACTCAATGGCCACACAGTCAGGTTCAGGGCCGCAGAATTCTGATGGAAAAACGGCCCTTGGGACAGTAAGTTTGGTCGGTCTGGCAGTGACCACGGTCGACTGACCGTGAGATGCCACAGATCCGGATACCACGATCTCCTCGGCCAGTCTGGGGCGACGAGTATGACGCGGCTGCAATCGGATCTGATCTTGCGTAACACTCTGGGCAAGAGTGCCAGAGGTGGAAAGACGTATGGGAGCCGGAACTGCGACCAATCTTGAACCAATGCGTCTGCCGCCAGAGCTCTTTGATCGCGCGACCTCGCCATGAATGCCGGAACCTTGTTGTTGTGCCGGGACGCCATTAGGTCGACGTCCGGCACTCCCCATCGGCGACAGATTTCCTGAAACACGTCCGGGTGAAGGGACCATTCCCCTGCGTCCATGCCCTGGCGACTGAGGAAGTCTGCTTCCCAGTTTTCTACGCCGGGGATGTGAACTGCGGATATGGTGGAGGCCGTGGCTTCCACCCACATCAGAATCCGCCGGACTTCCTGGAAGGCTTGCCGACTGCGTGTCCCCCCTTGGTGGTTGATGTATGCCACCGCTGTGGAGTTGTCCGACTGAATTCGGATCTGCCTTCCTTCCAGCCACTGCTGGAAGGCTAGTAGGGCAAGATACACTGCTCTGATTTCCAGAACATTGATCTGAAGGGTGGACTCCTGCGGAGTCCACGTCCCCTGAGCCCTGTGGTGGAGAAACACTGCTCCCCACCCTGACAGACTCGCATCTGTCGTGACCACTGCCCAGGATGGGGGCAGGAAGGATCTTCCCTGAGACAATGAGGTGGGAAGGAGCCACCATTGTAGAGAGTCCTTGGCCGTCTGGGAAAGAGAGACTTTCCTGTCCAGGGACGTTGACTTCCCGTCCCATTGGCGGAGAATGTCCCATTGAAGTGGGCGCAGGTGAAACTGCGCAAAGGGAACTGCTTCCATGGCTGCCACCATCTTCCCGAGGAAGTGCATGAGGCGCCGTAAGGGGTGCGACTGGCCCTGAAGGAGGGATTGCACCCCTGTCTGTAGTGACCGCTGCTTGTTCAGCGGAAGCTTCACTCTCGCTGCTCGAGTATGGAACTCCATGCCAAGATACGTTAGTGACTGTGTCGGAGACAGATTCGACTTTGGAAAGTTGATGATCCATCCGAACGTCTGTAGAGTCTCCAGCGTAGCATGTAGACTGAGTTGGCATGCCTCTTGAGAGGGTGCCTTGACAAGTAGATCGTCTAGGTAAGGGATCACCGAGTGTCCCTGAGAGTGCAAGACCGCTACCACTGCCGCCATGACCTTGGTGAAAACCCGTGGGGCTGTCGCCAGACCGAATGGCAGAGCTACGAACTGAAGATGTTCGTTTCCTATCACAAAACGTAGAAAACGTTGATGTTCTGTAGCAATTGGCACATGGAGATAAGCATCTTTGATGTCTATTGAGGCAAGGAAGTCTCCTTGAGACATTGAGGCCACGACAGAGCGGAGGGTTTCCATCCGGAACCGCCTGGCGTGCACATGTTTGTTGAGCAGCTTTAGATCCAGAACAGGACGGAACGAGCCGTCCTTTTTTGGAACCACAAAGAGATTGGAGTAAAACCCTCTCCCTTGTTCCTGAGGCGGTACAGGAACCACTACTCCTTCCGCTCTTAGGGAGTCCACCGCCTGCAGCAGGGCATCTGCTCGGTCTGGATGTGGGGAGGTTCTGAAGAACCGAGCTGGAGGACGAGAACTGAACTCGATTCTGCACCCGCGAGACAAAATGTCTGTCACCCACCGGTCTTTGACCTGTGACATCCAAATGTCGGAAAAGCGGGAGAGCCTGCCCCCGACCGGAGATGCGGAGGGGGGAAGCTGGAAGTCATGAGGTAGCCGCTTTGGAAGCGGTTCCTCCATTTGCTTTCTTGGGGCGCGCGTGAGCCCGCCAGGAATCTGAGCTTCTTTGCGTCCTCTGAGTCCCTTTGGACGAGGAGAATTGTGTCTTGCCCGAACCTCGAAAGGACTGAAACCTCTGCTGCCATTTTTTCTGCTGAGGTTTGCTTGATCTGGGCTGGGGCAAAGAAGAGTCTTTACCCTTGGACTGTTTAATGATGTCAGCCAATGGCTCGCCAAACAGTCTATCTCTAGATAAAGGCAGGCTGGTTAAACATTTTTTGGAACCAGCATCTGCTTTCCAGTCCTTTAACCACAAGGCTCTGCGCAAAACTACCGAATTGGCGGACGCCATTGAGGTGCGGCTGGTAGATTCTAGTACCGCATTGATAGCGTAAGACGCAAACGCGGACATCTGCGAGGTAAGGGACGCCACTTGCGGCACCGCTGGATGTAAGATAGCATCCACTTTTGCTAACCCTGCTGAAATAGCTTGGAGTGCCCATACGGCTGCGAATGCTGGAGCAAACGACGCGCCGATAGCTTCATAGACAGATTTTAACCAGAGGTCCATCTGTCTGTCATTGGCATCCTTAAGTGAAGCGCCATCCTCCACTGCAACTATGGATCTAGCTGCAAGTTTGGAAATCGGGGGGTCAACTTTAGGACACTGGGTCCAGCGCTTGACCACATCAGGGGGGAAAGGAAAACGTGTATCCTTAGAACGTTTAGAGAAACGCCTTTCTGGATGAGCGTCGTGTTTCTGGATTGACTCTCTGAAGTCAGAGTGATCCAAGAAAGCACTTAATTTACGCTTGGGATAGAGAAAACGAAACTTCTCCTGCTCTGCAGCTGCCTCCTCTGCAGAAGGGGCTGGGGGAGAAATATCCAACAGTCTATTGATGGCTGAGATAAGCTCGTTTACCATGGCGTCCCCATCCGGGGTATCCAGATTGAGAGGGGTTCCAGGATAAGACTCCTGATCACTCTCATCAGACGCATCACAGAGCGACTGATTGCGCTGAGACCCTGAGCAGTGTGATGACGTTGAGGGTCTTTCCCAGCGAGCCCGCTTAGGGTGGCTGGGGCTATCATCTGAGTCATAATACTCAGCCTGTGAAGCCGGGGACCCCCTTGCAGTCTGGATTAAATCCAACTGAGGGGGATTAGAGGACAGAGACCTCGCCGTGTCCATAGACTGAGCCCCAGGCATGGATTGCAAAGTTTCAAGGATTTTTGCCATAGTCACAGACATATTATCAGCAAAAACTGCAAAGTCTGTCCCTGACACCGGGGCAGGACTTACAGGCGTCTCAGCCTGGGTCACTATCTCTCCTGACTCCGGCTGGCGAAGCAGCACCGGATCTGAGCATTGCACACAATGGGGGTCCTTGGAGCCTGCTGGTAGAGCAGCCCCACATGCAGCACACGCAGTGTACACAGCCCTAGCCTTGGCAGCCTTGCGTTTTGTGGATGACATGTTGCTGCCTCCTCAGAGCGATCTGGGTATACAGCCAGGAAGCGACCTCACAGTGCAAGCAATAAGGAAATATATATATATATATATGTCCAGTGACACAGTACACTAATACACACTGAGGCACTAGAGGGGCCAGCTGAAAAGCCGCTTACCGCCCGCTTAAGAGCGGGTGTGTGATCTCCAAAGCCCCCTAGTCCAGGTCTCCCAGAGCCTTGCGTCCTTCCTCCAGCCAGACATGCATGTAATGGCTGCCGGCGTCCTGAGAGAGGAGGGGGGGGCGGGCCCTGGGCGTTCCTGGCTAAGAGCGGGAAGCCTGCTTCCCTCTGTGCCTAGTGAGAGGGCTGGAGCATGTAAATCAGGCTCCAGCCCTCGTCGCTGCCGTGAAACAGCGTCTCTCCCCTACCCTGATTGACAGGGTGGGGGCGGGAACGAATCGGAGCTGCCGGCGTCCTAGGCCGCAAAAGCCGGGGACTAGATTTATAAACGCCACCGCCGTAAAAGCGCGGTCGGCGTGTCCCCGGCGAACTAAAAGTCACAGCAGCGCCGCCGGTTCCAGCGGGGGTCGGCGCTGCGTTCCCACAACACAGAAAAAAAGTCCCCCAGTTAAACTGTAGGAACACTAGCTCTAGCGTTACGGTCCCCGGCGCACTACAACACCCAGCCAGCCCGGAGTGTGTCTGTGCCTGCCGGGGACACAGAGTACCTGTATGATGCAGGGCCTTGTCCCTGATGGTACTCCTGCTCGGCATCCACCAGGTGCTATGGGTCTGTGGATGGAGCCCGGCGTCAGAGCTTTGAGGCCGGCAGGATCCCACTTCCACAGAGCCCTACAAGGGGATGTGGAAGGAAAACAGCATGTGGGGCTCCAGCCCCTGTACCAGCAATAGGTACCTCAACCTTACAACACCATCTACGGGTGAGAAGGGAGCATGCTGGGAACCCTATATGGGCCCTCTTTTCTTCCATCCGAAATAGTCAGCAGCTACTGCTGACTAAAATCTGTGGAGCTATGCATGGAATGTCTGACCTCCTTCGCACAAAGCTTGAAAACTGGAGTACCCGTGATACCACGGGGGGGTATAGCCAGAAGGGGAGGGGCCTTGCACTTTTTAGTGTAGTGCTTTGTGTGGCCTCCGGAGGGCAGTAGCTATACCCCAATCGTCTGGGTCTCCCAATAGAGCGCTGAAGAAAAGCCTGTGTTTTGGCACCCCTGCCTTTCGTGGGCGCCATGCTATTATCTTCCCTGAGCAACACAATAGGGTATATAGCCAGAAATCAACTGTGCACTATACAGTGTAAAATAAACATATAATGTTACACTACTGCACAATGGGGCTAGCACCACAGGTGCTGCTTACCACCCGCTTAAAGCGGTTGTGAGGCCACCAGAGTCCCTGCCTGGGTCTCCTAGACTTTGTCCCCCTCTGCAGCGTCCGAGGAGCTGACAGGAATGCGTCCTGAGGAGAGGAGGGAGCCGTGGGCGTGACCCAGAAAGAGCGGGAACTGGTGCCTGCACTGTGCACAGTGAGGGGAGTGGAGTATGCAAAGCATGCTCCAGCCCTCAGTGCTGCTCGTTCTGTGCAGCGTCCCGCCCTTCCCCTGCCTGTCAGGGCTATGGGCGGGAGGAAAGGAAACTAGGCCGCAAAAAAGCTGGGGACTCTAGTAATAAACGCGGCCGCCGTAAAAGCGCGGCCGGCGTGGAAGTCCCCGGCGCACTACAAGTCCCAGCCGCGCCGCAGTGTTTCCATGGCAGCGGCGGTCGGTGCGGCAGTTCCTATACATAAACACACTCAGCAACGCTGAGTGTGTAATGGCACATATTAACCCGGTCAGCGCCGCGGTCCCCGGTGCACTAGCACACCCAGCAAAGCTGGAGTGTTGCTGTGCGCGGTCCCCACGGGGACACAGAGTACCTCCAAGTAGCAGGGCCATGTCCCTGAACGATACCCGGCTCCTATCCAGCAGGCTCCACAGGAGTTGTGGATGAAGCACGGTCTCAGTGCCTGGAGACCGATAGGATCCCACTTCCACCAGAGCCCTGAGGGGGATGGGGAAGGAAAGAAGGGAATTTTGTTACTTACCGTAAATTCCTTTTCTTCTAGCTCTTATTGGGAGACCCAGACGATTGGGGTATAGCTACTGCCCTCCGGAGGCCACACAAAGCACTACACTAAAAAGTGCAAGGCCCCTCCCCTTCTGGCTATACCCCCCCGTGATATCACGGGTTCTCCAGTTTTAGTGCCAAAGCAAGAAGGAGGAAAGCCAATAACTGGTTTAAACAAATTAACTCCGAGTAACATCGGAGAACTGAAAAACCGTTCAACATGAACAACATGTGTACCCGCAAACAACAAAAAAATCCCGAAGGACAACAGGGCGGGTGCTGGGTCTCCCAATAAGAGCTAGAAGAAAAGGAATTTACGGTAAGTAACAAAATTCCCTTCTTCTTCAGCGCTCTATTGGGAGACCCAGACGATTGGGACGTCCAAAAGCTGTCCCTGGGTGGGTAAAGAAATACCTCATGTTAGAGCTGCAAGACAGCCCTCCCCTATGGGGAAGCCACTGCCACCTGCAGGGCTCTTCTACCTAGGCTGGCGTCCGCCGAAGCATAGGTATGCACCTGATAATGTTTGGTGAAAAAATGTGCAGGCTCGACCAGGTAGCTGCCTGGCACACCTGTTGAGCCGTAGCCTGGTATCGTAATGCCCAAAACGCACCTACGGCTCTGGTAGAATGGACCTTCAGCCCTGAAGGAACCGGAAGCCCCGCAGAACGGTAGTCTTCAAGAATTGGTTCTTTGATCCATCGAGCCATGGTGGCTTTAGAAACCTGCAACCCCTTGCGCGTACCAGCGACAAGGACAAAAAATGCATCAGAGCGGCGCATGGGCGCCGTGCGGGAAATGTAGATTCTGAGTGCTCTCACCAGAACTAACAACTGTAAATCCTTTTCATACCGGAGAACCGGATGAGAACAAAAGGAAGGAAAGGGTATATCCCGATTAAGAAGAAACGCGGATACAACCTTAGGAAGAAACTCCTGAATAGGGCGCAGCACTACCTTGTCCTGGTGGAACACTAGGAAGGGAGCCTTGAATGACAGAGCCGCCAGCTTAGACACTCGCCGAAGCGACGTGATCGCAACCAGAAAGGCCACTTTCTGTGACAGGCGCGAAAGGGAAACTTCCCTCAGAGGCTCGAAATGCGGCTTCTGGAGAGCAACTAGTACCCTGTTCAGATCCCATGGATCTAACGGCCGCTTGTACGGGGGCACAATATGACAAACCCCCTGTAGTAACGTGCGCACCTTAGGAAGACGTGCTAGACGCTTCTGAAAAGAACACGGATAGTGCCGAGACTTGCCCTTAAAGGGAGCCGAGCGACCAACCTCTTTCCCAACCAGATTGCAGGAGGGAAGGCAAAGTAGGCAATGCCGATGGCCAGGGAGACCCTCCCTGAGCAGAACACTAAGATAAGAATATCTTCCACGAGTTGTGGTAGATCTTGGCAGACCGCGGCTGGCTAGCCCGTCTCATGGTGGCAATGACGTCGTGCTCACGGTCGACCGACGGTGAGATGCCACAGATCACGGTACCACGACCTCCCCGGCCAGTCTGGGGCGACGAGGATGGTGTGGCAGCAATCGGTAGCTGGAACTGTGACCAATCCTGAGCCAAGGCGCCTGTCGCCAGAGCTCTTTGATCGTAAGACCGCGTCATGAAAATCGGGACCTTGTTGTTGCCGAGAAGCCATGACGTCGACGTCCGTCTTCATCCTGCGTCTACAGAATTCTTGCAAACAAACGGGTGCAGAGCCCATTCCCCTGCGTCCACGCCCTGGCGACTGAGGAAGTCTGCTTCCTAGTGTCGTACGCCCGGGATGTGAACAGCTGATATGGTGTATGCTCTGTCTTCTACCCATAGCAGAATCCGCCGGACCTCTTGGGAGTCTTGTCGACTGCGTAGTCCGCCTTGGTGGTTGGTGTATGCCACCGCTGTGGATAGTCCGACTGAATTCGGATCTATTTGCATTCCAGCCACTGCAGGAAGGCTTGCAGTGCAAGATACACTGCCCAGAGCTCCAGACCACTGAGTTGAAGAGTGGACTCCTCTGAAGATGGTCTTTGACCGTCTGGAAAAGCTAAAACTCGCCTCTGGATGAGGCGCCTCCTTGAAGGAGAGACTGTCCCCTCGTCTGTAGTGAACGCTGTTTGTCCAGCGGAAGCTTCACTATCGCTGAGAGAGTGTGAAAACTCTCCAGGAGATGCCAGCGATTGGGTTCAACCTTGACAAGTTGAAGACCCACCCGAAACTCTGGGAAGGGTCCAGCGCCATGTTCAGGTTGTGTTGGCATGCTTGTAAAGGAGAGTGCCTTGACCAGTAGATTGCCCAAGTAAAGGATCACAGAGTGACCGTGAGAGCGCGGGACTGCTCCCTCTGCTGCCACGAACTTGGTGAACACCCGTGGGGCTGTCGCCAGCCAAAGGGTATGGCTACGAAACGAAATATTCTCGTCTTTAATAACGAATCGTAGCCAACGCCGGTGCCTCGGAGCAATCGGCACGTGTAGATAAGCATCCTGATGTCTATTGAAGCTAGGAAAACTCCTTGAGACAGAGAGGCAATGACGGAGCGGAGTGATGCCATCCGGAACCGCCTGGTTTTCACGTGCTCGTTAAGCAGTATAAAGTCCAGAACGGGACGGAAGGAGCCGTCCTATTTTGGCACCACGACCAGGTCGGGGCAAAATGCGTATCTGGTTCCTGAAGAGGAACAGGGATTACCGCTCTTTCCGCCTGCAGAAGAGCCTCGGCTCGGTCGGTGCGGTAGTTTGAAAACAAACTGACTCTCACTCACAGGCCCTCAACCTGCGGTAGGTAAATGCCGCTAAAGCGGGGGAGTCTGCCCCCCCGCGGTTGCGGAGTGAGAGGGCTGAAAATTATGAGGAAAACGCTTTGGTAGCGGATCCTCCGGCTGCCTTCCCCGGGCGTGAATTGAGCCCGCTAGGAATCTATGCCCTTCTGGGCTTTTTGAGTCGTCTTGGATAGTTGAATGATTTCATTCAACCCTTACCAACAGACTATCACTAGATAAAGGCAACCTGGTTAAGCACTTCGTTGGAAGCAGCCTCTGTTCCAATCTCTCAACTACTAGCCTCTGCGTAAAAACACGGAGTTGGCGGATGCCACTGACGTCCGGCTCGTAGAGTCTCGGACAGCAATAACAGCATGATTCGCCATGCCGACATTGCGAGTTAAAGACGCTGCTGGGACCGAGAGTACCTGTGACAGCGACCCTCTGCGCAATACTAGCTGAAATAGCTTGGAGTGCCTTCACGGCTGCGACTGCCGGAGCAGCCGACCTGCCGATAGCTTCATAGACAGATTGCAACCAGAGGCCAATCTGCCTGTCAATGGCCTTTTGAAGTGAAGTCCTATCCACCACTACAACTATAGATCTAGCTGCAAGCATGGAGATTGGGGGATCCACATTTGGATACTGGGTCTAGCGCTTGACCACGTCAGGGGGAGCGACACGTGTCTCATTAATACGGTCGGAGAAACGCTTATCGTGATAAGCGTGTCGTTTCTGGACTGCGTCTCTGGAGTCAGAGTGCTAAACAAGTACTCAATATATAGAGATTTCTCTTGCTGTGAAGCTGACCCCTCCACTGGAGGAGTTGAGGGAGAAATACCCAACCTTTCGTTGATGGACGCAATAAGATTATTCACTATAGCGTCACCATCCGGTGTATCCGGATTGAGAGCGGTCTCAGGAACAGAGTCCTGAGCAGCTACGTCTGCCTCATCGTACAGAGAGTACTCCAGCTGGGACCTTGCCCAGTGATGTAGTCGAGGGCTAATGCCAGCGAGCCCGCTTAGGCCATCTGGGACTGTCGACCGTGTCGGATGCCTGCTCTCTGGGATGCCTGGAATCACTCTGGCGCCTTGAGATGCTCCAGATCAGGGCGGCCAGGGTCATTGCAACCATATTGCCCACGGTCTGCTTGGGGTGCAAAGTCTGTAAGATGTCTGTCATAGTCACAGACAATATATCAGCGGAAAAACTGCAACTTCGTCCCTGTCTCTGGACAGAGATCACAGGTGGTTCCTTTGGCCACATATAGCAGAGACCCCGGTTGAGCAATTGCACGCACTGGGGGTCCTGAAACCGTATGACATGCAGTACAAGCAGCATAGAAAGCCCGTGCATTGGCAACTTGTCTTTTTCTGCTGTTGTTGTCTAGCTATCTAAGAGCCTAGCCGAGGATAGCGACCGTACAGTGAATAGTCATACAAGCATGAAGTACAAATAAACACTTCAGCACATGTAGTACACGCAGCATTGAAAACTTGTGGCTTGGCACATTTGCTCTTCTGCTGCTGTTGTCTATTTATCTAGGAGCATGAGACAAGGATAGCGACATACAGTGAATGTATAGCATACAGCATGACAGTAAACACTGCAGCCCATGCAATCCAAGCAGCATTGAAGAAGGGAATTTTGTTACTTACCGTAAATTCCTTTTCTTCTAGCTCTTATTGGGAGACCCAGACGATTGGGGTATAGCTACTGCCCTCCGGAGGCCACACAAAGCACTACACTAAAAAGTGCAAGGCCCCTCCCCCTCTGGTTATACCCCCCCGTGGTATCACGGGTTCTCCAGTTTTAGTGCCAAAGCAAGAAGGAGGAAGCCAATAACTGGTTTAAACAAATTAACTCCGAATAACGTCGGAGAACTGAAAAACCGTTCAACATGAACAACATGTGTACCCGCAAACAACCAAGAAATCCCGAAGGACAACAGGGCGGGTGCTGGGTCTCCCAATAAGAGCTAGAAGAAAAGGAATTTACGGTAAGTAACAAAATTCCCTTCTTCTTCAGCGCTCTATTGGGAGACCCAGACGATTGGGACGTCCAAAAGCTGTCCCTGGGTGGGTAAAGAGATACCTCATGTTAGAGCTGCAAAACAGCCCTCCCCTACGGGGGTGTCACTGCCGCCTGCAGGACTCTTCTACCTAAGCTGGCATCCGCCGAAGCATAGGTATGCACCTGATAATGTTTGGTGAAAGTGTGCAGACTCGACCAGGTAGCTGCCTGGCACACCTGTTGAGCCGAAGCCTGGTGTCGTAGCGCCCAGGACGCACTCACGGCTCTGGTTGAATGGGCTTTCAGCCCTGAAAGAACCGGAAGCCCTGCAAAACGGTAGGCTTCCAGAATTGGTTCTTTGATCCATCGAGCCAGGGTGGCTTTAGAAGCCTGCAACCTCTTGCGCGTACCAGCGACAAGGGCATCGGAACGGCGTACGGGCGCCGTGCGGGAAATGTAGATTCTGAGTGCTCTCACCAGATCTAGCAAACGTAAATCATTCTCATACCGGTGAACCGGATGAGTGCAAAAGGACGGTAAGGAGATATCCTGATTAAGATGAAACGAGGATACTACCTTAGGGAGAAACTCCGGAATGATGCGCAGCACTACCTTGTCCTGGTGAAACACCAGGAAGGGAGCCTTGGATGACAGAGCTGCCCGCTCAGACACTCGCCGAAGCGATGTGATCGCAACGAGAAACGCCACCTTCTGTGACAGGCGAGAAAAAGAAACTTCCTTCAGAGGCTCGAAAGGCGGCTTCTGGAGAGCAACTAGAACCCTGTTCAGATCCCATGGATCCAACGGCCGCTTGTACGGGGGTACGATATGACAAACCCCCTGCGGGAACGTGCGCACCTTAGAAAGACGTGCTAGACGCTTCTGAAAAAACACGGATAGTGCTGAGACTTGCCCTTTGAGGGAGTCTAGCGACAAGCCCTTTTCTAACTCCTATTGTAGGAAGGAAAGAAAGATAGGCAATGCAAATGGCCAGGGAGACACTCCCTGAGTAGAGCACCAGATTAAGAAAATCTTCCACGTTCTGTGGTAGATCTTAGCAGACGTGGGCTTCCTAGCCTGTCTCATGGTGGCAACGACCCCTAGGGATAATCCTGAAGACGCTAGGATCCAGGACACACAAGCCACACAGTCAGGTTCGGGGCCGCAGAATTCCGATGGAGAAAACGGCCATTGAGACAGTAAGTCTGGTCGGTCTGGTAGTGACCCCGGTCGGCCGACCGTAAGATGCCACAGATCCGGGTACCACGATCTCCTCGGCCAGTCTGGTGCGACGAGTATGACGCGGCTGCAATCGGATCTGATTTTTGCGCAGTACTCTGGGCAAGAGTGCCAGAGGTGGAAACACATATGTGAGCCGGAACTGCGACCAATCTTGCACTAAGGCGTCTGCCGCCAGAGCTCTGTGATCGCGCGATCGTGCCATAAATGCCGGGACCTTGTTGGTGTGCCGAGACGCCATTAGGTCGACGTCCGGCCCCCCCCAGCGGCAACAGATTTCCTGAAACACGTCCGGGTGAAGGGACCATTCCCCCGCGTCCATGCCCTGGCGACTGAGGAAGTCTGCTTCCCAGTTTTCTACGCCCGGGATGTGAACTGCGGATATGGTGGATGCTGTGTCCTCCACCCACATGAGGATTCGCTGGACTTCCTGGAAGGCTGCTGACTGCGTGTCCCTCCTTGGTGGTTGATGTATGCCACCGCTGTGGAGATGTCCGACTGGATTCGGATCTGCTCCCTTCTAGCCACTTTTGGAAAGCTAATAGGGTAAGATACCCTGCCCCGATTTCCAGCACATCGAACTGAAGGGTGGACTCCTGCTGAGTCCACGTCCCCTGAGCCATGTGGCGGAGACAAACTGCTCCCCACCCTGACAGACTCGTATCTGTCGTGACCACTGCCCAGGATGGGGGCTATGGCAATGAGGTGGGAATAAGCCACTATTGCAGAGAGTCCTCGGCCGTCAGGGAAAGGGAGACTTCCCGTCCAGGGAGGTTGACTGCCCATCCCATTGGCGGAGAATGTCCCATTGCCGTTGGCGCAGATGAAACTGCGCAAAGAGAACTGCCTCGATGGCTGCCACCATCTTCCTTAGGAAGTGCATGAGGCGCCTTAAGGGGTGCGACTGGCCTTGAAGGAGAGACTGCACCTCTGTCCGCAGTGAACGCTGCTGGTTCAGCGGAAGCTTCACTATGGCTGATAGAGTATGAAACTCCATGCCAAGATACGTTAGTGATTGAGTCGGAGACAGATTTGACCTTGCCCAATTGATGATCCACCCGAAAGTCTGGAGAGTCTCCAGCGTAACATTCAGGCTGCGTTGGCATGCCTCGAGGGAGGTTGCTTTGACGAGTAGATCGTCCAAGTACGGAATCACCGGGTGTCCGTGAGAGTGCAAGACTGCTACCACTGCTGCCATGACCTTGGTGCCCACCCGTGGGGCTGTCGCCAGACTGAATGGCAGAGCTACGAACAGAAGATGTTCGTCTCCTATCACAAAACGTAGAAAACGTTGGTGCTCCGTAGCAATTGGCACGTGGAGATAGGCATCTTTGATGTCTGTTGAGGCAAGAAAGTCTCCTCGAGACATTGAGGCAATGACGGATCGGAGGGATCCCATCCGGAACCGCCTGGCGTTCGCATGCTCGTTGAGCAGTTTCAGAACCAGAACAGGACGGAAGGAACCGTCCATTTTTGGAGCCACAAAGAGATTGGAGTACAAACCCTCGCCCTCGTTCCTGAGGGGGGACAGGGATCACCACTCCTTCTGCTCTTAGAGCGTCCACCGCCTGCAGCAGGGCATCTGCTCGGTGGAGAGGTGGGGCCGTTCTGAAGAATGGAGTCGGAGGACGAGAACAGAACACTGTCCTGTGCACGTGAGCACAATGTCCGTCACCCACCGGTCTGTGACCTGTGGCAGCTAAATGTCGCCAAAGGCGGGGGAGTCTGCCATCAACCGCGGATGCGGAGAGAGAGAGAGAGAGAGCTGAGAGTCCTGAGGAGACCGCCTTGGTAGCGGTTCCTCCGACTGCCTTCCTTGGGCGAGATTGAGCCCGGCCGGAATCTGAGCCCGTCTGAGGTTTTGTAGCCCTTTTGCACGAGGACAATTGGGACCTGCCGGAGCTTGGGAAGGACCGAAACCTCGACTGTACTTTTAGGACAGTATTAACAGGGTAAGTCGCAGTGCAGACATTGCGGGGTTACGGACGCCTCTGCGGTACAGATGTCCCTGCTGAAGGTCAGCTGCGCAAGAACAGCAGAAAAGGTTAGGTAGCCAATACGGCTGTGGATGCCGGAGCAACCGACACGCCGATAGCCTCCTAGACAGATTTCAACCAGAGTCCATCTGTCTGTGAATGCATCTTGAAGTGAAGCCCCATCTCCAGTGCAACTATGGCTCCATATGCAAGCCTGGAGATTGGAGAATCCACCTTTGGACCCTGGGTCCAGCGCTGACCACGTCAGGGGAAAAAAGGGATAACGTGTATCCTAAAAACGTTTGGAGAAGACGCTTATCTGGTAAGCGTGGTGTTCCTGGACTGCTTCTCTGAAGTCAGCGTGGCCAGAAAAATACTCAATATCTGCGTGAGACACTGAAAAGGAACTTCTCCTGTTCGTCTCCTATCTCCACTGGGGGAGCTGAGGGAGAAAGATCCAACCTTCCATTGATGGACGGTATAGGATCATTCCGTATGGCGTTACCACCCGGTGTATCCGGATTGAGAGCGATGTCAGTATCAAAGCCCTGAAGAGCTGCCTTTTGGTCAAGTAGATTGCCTATGGGTGCAAGTCTCTATATTATGACTACTCCGTCCCTGTCCATGGACAGGGTTGACAGGAGGTTTCTTTGGCCACAACTAGTAGAGCCCCGGCAGACGAAGTGCTAGAGACCCCGACAGACGACGCGCTACAGTGGAGCATGCACACAATGGGACGGTGCCATGAACAGCATCCCATGTAGTAAAAACAGCACTGAAATCTGTGTTGCTTTTTTGCCGCTGCCGACTAGCTATCTAGAAGTATATAGCCAAGATTGGTGACCGTACATTGCAATGTATAGCATACAGGCATAAAGTACAAATGACCACTGCAGCACAAGCAATACAAGCAGCATAGAAGCCTGTGCCCTGGCACCCCTGCTCTTCTGCTGCTGTATACTAGTCATCTAGGGGAATATAGCCCAGAAGAGTGACCCTACAGTGCAATGTATAGCATACAAGCACAAGTACAAATGAACACTGCAGCACATGCAATCCAAGCAGCATAGAAGCCTGTGCCCTGGCACCTCTGCTCTTCTGCTGCTGTAGACTGGTCATCTAGGGGAATATAGCCCAGAAGAGTGACCATACAGTGCAATGTATAGCATACAAGCACAAGTACAAATGCACACTGCAGCCCATGCAATACAAGCAGCATAGAAAAAAACCTGTGCCCCAGCACCCTTGGTTTTCTGCTGCTGTAGTCTAGCCATTCCAGAAGAATATAGCTAAGACTAGCGACTGTACAGTGCAATGTATAGCATATCAGCATAAACACAAATGAACACCTCAGTCGTGCAAAACAAGCAGCCTAGAAAGCCTGTGCCTTAGCACACCTGCTTTCCTGCTGCTGATGTGTCGCTCCCCAAGCGGGCATATAGCGACCTATGTAGTTAAAAACAACACATGTATACACTGCAGTTATATGTGGTCAGCACTATGTGTGCCGCTTACCGCCCGCCTATAAGCGGGTGTATGATCGCCACCGTCCTGCCTTGGAGCCGAAAGTCCGAGCTCGGACTGCAGTAATGGCTGCCGGCTTCTTCCCCAGCTCGTGTGAGTAGGGGCGGGCCGTGGGCGTGCCCCCAAGTCAGAGCGGGAATCCGGCGTCCGACAGAGTGCAGTGAGAGGGCTGGAGCATGTAAAAAGGCTCCAGCCCTCGGCGCTGCTGATTGCTCAGCGCCTGTCCCCTTCCCTGAGTGACAGGGAGGGGGCGGGAACGAAGCGGCACTAGGCCGCAGAAGCCGGGGACTGGAGTTATAAGCGCCGCCGCCGTAAAAGCGCGGTCGGCGCCCAGTCCCCGGCGAACTACAAGTCCCAGCCGCGCCGCCGCTCCCGGAGCGTCCGGCGCGGTAGTTCCCAAAACACAAAGTCACTCAGCAAAGCTGCAGTGACTGTAACCCTTTACTGTCCCCGGCGCACTAGCACACCCAGCCAGCCCGGAGTGTGCTGTGCCTGTGTGTACGGGGACACAGAGTACCTGTAATGGTGCAGGGCCATGTCCCTGAACGGTACTCCAGCTCCGTATCCAGCAGGTTCAAATGGGTCTGTGGATGGAGCCCGGCGTCAGAGCTTTGAGGCCGGCAGGATCCCACTTCCTCAGAGCCCCTCAGGGGGATGTGGAAGGAAAGCAGCATGTGGGCTCCAGCCTCCGTACCAGCAATAGGTACCTCAACCTTACAACACCATCCAGGGGTGAGAAGGGAGCATGCTGGGAGCCCTATATGGGCCCTCTTTTCTTCCATCCGAAATAGTCAGCAGCTACTGCTGACTAAAATCTGTGGAGCTATGCGTGGATGTCTGACCTCCTTCGCACACAAAGCTAAAACTGGAGAACCCGTGATACCACGGGGGGGTATAGCCAGAGGGGGAGGGGCCTTGCACTTTTTAGTGTAGTGCTTTGTGTGGCCTCCGGAGGGCAGTAGCTATACCCCAATCGTCTGGGTCTCCCAATAGAGCGCTGAAGAAAGCTTGCGCGTTAGCACCCTAGCCTTTCTGCTGCTGTTGTCTATTTATCCAGGAACATTAGCCAAGGATAGCGACATACAGTGAATGTATAGCATACAAGCATGACAGTAAACACTGCAGCCAATGCAAGTCAAGCAGCATTGAAAACTTGTGCCGTAGCACCATTGCTCTACTGCTGCTTTTGTCTGTTTATCTGGGCGCATTAGCCAAGAATAGCGACATACAGTGAATGTATATCATAACAATAAACCGTGCAGCACATGCAAGCGAAGCAGCATTGAAAGCTTGTGCCTTAGCACAAATTGCTCTACTGCTGCTGTTGCCCAATCTGACAGTAAACACTGCAGCACATGCAAACGAAGAAGCATTGAAAGCTTGTGCCTCAGCAGCATTGCTTATTTGCTGCTGTTGCCCAGAATAGCGACAGTACAGTACAGTGCATAGCATATCAGCACACAGCCCAAAAGCCCACTTCAGCATTAGTGGTGTCAGTTGCTTACCGCCCGCACAAGAGCGGGTGCGAGGTCGCCCAAAAACCTGTGACTGGTTCCGTTCTCCCAGAGTGGAAACCATAATGGCTGCCGGCTTCTCTTCCCCGTCCTGTGCAGAGGGGCGGGCCGTGGGCGAGCCCCAGCCAAGAGCGGGAACCCGGCGTCTCACTGTGTTCAGTGAGAGGGGGCTGGAGAATGCAAAGCAGACTCCAGCTCCCTGCGCTGAGCTACTGTACAGCGTCCCGCCCCTCCTCTGACTGGCAGGGCTGGGGCGGGAACGAAACGAAAACTAGGCCGCAAAGCCGGGGACTCTAGTAATAAGCGCGGCCGTCCCATGTGCACGGCCGACGCCGAAGTCCCCCGGCGCACCACAAGTCCCAGCCGCGCCACAATGTAAAAAACAACCAGCAGCGGCCGGCGCGGCCGTTTTCAATACATAAATTCACTCAGCAAAGCTGCAGTGAATAATAGCACCAGCGCTCCGCGCTGTTGTCCCCGGCGCACTAACACTCCCAGCAATGCTGGTGTGTGTGGGCGCGATGTGCATGGGAACACAGAGTACCTTGATGTAGCAGGGCCCTGTCCCTGACGATACTCAGCTCCATATCCAGCAGGTTCTTTTGGGTCTGTGGATGGAGCTCGGTCTCTGTGCCTGGAGACCGGTAAGATCCCACTTCACCCAGAGCCCCTCATGGGGATGGGGAAGGAAAACAGCATGTGGGCTCCGGCCTCTGTACTAGCAATAAGTACCTCAACCTTACAACACCATCCACGGGTGAGAAGGGAGCATGCTGGGGGCCCTACATGGGCCCTCTTTTCTTCCATCCGACATAGTCAGCAGCTGCTGCTGACTAAAATCTGTGGAGCTATGCATGGATGTCTGACCTCCTTCGCACACAAAGCTAAAACTGGAGAACCCGTGATATCACGGGGGGGTATAGCCAGAAGGGGAGGGGCCTTGCACTTTTTAGTGTAGTGCTTTGTGTGGCCTCCGGAGGGCAGTAGCTATACCCCAATCGTCTGGGTCTCCCAATAGAGCGCTGAAGAAACAGCATGTGGGCTCCAGCCTCCGTACCCGCAATGGATACCTCAACCTTACAACACCGCCGACAAGAGTGGGGTGAAAAGGGAGCATGCTGGGGGCCCTATATGGGCCCACTTTTCTTCCATCCGACATGGTCAGCAGCTGCTGCTGACCAATCTGTGGAGCTGTGCGTGCGTGTCTGACCTCCTTCGCACAAAGCAAAAAACTGAGGAGCCCGTGGGAGCACGGGGGGTGTATAGGCAGAAGGGGAGGGGCTTAACACTTTTGAGTGTAATACTTTGTGCGGCCTCCGGAGGCATAGCCTATACACCCAATTGTCTGGGTCTCCCAATAGAGCGACAAAGAAATAGCGGAGCGCTGACCTCTGATTTATCCGGCAGTCCCATAGACAATGAATGGAGTACAAGACAGAGGCAGGGAATAACTTACGATTTAGGGAAAACCCTTTAAAACAATCACTCATTAGTGGAGGACCCCTTTAACAATACATAACAGTCTTACGTAAAGGTTTCTCCTTGAAGTAGGAACTCGCCAGGCTGTCTTCTGCAGTCGCCCTGACCGGGGGAGAAGGATGGAGAGAGACAGATGGGTCAGAGCTCTGTCCTATAGGGCCGCGGAGGAGCCGGTACATCCAGAGCGCCTCTTCTTACCTCTTTTTGGGATCGTACATAAATAGGAAATTGAGAAGTCGGAGGCCGGCTTCAGAGAGCCAGGGAAACTTATGCTTCAGATTGTTGTACGGCTGCTTGCGTACCGTGTATTGACCAACCAGGGGTAACTTCGAGAAACCCTGCAAAAAAAACCCCCCAAAAATACATCAGCTCCTTATTATAAACTAGAAATAGCCCTGATGCCATCACATCGGGAGTGCGGTGAAATGAACATCTGTCTATGCTTAGTGGTGCTGACAGGGCATGCTGGGAGGTGTAATTCCCTCCTGTAATCCTATAACATGGACATGCTGGGAGGTATAGTTCCCTCCTGTAATCCTATAACATGGGCATGCTGGGAGGTGTAGTTCCCTTCTGTAATCCTATAACATGGATATGCTGGGAGGTGTAGTTCCCTCCTGTAATCCTATAACATGGACATGCTGGGAGGTGTAGTTCCCTCCTGTAATTCTATAACATGGACATGCTGGGAGGTGTAGTTCCCTCCTGTAATCCTATAACATGGACATGCTGGGAGTTGTAGTTCCCTCCTGTAATTCTATAACATGGACATGCTGGGAGGTGTAGTTCCCTCCTGTAATTATAGAACATGAACATGCTGGGAGCTGTAGTTCCCTACTGTAATTATATAACATGGGCATGCTGGGAGGTATAGTTCCCTCCTGTAATCCTATAACATGGACATGCTGGAAGGTGTAGTTCCCTCCTGTAATTATGGAACATGGACATGCTGGGAGTTGTAGTTCCGTCCTGTAATTCTATAACATGGACATGCTGGGAGTTGTAGTTCCCTCCTGTAGTTATATAACATGGACATACTGGGAGGTGTAGTTCCCTTCTGTAATTCTATAACATGGACATGCTGGAAGGTGTAGTTCCCTCCTGTAATTATGGAACATGGACATGCTGGGAGTTGTAGTTCCCTCCTGTAATTCTATAACATGGACATGCTGGGAGGTTTAGTTCCCTCCTGTAATCCTATAACATGGACATACTGGGAGGTGTAGTTCTCTCTTGTAATTATAGATAATATGTGCCTGCGCAACTGGCAGTGCCGCGGTGCATGCTGGAATAGGGTTACAGAAACTGGCGATTATGTATGTAGATATCGAAAGTGGTAAATGTTGGGCTACAGAGAAGTCGGCATACGCACCGGCCAGATGGTTTCGCTCGGAGTTCCTAATAGTTGGATGATTAAATCGATCTGTTGGATTTCGGAGGTTCCAGGTAATAAGGGCTTGTGAGCCAATAACTCAGCCAGGATGCAACCTACCGCCCTGCAAGAGCGACAACGTTACTGGGAAGAAGAGTCTGCACCCCCCGGTGTGACCCCCACTATGAAGGCGCCATGAGGGCAGACCCCGCACCGCGCCGGAGGCAGCAGCGCCTATGCACAGGGCCCTTCCCCCCACACGTACCACATATCGATGGCCGTCGTCTGCGTTGTGCTTCCTAAAAGCAACTCCGGTGCCCGGTACCTGCCATAACAAAGGAAGGAGAAGCTCAGGTACGTATGTCACGCAGCTCTAGTAAAGCAGGCACATTTCACACAACCATTGGTTTTCATTCTACAATTTCCTTGGCGGTTGCAAAATGAAATGAACTAAAAAGCTATTGTTGATTTCGTTCTAATGAGAGATTGTAACTATTATCTGCTGATTTATGACCACAGGCCATATCAACGGTGATCCGAACAGTCACATTGTCGCGGTCATACATCAATCGATAAAAGCTCTGAAAACGAGAATTAATATTATTTTATTTCTTTTAGAAACTCTCTATTAGAACAAACTCACTGGCAGATTCTCAGTTAACTCATTAGGCAGTCAAAGTGCAGCGTTGAAGATAAGGATGAGAAACGGTCCAAATTTTTAGGTTTATTTTTTAGAAAACTTAACTCCATAAATTAAGTAAAAAACAAACAATTGCTTCCAAATGTGTAAACAAGTGTTAAGACATACGTGAATCTAGAATATATGAAATTTAATCTGCATAATGCTATATGGAATATACTTAGAAAAATGAAGGTTCTTAGTGCAAAACAATTGGCCAATTCATGTGAGCCCATCAACCGCAGCAAGGTGATCTTTCTTTGATGGGATCCTATCTTATTATCATGCCTCTCCTTGACTAAAGGTCCACAATATATGGGCAGATAGGTACTCGTTCTACTCTAGTGTCACATCCTAACTATTCGTACTTGCTATACTCATAACGAGTACTGTCTAATACTCGCGTATTCGTTCCGAATAGTGTGTACAATGCAAGTCAATGGAGAAAAACTCGCCATGTAACGAGTAACACGAATGCCACACTATTCGTGCAAGTAGAAATAGTGCGGCATTTGTGTTACTCGTTACTTTGCCAGTTTTTCCTCATTGACATGCATTACACGCGCTATTCAGAATGAATATGCGAGTATTAGACAGCAGTCGTTATGAGTATAGGGAGTACGAATAGTTAGGATCTGACACTAGAGTAGAACGAGTACCTATCTGCCCATATATTGTAGACTTTTAGTCCAGGAGAGGCATGATAATAGGACAGGATCCCATCAAAGAAAGATCACCTTGCCGCGGTTGATGGGCTCACATGAATTGGCCAATTTCTTTGCACTAAGAACCTGCATTTTTCTAAGTATATGCGTTATGCAGATTAAATTTCATATATTGTATGTTTGCTTATATCTTAGTGCTTACACAGAGTGACGCAGTATTCTTTTTTTTTTTTTTACTTAAATGCATGTGTTTTTTGGCAAACCATTTTTGCAGAAAAGTTTTATAAAAAATATTTGCACCATTTCTCATCCATAGCTTCTGCGCTGCACATTGCCCGCTTACAGAGTGCTGCTGTATTCTTCTGTTTGCGTTTTGTGTAATTCTAGCCGCTGGCTCCTGTTCACATTTGCTACATTCTATTTGCAAATATTGTTTAACTATAAGAAGTGGTACAAATAATTTCTGTTTCTGATCTTCTTCTAATATCTCCCTGCACATGGTGTGCTCCAGTTTATTCAACTGCACAAGGGACTGTGTCATGATTCAGTGAACGAGGAGGATCAAAAATGCGGAACCCCAAAAAGTAACCAGAGTGGCTGGAACCTGCCTGCATACCTAATCCTGACACACAACTAGAAGTAGCCGTGGGACGAGCCTGCGATGACCTAGTCGTCTCGACACAGCCGGAGAACTAAATATTCTTAAAGAAATATAAGAAAAGCTAATCTGCCTCAGAGCAATCCTCAAAGATATAGATAGCCCCCCACATGTAAAGACTACGGTGATATAGGAAAAACACAATACAAAGCCAGAAAACAGATTCAGCAAAGATGAGGCCCAAACTATTTACATATGGAAAGGATAGGAAAGAGCAACTGTGTGCAGCCGTAAAAACCCTAATAAATCTCAGCACGCCTGATATGGAAAGACTCGGAGCCCACACAACCTCTCCCCCACTATATCAGTACTCTGATGTTACTGGGATCCAAAAACACTAATACAGATGAGGGACTGAATTTAATACCAAGCATGACAAACACAATACAAAGCAGAATCATGGAGCCAAGTATACAGACACTTCCAGCGGGGAATGATCCAATTCCACCAAGAACTCCACACAGGCAAAATATGAATCAAGCAATAGTATCAAAGCAGAAAAAACACCAAGAAAGTGGAAACAATAAATAGAGGTACAAAGACTGCTTATCTGAGAGGAGTTCTGGTAGAGAAAAGGACTGGTTTCAGAATGTCCTTAGCACACAGAAGATCCATTGAGCACCGGCAAGTAACAGGAGAAAACTACTCAGTTATATAGGCCCAATCTGAAAGACCTGATTGCCAGTCCTCCACAGGTGGTTCTCATTCCACAAGTCAACTGCACCGCCAGCACTGACCACAAGAGGGAGCCCCAAACTGGAAAATGTATTCACAACAGGACTGCAGCCGACTTGCTCATCTGAACAGAGGCAAACTGAAGTTCCGAGGATGGCCGGAAGAACGGGGACTGCTGTGCAGAAATCAATGAAGGAGGCACCGCACTATACCTGCACCACAAGTCTCAGGATGGGATGCAAAGCACTCGTATGATACACCCTGGCGATCTGTGCCTAGATACAGAATGATCTAACATGTAATAGGACAACAGATAGATATTTGCTCTAGATCTCTTTGTACACTGGGATCAGTTACTGTCCCATCAGATCTTAGGTTGCTCAGGATGGCATTGAAACTTTTTTGGGCGGCTACCTACCAAAGAGTCACTACTTTTGGGGTCATCTGTTTTGCGGGAACGCTGTAAGCCCTGGCAAGTCCAAAGTCGGCTGCAATATAGAAGAAAACATCAATATCGGTCAGATTTGGTTGTTTACAAAACCCAATATTTTACGTGAATGAAGAGAGGGGGGGATGGCGTCTTACCGATCTTCACACAGCCTTTATCAGTCATCAGCAGGTTGGAGACCTTCAGATCCCTGCCGAGGAAAATACAGAGGTGAGGACGACAAGGCTACAAGTCCCAATATACATAGTAACACTAATAGGGGAGACTCAAGAGGGGGGATCTATAGTCTCTATTCGCATATACAGCTCAGTACAGAAGAAAACTGTCCTAAAATCAACAGAAATGGGCCATGGATGTAAATTATTGACGGAGTAAGAGAATTTCACGGGTCACTAATCCCTCACCTGTGCACAATGAAGTTTTCATGCAGATACTGGAGGCCGGTGAGGAGCTGGAAACATATACATTTCACCTGAGGAAAGAGGGAAAACAAATAACAAATAACTGCTGTAACGGCAGGGGTGGACTGTGTGAGGTAAAACATGTTAGCAGTTGCTGTAACGTTAGGGGAAAGCTGGCATTAAATAGTGTCCATTTGACCAAATAAATCACAGCCATTCTGGCTAATAAAAAAGAAGTCCTGAGATAAAGGAACCTTAAAAGAAAAACAAAGTTGTATAGAAAAATCAGCCTGCTTGGTGATGGTTTCCATAAAACAGAAAACTGCATGATGATCGGGCACTACCATGCTCGGGTGCTCAGTACTCGTAACTAGTCATGAGCGGGCACTACCATGCTCAGGTGCTCAGTACTCGTAACTAGTGATGAGCAGGCCCTACCATGCTCGGGTGCTCAGTACTAGTAACTAGTGATGAGCGGGCACTACCATGCTCAGGTGCTCAGTACTAGTAACTAGTGATGAGCGGGCACTACCATGCTCAGGTGCTCAGTACTCGTAACTAGTGATGAGCGGGCACTACCATGCTCAGGTGCTCAGTACTCGTAACTAGTGATGAGCGGGCACTACCATGCTCGTGTGCTCAGTACTCGTAACTAGTGATGAGCGGGCACTACCATGCTCAGGTGCTCTGTACTCGTAACTAGTGATGAGCGGGCACTACCATGCTCGGGTGCTCAGTACTCGTAACTAGTGATGAGTGGGTACTACCATGCTCGGGTGCTCGGTACTCGTAACTAGTGATGAGCGGGCACTACCATGCTCAGGTGCTCAGTACTCGTAACTAGTGATGAGCGGGCACTACCATGCTCGGGTGCTCGGTACTCGTAACTAGTGATGAGTGGGCACTACCATGCTCGGGTGCTCGGTACTCGTAACTAGTGATGAGCGGGCACTACCATGCTCGGGTGCTCGGTACTCGTAACTAGTGATGAGCGGGCACTACCATACTCGGTTGCTCGGTACTCGTAACTAGTGATGAGCGGGCACTACCATACTCGGTTGCTCGGTACTCGTAACTAGTGATGAGCGGGCACTACCATGCTCGGGTGCTCGGTACTCGTAACTAGTGATGAGCGGGCACTACCATGCTCAGGTGCTCAGTACTAGTAACTAGTGATGAGTGGGCACTACCATGCTCAGGTGCTCAGTACTAGTAACTAGTGATGAGCGGGCACTACCATGCTCAGGTGCTCAGTACTCGTAACTAGTGATGAGCGGGCACTACCATGCTCAGGTGCTCAGTACTCGTAACTAGTGATGAGCGGGCACTACCATGCTCGGGTGCTCAGTACTCGTAACTAGTGATGAGTGAGCACTACCATGCTCGGGTGCTCAGTACTCGTAACTAGTGATGAGTGAGCACTACCATGCTCGGGTGCTCAGTACTCGTAACTAGTGATGAGTGAGCACTACCATGCTCGGGTGCTCAGTACTCGTAACTAGTGATGAGCGGGCACTACCATGCTCAGGTGCTCAGTACTCGTAACTAGTGATGAGCGGGCACTACCATGCTCGGGTGCTCAGTACTCGTAACTAGTGATGAGTGAGCACTACCATGCTCGGGTGCTCAGTACTCGTAACTAGTGATGAGTGGGCACTACCATGCTCAGGTGCTCAGTACTAGTAACTAGTGATGAGCGGGCACTACCATGCTCAGGTGCTCAGTACTCGTAACTAGTGATGAGCGGGCACTACCATGCTCAGGTGCTCAGTACTCGTAACTAGTGATGAGCGGGCACTACCATGCTCGGGTGCTCAGTACTCGTAACTAGTGATGAGCGGGCACTACCATGCTCGGGTGCTCAGTACTCGTAACTAGTGATGAGCAGGCACTACCATGCTCGGGTGCTCAGTACTCGTAACAAGTGATGAGCGGGCACTACCATGCTCAGGTGCTCAGTACTCGTAACTAGTGATGAGCGGGCACTACCATGCTCGGGTGCTCAGTACTCGTAACTAGTGATGAGCGGGCACTACCATGCTCAGGTGCTCAGTACTAGTAACTAGTGATGAGCGGGCACTACCATGCTCAGGTGCTCAGTACTCGTAACTAGTGATGAGCGGGCACTACCATGCTCAGGTGGTCAGTACTAGTAACTAGTGATGAGTGGGCACTACCATGCTCAGGTGCTCAGTACTAGTAACTAGTGATGAGCGGGCACTACCATGCTCAGGTGCTCAGTACTAGTAACTAGTGATGAGCGGGCACCACCATGCTCAGGTGCTCAGTACTCGTAACTAGTGATGAGCGGGCACTACCATGCTCGGGTGCTCAGTACTCGTAACTAGTAATGAAT
Organism: Anomaloglossus baeobatrachus; assembly: GCF_048569485.1. Taxonomy (NCBI): domain Eukaryota; kingdom Metazoa; phylum Chordata; class Amphibia; order Anura; family Aromobatidae; genus Anomaloglossus; species Anomaloglossus baeobatrachus. Next base: position 186,813,052 of record NC_134362.1, on the reverse strand, counting down.
GGGCACTACCATGCTCAGGTGCTCAGTACTAGTAACTAGTGATGAGCGGGCACTACCATGCTCAGGTGCTCAGTACTCGTAACTAGTGATGAGCGGGCACTACCATGCTCAGGTGCTCAGTACTCGTAACTAGTGATGAGCGGGCACTACCATGCTCAGGTGCTCAGTACTAGTAACTAGTGATGAGCGGGCACTACCATGCTCGGGGGCTCAGTACTGGTAACTAGTGATGAGTGGGCACTACCATGCTCGGGTGCTCTGTACTGGTAACTAGTGATGAGTGGACACTACCATGCTCAGGTGTTCTGTACTGGTAACTAGTGATGAGCGGGCACTACCATGCTCGGGTGCTCGGTACTCGTAACTAGTGATGAGTGGGCACTACCATACCCGGTTGCTCGGTACTCGTAACTAGTGATGAGCGGGCACTACCATGCTCGGGTGCTCAGTACTCGTAACTAGTGATGAGCGGGCACTACCATGCTCCGGTGCTCAGTACTCGTAACTAGTGATGAGCGGGCACTACCATGTAACTATACATTAATGTGGAGAGTCACATTATGACCTGCTTTTTTTTATATAAATTCATATAAAAGACAGTGATTTGCTTTGTCCATCACTACAAGTACAACATCCCGTACCTGAGCTTCGGAGAACGGAGTCTGCATGTTTTCCAGCAGACTGGCCAAGTCCTGCTCACAGTAACCCATCACCAAGAAAATGCTGCAAAATAAACAACAAAAACAAATGGTGTCATTATAAAAATAATCTGCACATTATATTATTATGATACAAGCAGACAGTCCCGTATAGACTGAGCCCTTGTGGGCAGGGTCCTTTCTCCTCCTGTATCAGTCTGTACATTGTATTGTTCAGGACTATTGTACTTGTCTATGTACAGTATGTCCCTTTTAATCTGTAAAGTGCCATGGAATAAATGGCGCTATAATAATAAACAATAATACTTGTGTTACCTCTCTAGATGATTCCCAACAACCACCTCCTTCAGATTCACTATGTTGGGATGTCGGAGCTTTAACAGCAGCGTGATCTCTCGGAGGCTGCTAATGGGGATTCCTGCAATGGAAGGACAAATATGTGACGTATAGACTCAGAGCACTTAGTGGGGGCTGCCCGGGGGTCGACCCCCTTCGATCTGATATTGATGACCTATCCCAAGGTTGAAACTGCCTTTAAAGCCATTGCAACTTTCATAATATGAAGCCTTATTTGCAGAAACAACAAGAAAGTGAGAGCACACACGTGCAGGACTTCTGCCAGTCCCATTGCCGTTAACGGGACCGAAGCAGACATGATGTGATAACATAACCCGATCCTGGCCGTCTGTCCATGGCGTGAAACCACTCACCGTCCTTTTCTTTATCCATCCGAACTTTCTTCAGCGCCACGATTTCATTGTTCCTGGTGTCTCTGGCCCGATCTGCAAAAGAAACAGAAGCTCAGGGTGAGCGGGACAAGGACGACCGGAGTCCCCGGCACACATCCCAAGGGCTTGTGTTATATTGCACCATGGAGCTGCGCCTATCTGACAGGTCACATGACCACCCCGTAGGGTGTGAATACTTACACACGATGCCGTAGGTGCCTTCACCTATTCGATTTAACTTTTCAAATTCCTTAACGCTTCGACACTGGCCGTGCTGAAGGTGTTAAAAAAAAAAAAAAAGAAGAAATTAAGATTAAAATGTTACACATCTGGAAGGCGTTACAGTGTACCAGCGCTCACTTAAAGGGAAACTATCATGCTGCCCGAACCAAACAGCTTTGTGTGTATGTATATAGGGGGGACTTCACAGTCTGGGCCAATACAAGATGTCAGGGACCAGAACCCCAGACTGACAAGGCTCCGTCTATACATACACAGGAGTCAGGTGTCTCGCTCAGTAAAACGCCATCAAAATATATTATTATTTAATCTAGAATTTAAATGCTGTTAAAAAAATCAAAGCACTTTTTTGCATCCCTCCCCCCTAAAGAAAGGCAAAAAAGACCCAACCATGATTTAAACATTCTAATGGCCACAAATATCGGTAAAAAAAACGCCCCGCACTAAAGACACGCCGGCATCCCACCCTGAGACACGCCGCCATCCCGCACTAAAGACACGCCGGCATCCCACCCTCAGACACGCCGCTATCCCGCACTAAAGACACGCCGGCATCCCGCACTAAAGACACACCGGCATCTCACCCTCAGACACGCCGGCATCCCACCCTCAGACACGCCGCTATCCCGCACTAAAGACACGCCGGCATCCCGCACTAAAGACACGCCGCCATCCCGCACTAAAGACACACCGGCATCTCACCCTCAGACACGCCGCTATCCCGCACTAAAGACACGCCGGCATCCCGCACTAAAGACACGCCGGCATCTCACCCTCAGACACGCCGGCATCTCACCCTCAGACACGCCGCTATCCCGCACTAAAGACACGCCGGCATCTCACCCTCAGACACGCCGCCATCCCGCACTAAAGACACACCGGCATCCCACCCTCAGACACGCCGGCATCCCGCACTAAAGACACACCGGCATCTCACCCTCAGACACGCCGCCATCCCGCACTAAAGACACACCGGCATCTCACCCTCAGACACGCCGGCATCCCGCACTAAAGACACACCGGCATCCCACCCTCAGACACGCCGGCATCCCGCACTAAAGACACACCGGCATCTCACCCTCAGACACGCCGCCATCCCGCACTAAAGACACACCGGCATCTCACCCTCAGACACGCCGCCATCCCGCACTAAAGACACACCGGCATCTCACCCTCAGACACGCCGCCATCCCGCACTAAAGACACACCGGCATCTCACCCTCAGACACGCCGCCATCCCGCACTAAAGACACACCGGCATCCCACCCTCAGACACGCCGGCATCCCGCACTAAAGACACACCGGCATCTCACCCTCAGACACGCCGCCATCCCGCACTAAAGACACACCGGCATCTCACCCTCAGACACGCCGGCATCCCGCACTAAAGACACACCGGCATCCCACCCTCAGACACGCCGGCATCCCGCACTAAAGACACACCGGCATCTCACCCTCAGACACGCCGCCATCCCGCACTAAAGACACACCGGCATCTCACCCTCAGACACGCCGCCATCCCGCACTAAAGACACACCGGCATCCCACCCTCAGACACGCCGGCATCCCGCACTAAAGACACACCGGCATCTCACCCTCAGACACGCCGCCATCCCGCACTAAAGACACACCGGCATCTCACCCTCAGACACGCCGCCATCCCGCACTAAAGACACACCGGCATCCCACCCTCAGACACGCCGGCATCCCGCACTAAAGACACACCGGCATCTCACCCTCAGACACGCCGCCATCCCGCACTAAAGACACACCGGCATCCCACCCTCAGACACGCCGCTATCCCGCACTAAAGACACACCGGCATCCCACCCTCAGACACGCCGCCATCCCACCCTCAGACACACCGCCATCCCACCCTCAGACACGCCGCCATCCCACCCTCAGACACGCCGCCATCCCACCCTCAGACACACCGCCATCCCGCACTAAAGACACGCCGGCATCTCACCCTCAGAGACGCCGCCATCCCGCACTAAAGACACGCCGCCGTCCCGCACTAAAGACACGCAGGCGTCTCGCACTCACATGCGTCTCGCACTCACACGCGCAGGCGTCTCGCACTCACACGCGCAGGCGTCTCGCACTCACACGCGCAGGCGTCTCGCACTCACACGCGCAGGCGTCTCGCACTCACACGCGCAGGCGTCCCGCACTCACACGCGCAGGCGTCCCGCACTCACACGCGCAGGCGTCCCGCACTCACACGCGCAGGCTTCCCGCACTCACACGCGCAGGCGTCCCGCACTCACACGCGCAGGCGTCCCGCACTCACACGCGCAGGCGTCCCGCACTCACACGCGCAGGCGTCCCGCACTCACACGCGCAGGCGTCCCGCACTCACACGGGCAATTGTGTGCTAAAATTCCCCCATAAAAAAACCCTGAAAAATAAATGCTGCCTCAGTCAGGTGCTGAAGTAAACAGTACGCAGCTCCCCTGCTGAGCACTGTACCCTCCACACCAGCACCTTATCCCGTACACACCCGGTCTCTCTCTGGCACGGGCAGAAATTTCTCTTCTCTGACGCTTTTTAGCCGGATTTGCTCCAGTTCTGGCTCAGGCTCCGCTGTGGTGTCGGCCATTGTGCACCGGAGCGGCCTGCACGGGACCCGCCTGCAGGAAAGTCCGAGGCTCTGCGGCCTGTGCAGTTTGCACCCCGGAGAGTCAGGAAGAGATGGAATGCGGGCGCCCTCTGGTGGCTGAAAGTAGTAATGACAGGAAAGATTTTTTTTTTGTTATTACCACTTTATCTTCCTATGACTTTCTGATCTTTTTTTGTTCTAATTTTGTGGGAGATGAAATGATAGAAAAAAAAGAAAACAAAAGAGTGATTCCGCCATTTTGAATTTTCCGTTTGGCGTTCACCGTACGGGATATTATATTTTATTAGGTCGGAAATTGTTTTTGTTGCTTTTTAATTACATTTTGGAGAAAATAAAGTGAAATTAAATAATATATATATATTTATTTCTTTTTTCCCCCACTCCTTATTGGACCCCTTGAGGATCTTGAATCTGTCATGTTACGCTATAAGATTGGAGTGTATTTGTAAAAACACCGATCTATGAATCCAAACCACGGGCTGATGTACAAATATGGCAGACACAGGGTCTTCAGTAGCCCCCCGTCTGCCATAATGCCAACAGCACCCCTGTTGTCGCTGAGGGGAGCCAATGGTGGTCAGAAGAGACACTTTCTTCATTTCTAACTTAAATTCCGCTGTCATGATTGACAGCGGAATTTAAGGGGTTAAGCATCTGTGATTGGCGCTAGGTCTGCTTACAGCAGGTATGGACTCGGACGCAGCTGTATAAATTGAACCTGCTCCATACATGCAATATTCACATTATGTACTTGTATGGCGGATAATGCAAAATGAAAGGTAAGCAGACTGCCCCCCCATGTGCAGCAAAGCCAACCATTCCTCCTGCTTTACATTTAGTGCACAGCGCCCCTCGTGATCATGCAGCTGTATGTGGTACTACAGCTCAGTCCCTGTGTAGTCATAATTTACTGCCCTATCTGATATTAGGCATGGAGAGAAACCACTGCATTTTGGGTGGAAGGTCTGACACTCAATGGGCCTTATTCTACCCAATAGCCAAGTGGCTGGCCAGAGCACCAGAGATAAGAGTGAAGGGGACCCCTGGGGACTATGAGAAGACCTCAGGGGCCTGTGAGAGGAACCCTGGGGACTGTGAGAATAACCCTGAGGCTGTGAGGAGACCCCCTGGCGCTGTGAGCAGACCCCCTGGCGCTGTGAGCAGACCCCCTGGCACTGTGAGGAGACCCCCTGGTGCTGTGAGGAGACTCCCTGGTGCTGTGAGGAGACCCCCTGGCGCTGTGAGGAGACTCCCTGGTGCTGTGAGGAGACCCCTGGCGCTGTGAGGAGACTCCCTGGCGCTGTGAGGAGACCCCCTGGCGCTGTGAGGAGACCCCCTGGCGCTGTGAGGAGACCCCTGGCACTGTGAGGAGACCCCTGGCCCTGTGAGGAGACCCCTGGCGCTGTGAGGAGACCAAGTGGTGTTGTGAGGAGACCCCTGGCGCTGTGGGAGACCCCCTGGCGCTGTGAGGAGACCCCCTGGCGCTGTGAGGAGACCCCTGGTGCTGTGAGGAGACCAAGTGGTGTTGTGAGGAGACCCCCTGGTGCTGTGAGGAGACCAAGTGGTGCTGTGAGGAGACCCCTTGCACTGTGAGGAGACCCCCTGGCACTGTGAGGAGACCCCCTGGCACTGTGAGGAGACCAAGTGGTGTTGTGAGGAGACCCCCCTAGCGCTGTGAGGAGACCCCCTGGTGCCCTGGTGCTGTGAGGAGACCCCCTGGTGCTGTGAGGAGACCCCCTGGTGCTGTGAGGAGACCCCCTGGTGCTGTGAGAACCCTGGCGCTGTGAGGAGACTCCCTGGCGCTGTGAGGAGACCCCCTGGCGCTGTGAGGAGACCCCCTGGTGCTGTGAGGAGACCCCCTGGTGTTGTGAGGAGACCCCCTGGTGCTGTGAAGAGACCCCCTGGTATTGTGAAGAGACCCCCTGGTGCTGTGAGGAGACCCCCTAGTGTTGTGAGGAGACTCCCTGGCGCTGTGAGGAGACCCCCTGGCACTGTGAAGAGACCCCCTGGCACTGTGAAGAGACCCCCTGGCGCTGTGAAGAGACCCCCCTGGCGCTGTGAAGAGACCCCCTGGTGCTGTGAGGAGACCCCCTGGTGTTGTGAGGAGACCCCCTGGTGCTGTGAAGAGACCCCCTGGTATTGTGAAGAGACCCCCTGGTGCTGTGAGGAGACCCCCTGGTGCTGTGAGGAGACTCCCTGGCGCTGTGAGGAGACCCCCTGGCACTGTGAAGAGACCCCCTGGTGCTGTGAAGAGACCCCTTGGAGCTGTGAGGAGACCCCCTGGCACTGTGAGGAGACCCCCTGGCACTGTGAGGAGACCCCCTGGTGCTGTGAGGAGACCCCCCTGGTGCTGTGAGGAGACCCCCTGGCGCTGTGAGGAGACCCCCTGGTGCTGTGAGGAGACCCCCTGGTACTGTGAGGAGACCCCCTGGCGCTGTGAAGAGACCCCCTGGTGCTGTGAGGAGACCCCCTGGCGCTGTGAGGAGACTCCCTGGTGCTGTGAGGAGACTCCCTGGTGCTGTGAAGAGACCCCCTGGTGCTGTGAGGAGACCCCCTGGCGCTGTGAGGAGACTCCCTGGTGCTGTGAGGAGACTCCCTGGTGCTGTGAAGAGACCCCCTGGTGCTGTGAGGAGACCCCCTGGCGCTGTGAGGAGACCCCCTGGTGCTGTGAGGAGACCCCCTGGTGCTGTGAGGAGACCCCCTGGCGCTGTGAAGAGACCCCCTGGCGCTGTGAGGAGACCCCCTGGTGCTGTGAGGAGACTCCCTGGTGCTGTGAGGAGACTCCCTGGTGCTGTGAAGAGACCCCCTGGTGCTGTGAGGAGACCCCCTGGCGCTGTGAGGAGACTCCCTGGTGTTGTGAGGAGACTAGCTGGGGCTGTGAGGAGACCCCACGATTGTTTGGGGACCCCTGAGATAGTGAGGAGCGGGCCCCTGGGGCTGTGAGCGGGACCCCATGGAGCTCTGAGGAGAGCATTGGGGGATTTGACGGCCCCATAACCCTTTGCTTGGACAAGTCACCCCCTATTTTCTGGTGACGCTCAGGATGGGACCACGTGACCGGGAACCCCGGTAATGTGATTAGTTATCCTGCCTCTGAGCTCACGTGACCCAGTGTCGCAGGCAATGACGTCATCCCATCGCGCGGGCTGGGAGGGAGAGCAGCTGACAGAACCCGGAAGTGTCGCTGCTTGTGCTGCGGAGTGAAGAGCTCGGGATGGACGGTGAGTAGTAGCCGGAGGGGAGGGACGGGGGTCGCCCTGTTGCTGTGAGCGCCCCCATCAGTGGTCATATTATTTTCAGTCCTTGCCCAGGATAATGTTACTTTAGTCATGTGACCCCCAGGAATTTGCATATTTTGTTTCTGCGATTTGTTATCTGGGGACTATTTTAGGTTGTGATTTGGTTTCTGGTCTCCGTCCACTTTCTAGGGGCTGAGTGACGGCGGCTCTGACATCGGTGGTCCCCGCGCAGGCCGCTTCGGGGGTCTTTGCTGGGTCAGGGGGTGATGATGTCATCTGACCAGCCAGGCTCCTGATTGGACAGCAGACCCCGGTGTTACACTGCTGGTTGTGGTGACAACTACAAATTCCAGCATGCCCTACTTTCCTCCATCACCTCTTCTGCTTAATTTTAGCTAAAGGAGGGGTCTGGGTTAGGTGAGGGGGTCTAGGTCTGGACTGGAGCGGTGATGGGTCTGGGTCTGGACTGGAGCGGTGATGGGTCTGGGTCTGGACTGGAGCGGTGATGGGTCTGGGTCTGGACTGGAGCGGTGATGGGTCTGGGTCTGGACTGGAGCGGTGATGGGTCTGGGTCTGGACTGGAGCGGTGATGGGTCTGGGTCTGGACTGGAGCGGTGATGGGTCTGGGTCTGGACTGGAGCGGTGATGGGTCTGGGTCTGGACTGGAGCGGTGATGGGTCTGGGTCTGGACTGGAGCGGTGATGGGTCTGGGTCTGGACTGGAGCGGTGATGGGTCTGGGTCTGGACTGGAGCGGTGATGGGTCTGGGTCTGGACTGGAGCGGTGATGGGTCTGGGTCTGGACTGGAGCGGTGATGGGTCTGGGTCTGGACTGGAGCGGTGATGGGTCTGGGTCTGGACTGGAGCGGTGATGGGTCTGGGTCTGGACTGGAGCGGTGATGGGTCTGGGTCTGGACTGGAGCGGTGATGGGTCTGGGTCTGGACTGGAGCGGTGATGGGTCTGGGTCTGGACTGGAGCGGTGATGGGTCTGGGTCTGGACTGGAGCGGTGATGGGTCTGGGTCTGGACTGGAGCGGTGATGGGTCTGGGTCTGGACTGGAGCGGTGATGGGTCTGGGTCTGGACTGGAGCGGTGATGGGTCTGGGTCTGGACTGGAGCGGTGATGGGTCTGGGTCTGGACTGGAGCGGTGATGGGTCTGGGTCTGGACTGGAGCGGTGATGGGTCTGGGTCTGGACTGGAGCGGTTCTGGGTCTGGACTGGAGCGGTGATGGGTCTGGGTCTGGACTGGAGCGGTGATGGGTCTGGGTCTGGACTGGAGCGGTGATGGGTCTGGGTCTGGACTGGAGCGGTGATGGGTCTGGGTCTGGACTGGAGCGGTGATGGGTCTGGGTCTGGACTGGAGCGGTGATGGGTCTGGGTCTGGACTGGAGCGGTGATGGGTCTGGGTCTGGACTGGAGCGGTGATGGGTCTGGGTCTGGACTGGAGCGGTGATGGGTCTGGGTCTGGACTGGAGCGGTGATGGGTCTGGGTCTGGACTGGAGCGGTGATGGGTCTGGGTCTGGACTGGAGCGGTGATGGGTCTGGGTCTGGACTGGAGCGGTGATGGGTCTGGGTCTGGACTGGAGCGGTGATGGGTCTGGGTCTGGACTGGAGCGGTGATGGGTCTGGGTCTGGACTGGAGCGGTGATGGGTCTGGGTCTGGACTGGAGCGGTGATGGGTCTGGGTCTGGACTGGAGCGGTGATGGGTCTGGGTCTGGACTGGAGCGGTGATGGGTCTGGGTCTGGACTGGAGCGGTGATGGGTCTGGGTCTGGACTGGAGCGGTGATGGGTCTGGGTCTGGACTGGAGCGGTGATGGGTCTGGGTCTGGACTGGAGCGGTGATGGGTCTGGGTCTGGACTGGAGCGGTGATGGGTCTGGGTCTGGACTGGAGCGGTGATGGGTCTGGGTCTGGACTGGAGCGGTGATGGGTCTGGGTCTGGACTGGAGCGGTGATGGGTCTGGGTCTGGACTGGAGCGGTGATGGGTCTGGGTCTGGACTGGAGCGGTGATGGGTCTGGGTCTGGACTGGAGCGGTGATGGGTCTGGGTCTGGACTGGAGCGGTGATGGGTCTGGGTCTGGACTGGAGCGGTGATGGGTCTGGGTCTGGACTGGAGCGGTGATGGGTCTGGGTCTGGACTGGAGCGGTGATGGGTCTGGGTCTGGACTGGAGCGGTGATGGGTCTGGGTCTGGACTGGAGCGGTGATGGGTCTGGGTCTGGACTGGAGCGGTGATGGGTCTGGGTCTGGACTGGAGCGGTGATGGGTCTGGGTCTGGACTGGAGCGGTGATGGGTCTGGGTCTGGACTGGAGCGGTGATGGGTCTGGGTCTGGACTGGAGCGGTGATGGGTCTGGGTCTGGACTGGAGCGGTGATGGGTCTGGGTCTGGACTGGAGCGGTGATGGGTCTGGGTCTGGACTGGAGCGGTGATGGGTCTGGGTCTGGACTGGAGCGGTGATGGGTCTGGGTCTGGACTGGAGCGGTGATGGGTCTGGGTCTGGACTGGAGCGGTGATGGGTCTGGGTCTGGACTGGAGCGGTGATGGGTCTGGGTCTGGACTGGAGCGGTGATGGGTCTGGGTCTGGACTGGAGCGGTGATGGGTCTGGGTCTGGACTGGAGCGGTGATGGGTCTGGGTCTGGACTGGAGCGGTGATGGGTCTGGGTCTGGACTGGAGCGGTGATGGGTCTGGGTCTGGACTGGAGCGGTGATGGGTCTGGGTCTGGACTGGAGCGGTGATGGGTCTGGGTCTGGACTGGAGCGGTGATGGGTCTGGGTCTGGACTGGAGCGGTGATGGGTCTGGGTCTGGACTGGAGCGGTGATGGGTCTGGGTCTGGACTGGAGCGGTGATGGGTCTGGGTCTGGACTGGAGCGGTGATGGGTCTGGGTCTGGACTGGAGCGGTGATGGGTCTGGGTCTGGACTGGAGCGGTGATGGGTCTGGGTCTGGACTGGAGCGGTGATGGGTCTGGGTCTGGACTGGAGCGGTGATGGGTCTGGGTCTGGGGCGGAGCGGTGATGGGTCTGGGTCTGGGGCGGAGCGGTGATGGGTCTGGGTCTGGGGCGGAGCGGTGATGGGTCTGGGTCTGGGGCGGAGCGGTGATGGGTCTGGGTCTGGGGCGGAGCGGTGAGGGGTTTGGGGCGCAGCGGCGAAGGGGTCTGGGTTTGGGGCGCAGCGGCGAGGGGGTCTGGGTTTGGTGCGGAGCGGCGAGGGGCAGTGTACTGGGCATTGGGCGGAGTGGTGAGGGGGTCTGGGTTTGGTGAGGGGCAGTGTACTGGGCGTTGCGCGGACACGAGGAGGAGACCACCTGACCGAACTCTCAATCAGCCATTCAGGCTGAAATTGAAAATGTAAAGATACTACTAACGCATATAATACATTTGGGGGGCAAATTGTGTCCTCCAAATAACCCCTTAAAAATTGGGTTGAAATGTCCCTTATAGAAGATGCAATCCCCATTTCCCTGAATCTGAATCGTCCCTTTTAGGAAAAAGAAAAAGCCTCCTCACAAATTGTAGGTAAATGTTCGCTGAGGACGAGCTCCTCCACCACATGGACGAGTGACCGCCCTTCTCTTGTAGTGACTGTACGATCCCTGGTGGGCTGACTCCGGCACTGATCGTGGGGAGTCGCCTCATAGCTCCATTCACCTCTTTCTGGCCATGATCAAACTATTACACCACACAGGGGACTCGGGGACCCATCTTGTCACATGTGCACCCCGGCGAGCAGCACTATGAGCAGATCGGATTGACAAGGCCTCATGTTTCTTACTGATCCTGTATGGCAGGTTGGAACAGTTGTTCTTGGCATTACACTGTTGTCTCAGCAGCGGTGACGTCAGACCTAGGCCTTGTGACTGCTCCAGCCACACCCCAAACACCTGAGTAATGGAAGGTGTGAGCCTCGGAGTTATGCAATCTTCAGTCCACTCCTCTCATAGGATTCTAAGACATTGATGTGATCAATATAAAGGAGTCACCTAAGAACACGTACTAATCTGATACTTCTCACGGCAGAGTGTTTGCTACAGTTGAATCCTCTGATCTGAAGCGTGGACTTCAGATTGATACATATCACCTGCACTAATACATTGTAATAAAGTTATCAGGAGAAACTTTTAAAGGGGTTGTCCAGTCTTGGGGTCCCAGTCTGCAGTCCTGTGACTGCATTGTTGGGAATCCTTACAATGCACGCTGTGAGGATTCTCCGGCGTCGGATCATGTGCTTTCCATTTATTCGACTAGATATGTGCGGCCTTACTCTAGTCGCCTGTTTTGAGAGAGGCCACACACATCTAGTCGGCATATGACAACATGCATACAAATCACATACTGGCCGTCAAGCGTCCGCCCGCTCCCGGCCTGGTCACTGGAGAATCCTGACAGCTTGCACACTGCGCACTGTGAGGATTCACATAGGGTATGTGCGCACTAGGCGTTTTTTTCACGCTGCATTTTTATGTGCGTTTTTGTCTCAAAAACGCACCCGCGGCTAAAAAACGCATACGTTTTTGCCGCGATTTGGTGCGTTTTTTGCTGCGTTTTTGCTCACTGCGTTTTTAATCAGTGCACAATGCCATTAAAGATTGTTGATGAAAAAAAAAAAAAGGTCTGATGTCATTTCCTTTTTCAAAATGTTCATTGTATGCAGGAGAGCAGACAGCTGCAGAACTAGTGTATGCAGGAGAGCAGACAGCTGCAGAACTAGTGTATGCAGGAGAGCAGACAGCTGCAGAACTAGTGTATGCAGGAGAGCAGACAGCTGCAGAACTAGTGTATGCAGGAGAGCAGACAGCAGCTGCAGAACTACAAGGCTCAGCATCCTCCATTCACTAGTGTATGCAGGAGAGCAGACAGCAGCTGCAGAACTACAAGGCTCAGCATCCTCCATTCACTAGTGTATGCAGGAGAGCAGACAGCAGCTGCAGAACTACAAGGCTCAGCATCCTCCATTCACTAGTGTATGCAGGAGAGCAGACAGCAGCTGCAGAACTACAAGGCTCAGCATCCTCCATCCAGGACTGTATGCAGTTTTTTGCCCAAAAAGAAAAAAAAAATGACATGGGCTTCGCCATATTTTTGTATGCTAGCCGGGTACAGCAGGCAGGTACGGGCTGCCCCCAACCCCCAGCTGCCTATTTGTACCCGGCTGGGAACCAAAAATATAGAGAAGCCCTTTTTTTTTTTAATTATTTCATGAATTTCATGAAATAATTTTAAAAAAAAAAATGACGTGAGCTTCGCCTAATTTTTGAGTCCAGCCGGGTACAACTAGGCAGCTGGGGATTGAATCCACAGTGCAGGGTACCCATGCTTTCTGGGCACCCCCACTGCAAATTGCAGTCCGCAGCCACCCCAGAAAATGGCGCTTTCATAGAAGCGCCATCTTCTGGCACTGTATCCAACTCTTCGAGCTGCCCTGATGCCGGGTGGCTAGCTGGGTAATAATGGGGTTAGAGCTAGCTGTATATTATCAGCTAGCCCTAAGCCTGAAATTCATGGTGTCACGCCAATATTAGACATGGCCACCATGAATTTCTAGTAATGATAAAAAAAAAAAAAACACAACACACAGAAAAATATTTTTATTAGAAATAAAACACAACACAATTAGTGACTCCATCTTTATTGAAATAAAGAACCCCCCCTCCGCAGTAATCCTGGGTCAAGGGTCCCGCGCCGTCCAATCCGGATCCAATATCATCTGACCGGTTTGCTGGAAGGCAAAGCGATCAGATGATGTCAGGTTAAACTACGTGAATCACATCACACATCAGCTGATTGTATAAAAGCCGATTATACAATCAGCTGATGCATCAGTAGAAAAAAAAAAATACTCACTTATGTGCTGTGCTGATTACCGGCAGCTCCTGCAGCGATCGGATGAGAGTCTGATCCTGTCCGATCGCTGCAGGAGCTGCCGGTAATCAGCTGATGAAGTCCCTGACGGCCGGCCGGGCGCGAATAAGCCGGCGAGACTACGATCAGCTGATGCGTCAGGTGACTGCATCAGGTGATCCACCGCCAGGTCCTGCAAGCAAGGTCCTGCCCCGGGGAGACTGCACACAGCCAGAGCGGCGGTACCGAGACAGGGGCTGGGAGCGGGCATGGCACCGGGACCCTGCAGACAGGTGAGTATATATGACATTTTTTTTTTCTACTGTTCACTTTGGTTTTCGCCGCTGCCTCCACCTCCCGCCCAGACATGGCGCCGCACGGAGCTGACATGCACAGGACGGGAGGTGGAGGCAGCGGTGACGGTACCGGGAGTTTTCATGCTTCTGTGTTTACCAACAGAAGGAATCCTCTTCCTGTACACGTCACTGTAGTACCCACCCCTTGCGTTTATAGCTGCGTTTTTAGTTATAGAAACGCGGCTATATGCGTTTTTCATTGCGTTGTTGAACATCTCATTGAACTCAATGGGTGAAAAACGCAGTGAAAAACGCAGAAATAATTGACATGCTGCATTTTTGTGGTCACCACAAAAACGCAGCTACAAAAAAACGCTGTGTGCGGACAGCACTTCTGAAAACCCATAGACATTGCTGGGGAAGCAATGTCACTTGCGTTTTCAGCACAAAAAACGCGGTAAAAAACGCCGCTAAAAACGCGGCAAAAACGCCTAGTGCGCACAAGGCCATAAAGTGACTGCAGACTTGGAACTCAAGCCTGACAACCCCTTTAAATTAAATAAGACCGCAGCACCTGAATAAGGAGAGAATAGGGCCGCAGTTGTGTTCAGCTCAGAAGGATGTGTAGAAATAAACAGTGTCTGCAGGAGATTTCAGAAATCTCATTCACTTAGCTGGTCTTTTAAAATCCATCATGTGAGCAGGTCCTAAGGTTTGTGGGAGGAATATGAGCTGCAGGATGGAAGCAAGAATGTTTCTATTCACTGACTGCAAGCAGGTATCTGAACATTGTAAGGAGTTAAAGTGCCAAAGGAAAAGTGGCGCAGTCACCCATGGTGTGCTTTTTCCCCAAAGGCCCTTTAGTATATGAAAGCCGTGATTTGATTGGTTGCCTTGATAATCGATCGAGGCATTATTAGGGGTCAGCGGCCCGGCATTTCATCATCCTCTGCCCCAAAGTTATCCACATCACATTTTCTGGCCTGAATTTTCTATCTGCCTTACACCTCTTTACTAGTTTTGTACTTCTGTCGTGAGCACTAACCTGCCGGTTTCTGTTTCTTTTTGCAGACACGTTGTTCCAGTTGAAGGTGCGTATACTGGGCCTTGTGCACTCGGCCCTCTACTTTCCTGACTCTTGGGGGGGCTCATCTCTTCATTCTGTGGACTCATCGCTTGTTTTCTGCTCACTTTCAGTTCACGGCCAAGCAGCTGAGAAGCTGGCAAAGAAGGCCGAGAAGGACTCCAACACTGAAAACGCCAAAGTGAAAAAGGTACAGCGGCAGCGCCCTCTACTGGGCAGATTATTGCTGTTAAGAGGTGGTTCACTACTTTGCAATAGTGGCCACATCTCTGTAAAACTGAATACCTTGTTCAACCAATTCTGCCTCTGAGCGGCGTTATTGGGGTCCGATCATCCCCATGAAGTGACCCCCTGGGCTCCCTGATCTATGGGAACCGGTGATGTCACGTCAACTTCCAATTGACCTGACACCACCGAGGTGGGCCCCAGTCTTCCTCAGTGACTGAGCTGTGAGCGGCGTTTCACCGATCGTCACAGCCCAGCATCGCTCCTGCTTGCGGCGCTGTGCAGTGAAGGAGAAAGCGCGCAAGATGCTGGGCTGTGATTAACAGTGAAACGTCGCCCACTCACTCAGGAAGACTGGGGCAGCCTCGGTGGTGTCAGGTCAACTGGAAGTTGACGTGACCTCACAAAATCGGACCGTGATAGCGCCGCTCAGAAGCAGAATTGGCTCATCAAGGTATTTAGAAAAAGCTTTCCCTATCAGTTTTACAGCGATGTGTTCACTATTGCAGATTAGTGAACCATCCCTTTAAATAATTTTGTAACATTAAAGGGAACCAAATATCAGCATTTTCCTATATAAGGTGCAGCCAGTGCAGTACTGGCACCATCAGGCACATTGTGTACATACCATTAGTGGGCAGCTCGGATGTGTAGGCTGTAAAATCCAAGTTTATAAAGTTTGAAAATTCATGCACTTTTTGATTGACGTGTGCACCTCTGCTGCTAATCTCCGGGCGGGTTATGCACGTGGATTCCTGCCCCCCCCACAGCCGCCTGTTCCTCCCTCTCACTGGCCGTATGTAAATTTCTAATTTTCAGTTACACGGCGTCGGAGTTAGCGCCTGCGCATAGCGCTCATCTCCGGCGCCGTGTTTCTGAAGCCCACAGTATTATTGTTTATCAGAGGGCGGCGCATGCGCCCTCGCTTCTTCAGATCTGTTGTGACCGCGGGAGCGCGCGCGGTCACAACAGGACTGGAGAACAGCTGAACTTACCGATTAGCTGCAGCAGACGATATTGTAGCAGACGTCTGCTGCAGCTAATCGGGGTAAGATCAGCTGTTCTCCAGTCCTGTTGTGACTGCGTGCGCTCCCGCAGTCACAACAGAGCTGAATAAGCGAGGGCGCATGCGCCGCCCTTTCATGCACAATAATACCGTGGGCTTCAGAAACATGGCGCCGGAGATGAGCGCTATGCGCAGGCGCTAACTCCGATGCCGTGTTACTGAAGATTAGAAATTTACATACAGCCAGAGGGAGGGAGGAACAGGCGGCAGGAATCCACGTGCATAACCCGCCCGGAGATTAGCAGCAGAGGTGCACACGTCAATCAAAAAGTGCATGAATTTTCAAACTTTATAAACTTGGATTTTACAGCCTACACATCCGAGCTGCCCACTAATGGTATGTACACAATGTGCCTGATGGTGCCAGTACTGCACTGGCTGCACCTTATATAGGAAAATGCGGATGTTTTGTTCCCTTTAACCCCTTCAGCCCCCGGGCACTTTCCGTTTTGTTTTTTGCTCCTTTTCTTCCGAGAGCCGTAACGTTTTTATTATTCCGTCAATCTTGCCATATGAGGGCTTGTTTTTTGAGGGACGAGTTGTACTTTTAAATGAAACCATAGGTTTTACCATATATTGTACTGGAAAACAGCAAAAAAAATCCAAGTGTGGAAAAACTGCAAAAAAAGTGTGATCGCACAATAGTTTTTGGGATGTTTTATTCACGGTGTTCACTATATGATAAAACTGAGGTATCTATGTGATGCCTCAGGTCGGTGCGAGTTTGTAGACACCAAACATGTATAGGTTTACATGTATCTAAGGGGTTATAAAAAATTCACAAATTTGTCCAATAAAGTGGCGCACATTTTGCGCCATTTTCCAAAACACGTAGCGTTCTTATTTTTTGGGATCTATGGCTCAGTGATGGATTATTTTTTGCGTCTCGAGCTGCCGTTTCTAATGGTACCATTTTTGCGCAGATGCTACGTTTTGATCGCCTGTTATTGCATTTTGCGTAAAACTTGCGGGCGACCAAAAAACGTAATTTCTTTGTCGCTCCATTGGGAGACCCAGACAATTGGGTGTATAGCTTCTGCCTCCGGAGGCCACACAAAGTATTACACTTAAGTGTAAAGCCCCTCCCCTTCTGCCTATACACCCCCCGTGCATCACGGGTTCCTCAGTTTTCATGCTTTGTGCGAAGGAGGCAGACATCCACGCATAGCTCCACATCTTAGTCAGCAGCAGCTGCTGACTAGGTCGGATGGAAGAAAAGAGGGCCCATAACAGGGCCCCAGCATGCTCCCTTCTCACCCCACTCTTGTCGGCGGTGTTGTTAAGGTTGAGGTATCCATTGCGGGTACGGAGGCTGGAGCCCACATGCTGTTTTCCTTCCCATCCCTTGATGGGCTCTGGGTGAAGTGGGATCCTAATCGGTCTCCAGGCACTGGGACCGTGCTCCATCCACAGCCCCTGGGGACTCTGCTGGACAAGGAGCCGAGTATCGTCAGGGACAAGGCCCTGCTACTTTGAGGTACTCTGTGTCCCCGTGGGGACCGCGCACAGCAACACTGCAGCATTGCTGGGTGTGTTAGTGCGCCGGGGACCGCAGCGCTGACCGCGCTTGTGCCATCACACACTGCAGCGTGGCTGGGTGTGTTAGTTTACTGGGGACTACCGCGCTGACCGCGCGCTGCCATTTCACACTGCAGCGCGGCTGGGAGTGTTAGTACGCCGGGGACTACCGCGCCGACCGCGCTTATACGCCGGCCGCGCTTATAACTTTAGTCCCCGGCTTTTGCGGCCTAGAACTCACTTTTTTCCCGCCCCCAGGCCTGCCAGTCAGGGAAGGGCGGGACGCTGCACAGGACGTCAGCGCTGAGGGCTGGAACATGCTTTGCATACTCCACCCCCCTCACTATGCACAGTGGGGCACCAGATTCCCGCACTTTCTAGGGCACGCCCACGGCCCCCTCCTCTCCTCAGGACGCCGGCAGCCATTCCTGTCAGCTCTTCTGACGCTGGAGAGGGGAGACAAGCTCTGGGAGACCCAGGCAGGGATTCTGGTGATCACACAAACCGCTTTGAGCGGGCGGTAAGCAGCACCTGAGGTGCTGGCCCCACTAGTGCCGAAGTGTACATATAGATTTATATGCTTATAGGCTATACTTTACACTGTATGGTGCACGGTTGATTTTTGGCTATATACCCTCCTGGATTGCTCAGAGGAGACAACAGCATGTCGTCCGCAAAAAGCAAGGGTGCCAAAGCACAGGCTTACTATGCTGCCTGCGCCGCATGTACGGCTATACTACCGGCAGGTTCCACCGACCCTCATTGTGTGCAATGCTCGGCCCCTGTGGCACTTTCTCAGCCGGAGCCTCTGCTAAGGGTGGCCCAGGGAGAACCACCTGCTAACACTGTCCAGGTGACGGGGACGGAGTTTGCAGTTTTTACTGATAGACTTTCTGAGACTATGGCTAAGATACTAGAAGCCTTGCAGTCCAGACCGGTATCTCAGACCATGGGCACTGTTGAATCATTGCACCCTGGTCCCCCTCAGTTGGAACAACAATGTGCTCCCGGGTGTCTCATAGATCCCAGGGTGAGGTCTCTGACACGGACCGCAGCCCCAGACCGCCTAAGCGAGCTCGCTGGGAAATTCCCTCGACATCATCACATTATTCAGGGTCTCAGCGGGAGGACTCTCTGTATGATGAAGCGGAGGTAGCTGATCAGGATTCTGATCCTGAGGCCGCTCTCAACCTTGATACTCCTGATGGGGACGCCATAGTGAATGATCTTATCGCGTCCATCAATCAAATGTTGGATATTTCTCCCTCAGCTCCTCCAGTGGAGGAGTCAGCTTCTCAGCAGGAGAAATTCCGTTTCAGGTTTCCCAAGCGTACAACGAGTATGTTTCTGGACCACTCTGACTTCAGAGAGGCAGTCCAGAAACACCGAGCTTGTCCAGATAAGCGTTTTTCCAAGCGCCTTAAGGATACACGTTATCCCTTCCCCCCTGACGTGGTCAAGGGCTGGGCTCAGTGTCCCAAGGTGGATCCTCCAATCTCCAGACTGGCGGCTAGATCCATAGTTGCAGTGGAAGATGGGGCTTCACTCAAAGATGCCACTGACAGACAGATGGAGCTCTGGTTGAAATCCATCTATGAAGCTATCGGCGCGTCTTTTGCTCCAGCATTCGCAGCCGTATGGGCACTCCAAGCTATCTCAGCGGGTCAAGCGCAAATTGACGCAGTCACATGTACGTCTGCGCCGCAAGTGGCGTCCATAACCTCTCAGACGTCGGCATTTGCGTCCTACGCTATTAATGCTGTCCTGGACTCTGCGAGCCGTACGGCGGTTGCATCCGCCAATTGGGTGGCAATACGCAGGGCCTTGTGGCTACGGGAATGGCAGGCAGATTCTGCTTCCAAAAAGTGCTTAACCAGTTTGCCATTTTCTGGCGACCGCTTGTTTGGTGAGCGATTGGATGAAATCATCAAACAATCCAAGGGAAAGGATACATCCTTACCCCAGGCCAAACCAAACATACCCCAACAGAGGAGGGGACAGTCGAGGTTTCGGTCCTTTCGGGGCGCGGGCAGGTCCCAATTCTCCTCGTCCAAAAGGCCTCAGAAGGATCAGAGGAACTCCGATTCATGGCGGTCTAAGTAACGTCCTAAAAAGACCGCCGGAGGTGCCGCTACCAAGGCGGCTTCCTCATGACTTTCGGCCTCCTCACACCGCATCCTCGGTCGGTGGCAGGCGCTCCCGCTTTTGCGACACCTGGCTGCCACAGGTAAAAGACCGTTGGGTGAGAGACATTCTGTCTCACGGTTACAAGATAGAGTTCAGCTCTCGTCCTCCGACTCGATTTTTCAGAACATCTCCGCCTCCCGAGCGAGCCGATGCTCTTCTGCAGGCGGTGGGCACTCTGAAGGCAGAAGGAGTGGTGGTCCCGGTTCCTCTTCAGCAACAGGGTCACGGTTTTTACTCCAACCTGTTTGTGGTTCCAAAGAAGGACTGGTCTTTCCGTCCTGTCCTGGACCTAAAACTGCTCAACAAACACGTAAAGACCAGGCGGTTCCGGATGGAATCCCTCCGCTCTGTCATCGCCTCAATGTCCCAAGGAGATTTCCTTGCATCGATCGATATCAAAGATGCTGATCTCCACGTACCGATTGCTCCAGAGCATCAGCGCTTCCTGCGCTTCGCCATAGGAGACGAACACCTTCAGTTCGTGGCACTGCCGTTCGGCCTGGCGACAGCCCCACGGGTTTTCACCAAGGTCATGGCTACAGTAGTAGCGGTCCTCCACTCTCAGGGTCACTCGGTGATCCCTTACTTAAACGATCTGCTGGTCAAGGCACCCTCTCAAGAGGCATGCCAACACAGTCTCAACGCTACTCTGGAGACTCTTCAGAGTTTCGGGTGGATCATCAATTTTCCAAAGTCAAATCTGACACCGGCCCAATCGCTGACATATCTTGGCATGGAGTTTCATACCCTCTCAGCGATGGTGATGCTTCCGCTGAACAAACAGCGGTCACTGCAGACAGGGTTGCAATCTCTCCTTCAAGGTCAGTCACACCCCTTGAGGCGCCTCATGCACTTCCTAGGGAAGATGGTGGCTGCAATGGAGGCAGTCCCTTTCGCGCAGTTTCACCTGCGTCCTCTTCAATGGGACATCCTACGCAAATGGGACAGGAAGTCGACGTCCCTCGACAGGAACGTCTCCCTCTCTCAGGCAGCCAAAGCTTCCCTTCGGTGGTGGCTTCTTCCCACTTCATTGTCGAAGGGGAAATCCTTCCTACCCCCATCCTGGGCGGTGGTCACGACGGACGCGAATCTGTCAGGGTGGGGAGCAGTCTTTCTCCACCACAGGGCTCAGGGTACGTGGACTCAGCAAGAGTCCTCCCTTCAGATCAATGTTCTGGAGATCAGGGCAGTGTATCTTGCCCTAAAAGCGTTCCAGCAGTGGCTGGAAGGCAAGCAGATCCGAATTCAGTCGGACAACTCCACAGCGGTGGCTTACATCAACCACCAAGGCGGAGTTTGATGCGGGTGGAAGCCACGGCCTCCACCATATCCGCAGTTCACATCCCGGGCGTAGAAAACTGGGAAGCAGATTATCTCAGTCGCCAGGGCATGGACGCAGGGGAATGGTCCCTTCACCCGGACGTGTTTCAGGAGATCTGTTGCCGCTGGGGGATGCCGGACGTCGACCTAATGGCGTCCCGGCACAACAACAAGGTCACGGCATTCATGGCACGATCTCACGATCACAGAGCTCTGGCGGCAGATGCCTTAGTTCAGGATTGGTCGCAGTTTCAGCTCCCTTATGTGTTTCCTCCTCTGGCACTGTTGCCCAGAGTGTTACGCAAGATCAGGTCAGACTGCCGCCGCGCCATTCTCGTCGCTCCAGACTGGCCGAGGAGGTCGTGGTACCCGGATCTGTGGCATCTCACGGTGGGCCAACCGTGGGCACTACCAGACCGACCAGACTTGCTGTCTCAAGGGCCGTTTTTCCATCTGAATTCTGCGGCCCTCAACCTGACTGTGTGGCCATTGAGTCCTGGATCCTAGCGTCTTCAGGGTTATCTCAAGAGGTCATTGCCACTATGAGACAGGCTAGGAAACCAACGTCTGCCAAGATCTACCACAGGACGTGGAAGATATTCTTATCTTGGTGCTCTGCTCAGGGGTTTTCTCCCTGGCCTTTTGCCTTGCCCACTTTTCTTTCCTTTCTTCAATCAGGATTGGAAAAAGGTTTGTCGCTCGGCTCCCTTAAGGGACAAGTCTCAGCGCTCTCTGTGTTCTTTCAGAAGCGTCTTGCCAGGCTTTCTCAGGTACGCACGTTCCTGCAGGGGGTTTGTCACATTGTCCCTCCTTACAAGCGGCCGTTAGAACCCTGGGATCTGAACAGGGTTCTGATGGCCCTTCAGAAGCCACCTTTCGAGCCTTTGAAGGATATTTCTCTTTCTCGCCTTTCGCAGAAGGTGGTCTTCCTAGTAGCAGTCACATCACTTCGGAGAGTGTCTGATCTAGCAGCGTTGTCATGCAAGGCTCCTTTCCTGGTGTTTCACCAGGACAAGGTGGTGCTGCGCCCGGTTCCGGAATTTCTTCCTAAGGTGGTATCCACCTTTCATCTCAATCAGGATATCTCCTTACCTTCTTTTTGACCTCATCCAGTTCATCAATGTGAAAGGGACTTGCATTTGTTAGATCTGGTGAGAGCACTCAGACTCTACATTTCTCGTACGGCGCCCCTGCGCCGCTCGGAGGCACTCTTTGTCCTTGTCGCTGGTCAGCGTAAGGGGTCACAGGCTTCCAAATCCACCCTGGCTCGGTGGATCAAGGAACCAATTCTCGAAGCCTACCGTTCTTCTGGACTTCCGGTTCCCTCAAGGCTAAAGGCCCATTCTACCAGAGCCGTGGGTGCGTCCTGGGCTTTGCGGCACCAGGCTACGGCTCAGCAGGTGTGCCAGGCGGCTACCTGGTCGAGCCTGCACACTTTCACCAAACACTATCAGGTGCATACCTATGCTTCGGCGGATGCCAGCCTAGGTAGGCGAGTCCTTCAGGCGGCGGTTGCCCACCTGTAGGAAGGGGCCGTTTTACGGCTCTATTACGAGGTATTATTTTACCCACCCAGGGACTGCTTTTGGACGTCCCAATTGTCTGGGTCTCCCAATGGAGCGACAAAGAAGAAGGGAATTTTGTTTACTTACCGTAAATTCCTTTTCTTCTAGCTCCAATTGGGAGACCCAGCACCCGCCCCTGTTCCCTTCGGGCTGTTGTTTTTTCGTGTACACATCTTGTTCATGTTGAATGGTTTCAGTTCTCCGAAATTTCTTCGGATTGAAGTTACTTTAAACCAATTTATAACTTTTCCTCCTTCTTGCTTTTGCACTAAAACTGAGGAACCCGTGATGCACGGGGGGTGTATAGGCAGAAGGGGAGGGGCTTTACACTTTTAAGTGTAATACTTTGTGTGGCCTCCGGAGGCAGTAGCTATACACCCAATTGTCTGGGTCTCCCAATTGGAGCTAGAAGAAAAGGAATTTACGGTAAGTAAACAAAATTCCCTTCTTTGGCGTTTGGAATTTTTTTTGCCACTACGCCGTTTACCAATCAGGTTAATTGATTTTATATTTTGATAGATCGGGCATTTCGGAACGCGGCGATACCAAATATGTGTATATTTATTTATTTTTTAACCCTTTAATTTTCAATGGGGGGAAAAGGGGGGTGATTTGAGCTTTTAGGGGTTTTTTTGTGTTTTTTTATTTTTAACTTTTTTTTTTTTACTTTTTATTTTTATTTTACTAGTCCCCCTAGGGGGCTATAGCGATCAGCAATCCGATCGCTATTCTCTATCTGCTGATCACAGCTATACAGCTGTAAACAGCAGATTCAGTCACTTTGTTTTTCCCTCTGCTCTCAGCCGAGGGAAAACGAAAGTGAAACTTCGTAGCTGCAGGCGTCATCACATGACCCTGTGCTGCGATGGCAACCACCGATAGTCACGTGATAACACACGTGACTTCCAGTGGGGGCGGCGGTAAGTAAAAAACATGGCCGCGCGCATTTAGATCTTGCTGCCAGACTTTGGCAGCAAGATTTAAGGGGTTAATGGCCGCGGGTGGAAGCGATTCCACCTGCGGCTAGCAGGCACACATGTCAGCTGTTGAAAACAGCTATGTGTGCCGATCCACGCCGCCTGCCCGCGGCAGGGGGCGGGGCTTAACGGGACACGATCCTGGACGGATAGATCTGTCCAAGGTCGTGAAGGGGTTAAGGCTATGTGCGCACACGGTGGGTTTTTTTTTTTTTTTTTTTTTTTTTTGACGCTGCATTTTTGTGCGTTTTTGGCCACAAAAAACGCACCCACAGCAAAAACGCACCGGTAAAAAACGCATGCGTTTTTACCGCGTTTCGATGCATTTCTGGCTGTGTTTTGATCACTGCATTTTGCTGCATTTTTTTCAATGCATTGCATGGGTGAAAAAACGCTGGAAAGAAATGACATGTCCATTTTTTTTTTTTTTTTTTTTTTATTTTTTTTTTTTTATTTTTAAGCTCAAACGCAGTTAAAAAACTTGTGCAGACAGCAAAAATGAAAAGTCATAGGCTTTGCTGGGGAAGCAAAGTCATGCAGTTTGCTGCTCAAAGATGCACCCGAAAAAAATGCACAGTGCGCATACAGCCATAGTTAGTATTTTCCAGGGTGGATAAAAATCTTGATTTTTTTTAAAAAAATCAAAAAAAATCAGATTTTTTTGATTTAAATCAGATTTTTTTGATTTAAATCATTTGATTTAAATCAGATTTTTTAATCAAGTTGTACACAAGCAAAACTTTGTCTTTTTGCAAATCTAATTGTTTTACACAAATAAAAATATTAAAACAGTTGATTATGAAACCTAATAATTTTTATTTGCACTATTAAACACTCAGAATTGAACTACAGAGAGTAAGTACTTTTTAACAATAGCCTATCTCTAACGTTTGAAGTAAGCAAACATCTTCAGTGAATACATCAGTCCTTTAAGCCTACTGTTTATTTAGGACTTTTAATAGGAAAACCAGTTGTCCTGCTTTAGCAGTTCCTAAGCGGTTTCGGACTGTTGTGTGCACAAAACCAAATGAAGAAAACAATCTCTCTACTCCTGCGGATGAAGCCGATGCAGTCAGTAGCTGAGTAGCTAGATTTATTATCTTTGCTGGAAGAACAAGTGATTGCGACTTCCACCAGTCCAGTGGTTTTAGTTCATTAACGACGTTATCTGCAAACATGTATTTTTGAAATGGTGCAGATTCACACTTCAGTTTCAGCACAGTTGCCACAATGTCATGGTTAGTATTGGCGAGCCACTCCATTGCAGAGTTGATTTCCGCCTCAGATAATTTTTTCCCTCTGTAGATGGGATGCAAGATATTGGCTAAATAGTGTTCTTCTTTTAATGCTTGGTCCTTGCGGTGCTGTATTGCAACCTTTACATTGTTTGAGAGGTTCAAGAGATCTAGAGAACCTTCTAAATCTTTCCAAACTTCTGTGGCATCAGCTATGGTTGCAGTATCTTTCTGCATTTTATCCAACGCAATCGATATTGGCTTTAACCTTTCCAAAAGGTCCTCGGCATTTCTCTTCACACCAAGATTTAATACTTTGCTTCGTATATTAGCATCAATTTTATCCCGATGTGTTTCGCAAATGGACAGTAATTTTGACCAGTTGTTAATAAACAGTTCCAGGCAGTCAGCCAAGGTATTCCATCTAACATCTTGTGGTAGAACCAACTTCAGTCCTCCCATTTTCTTGTAGGTTGCATGTGCAAAATGATTATTGCGCAAATATTTAACAATTTCTACAACATGTTCCTTGACACCCAAAATATGCAGGTCTTTTGCCAAAAGATGCAACAAATGGGCAGAACAACCGTATGTAATGACATTTGTGTCATCCTGTGCCAGTTCCGCTCGCATTTTTGCCACATTGCTTGCGTTATCAGTAACTAAGCTCCTTACTTTACATCCAAACTGTTCTTGGCATTGGTGAATTGAGTTCTTAGCAATTTCAAGTAAATATTCAGCAGTATGTGAATTTCCAGATGTGTCGATTGTGTCTGTAAGGTAAGTTTCACCATCTTCTGTTGTGACACAAGTGCAAATTATGGGGTCGTTGTGGATGTTGCTCCAACCATCCAAGCTCATGTTAACAACCTTGTCTTTCAAATATTTTGTACAAGCCGCTCTCTCTATGTCGTATACAGCCTGAAGATGTTTTCCTGAGATATCAAATCTACTTGGTGGTTTGTAGCCTGGTCTAATTCCTTCGATCATTTGTACAAACAATGGGTGCTCAACTAGTCGGAAAGAAGAATTGGTTGCAAATATGAATTTAGCAATTAATTCATCAAAATGTTCTTTCTGGCTCGTCGTAGTCTTTAAGATGAATTTTTCTACACTTTGTTGCACGCAAAGTTTTTTTTTGGGCTGCTTTGTTGAAGTTGTACCCAGATATTGATTGTCACGTGCAGCACAAGCCATATTTGACCCTGAAAGCACAGAAATTAAAAATATAAATCGACTGCGTATTTGAAGAAATATAACGAAAATATTGAAACAAACTTTTTGAACAATGTAATGGTCCTCGTCCTATAAGGGCTGTCTCAAAAGTTATGCTACTCAAGTTTTCCGGTGAGGTTGCTGTAATACTGGTAACTAATATCAGAGCCTCAGCAACTGAAAAAAATTATGTCACAAAAGTTTTAAAAATGTTTTTTTTTTAAAATGGTCAATTTGGCAGACTTCAAAAGTGAATTGCAGCCTACAATAAAAAAAAAATAAGCGTATACACACTTTATTTTTACTTAAAGGACATGTGCACCTTTATTTTTTAAGGTGCAGCCAGTCACAGTGTGCACATGTCCTCCCCCCGCAGCTCTCTTACCTCCGATGTCAGCGCTGCGGGGATCCGTGGCTTCGTTCTGTCCGTCTGCGAGCGCGCCTCCATTCATTTCAATGGAGCGTGCGGCCCGCTGACGTCACGCCGCTGGATCACTGCGAGTAGGCCGCAACCGGAGGACGGGAGGCGGACGGTCAAAATGAAGCCACGGATCTCAGCGCTGCGGGGATCGGAGGTAAGAGCGCTGCGGGGGGGGACATGTGCACCTTAAAAAAATAAAGGTGCACATGTCCTTTAGCGTTAATTTTCTGTGAAATATTGCCTTAACATAAATTTAAATTCTATACTCCAGAACTACCAGTGCTAGAAATTTTTCTTTTCATAGACTTTAACCATCCCAGTAAAATGTCTGTTAAAAAAATAGGTTGTAAATTAATTGCCAGACTTACCACTAGTACTAGGCTCCTGGTGCATAACAAGCTGTGGGGGTTCATTGACATTAGTTGTATCACTATCAACATCTTCATTTCCCTTCTGGTTGCAGTTTTCATAATGTGATTTCAAACGGCAAACAAGTCCTTGGATATCCTTTTGACAGTATTTGCACTTTGCTCTTGCAGCTTTCTTTCCAAGATATGCTGCTGGCATCTCAACAAAATGAACCCAAATAGGGTCTCTCTTACGACCTGTTGCCATGGCTCACACAGATCACTTATGAAGTTTGATTGTTACTACAGCCTGAGCCAAGCACTGCTGATGTTACTACAGCCTGAGCCAAGTACTGCTGACTATCCAACAAGTTTGGGCATGTCAACTGAATGCAGGGAAAAAGAAACTAAACCAAAACTGAAACCAAGCTAGAAGTGTGGAATTAAAGGGGCAGTATGAACAAAATGTGGAGGCTATTAATAGTTTATACAATTAAGACATGCTGCTTTTAAACACCTACCTATTGCCATATAGTAAAACAAAAAAGATTTTTACTTACTTTGGGGTCCCCCCCTCACCCTGGCGTTAGATCGTTGCCCCTAGTTTCGTCCGTGTAACTATGGGCGCACATGCACACTGCTCTCACTTCTCATTTTAATCGTGATTTATATTAAAAAAAAACCTTTTGATTTAAATCAGTGATTTAAATCATGATTAAAATCATGATTTAAATCGATCCGATTTAAATAGAAAAAAATCTTTTGATTTAAATCGTGATTTAAATCATGATTTAAATCGGCGTGATTTAAATCAATCCACCCTGGTATTTTCTACCTTCACTGATGTCGTTGCTCGTCTCTATTTGCTCCCATTCTGGGTGCAGAGTGACCCCTGCGGTCTTGTATTAAAAAGTATTCTATGTGACCTGAATTCTGTCTTATCTTTCAGCAGCTCGTGTATCGGTGAGTATTATTCAGTGTATTTGGGAGTTCTGAGTATTGTCTTCTTTCCTCGCGCAGGCTCTGCAGCAGAAGAATGTGGAGGTTGCTCGTGTGTATGCCGAGAATGCAATCAGGAAGAAGAATGAGGGGCTGAACTGGCTGCGGATGGCTTCCCGGGTAGACGCTGTCGCCTCTAAAGTACAAACGGCAGTCACCATGAAGGGGGTATGTGTCCTGACGCTGCCAGTACTGAGCTTAGCACATATTTGTATGCCTGTGTGACTGCACCCCTACACTAATGAATACACCGTGGTTTATCCCTAATAATAAATAAAATCTTTATTTTTATATAGCGCTAACATATTCCACAGCGCTTCACATACATCAGGAACACTGTCCCCATTGGGGCTCACATTCTAAATTCCCTATCAGTATGTCTTTGGAGTGTGGGAGGAAACCGGAGACCCTGGAGGAAACCCACGCAACCACGGGGAGAACATACAACCTCCTTGGTGGGATTCAAACCCAGGACCCCAGCGCTGCAAGACTGCAGTGCTAACCACTGAGCCACCATACAGTGCTAACCACTGAGCCACCGTGCCGCCCTTATCATTAGAGATGAATAAGATGAGGCTAACAAGATTGGTGTTCAGTTTGGTCTTCCAGAGCATCTGGGCCTGGGCAGTGTTCACTTCTGCACCGGCAATCATCTGAGGCTTACTAGGTCCATGTACGGTCTAGACTTTGCTTCAGGCCTAGTAAGCAGCAGCGGTGCCCAGGAGGCTGGAAAGAGGATTGCCAGGACAGAAGTGTGAACGCTGCCCTGGTCTAGCGGCCATAGCTATATCCCACCAGGGGTGAGAAGAGAGAACCCAACTCAATACAGAGGTCAGCATTACAATTGTACTAACACTTTGCTTCTATAATTAAGGGGGTCATATAGTCAAACACCACTCCCACCGCTAGCTGCTGCCACATCCATATTTCAATAATATATAGCCGCTTATTGCTTATTGAAGTAATTTGATGACAATATACTATATGGGGGTGACAAAGCTTCCAAGATGAGAGTTGCCCTTTGCAGCTGCACACCCCCTTTCATAATGTTCTCATGCTTGGGCTGCTACGGAGCCGCTTCCTTACGGTTCCATTGCACCATGACAAAAGAATAGCAAAGAGTTTGCCTATTGTTAATGGATGGACACTTTTGCAAAAATCGCGCAGCCATTAACAGTTTATTTATGCGTCAGCGGAAAGATACTGCGACTTTTAGGAAGCTGCTCCTTCAAAGCCACTCTGAGTACTCTGAACCCGAGCCTAATGGGTCACATTGTGTGGGGATGTACTAACTTAAAGGGGTTGTCTGGAGAAAACAACTTATCACCTATCTACAGGATATTATTAATCAGTGGGGTCTGACTGGTGGAATCAATACTGATCTTCAGACTGGGGAACTCTTATCCCTGATATTGACTGCACCAGAAATGCTCATGCTGCACTGACCTCCGCTCCATTCATTCCCTATAGGGCTGCTGAGCACTGCACTTGTGTCTTTTTGCAGAAGCCCCATAAAGAATCAGTGGAAAGGTATTAAAGCACCACTTCGGCCTTTCGTTTTTTGTTTGTTTTTTTAAGTGCTTTAAATGTACATCCCCTGTCATATACTCGCCCTCCGGTGTCTTCAGCCTTTTTCGGTGCCTCTCCGGTTCCGCCATGCCATCTTGTGCCGGTAACTTCTGCCTGGCCAGAAGTCAGAAGTTTACATTTTACGGTATAAATGCAAGTCTATGAGAGCCAGAAGGAGGCCAGAACAAGGCTCTCATAGACTTGTATTGAGTTGTGACATCTGGCTCCATGAAACACTATAGCTGCTGGCAGGTCACAAATCACAGGAGACCGACTGGATCGGCGGCGATAGAAGGTAAAGACGGCTGAGGGTGAGTATAAGGCCAGAGTCACAATTTGAGTGACTCGCATCATATCATCTGTCACGGCCGCACACTCTCCAGACAGGAGCATCTCCGCTGCATAGAAATACATGCAGCTAACCTGCTCCTGTCATAGTGTGTGGCCGTGACGGATGATACGATGCGAGTCACTCGCAAGTGTGCCTCCGGCCTAAGACAGGACGTAGGGGACGTAGATTTAAAGCACCCGTCCAGTGGTGAAATAAAATAAAACCACTAGAGTGTTGCTTAAAGGCCTCTGACCTGCTTTATAATGGAAATAAATATACAAATGCCCTGTTTTGCTGATCAGTGCAGGTCCCACTGATCAATAAGTTATCACCCCCATTAAATCACCTCTCCCACCTTTTGTACATCTTGACACTGATCCATAGACTTGTATTACCGATTTTGATCCGAGACTCCGACCAATATCAGACCTGTCTCTGCTATGTTGCTAGGACCACTCAGACATCTATCTTGTATAGTCTACAGGGCTATCTCTTGGGCGGCACGGTGGCTGAGTGGTTAGCACTATATGGTGGCTCAGTGGTTAGCACTGCTGTCTTGCAGCACTGGGGTCCTGGGCTCAAATCCCACCAAGGACACCATCTGCAAGGAGTTTGTATGTTCTCCCTGTGTTTGCGTGGGTTTCCTCCAGGGTCTCCGGTTTCCTCCCACACTCCAAAGACATACAGATTTAGAATTTAGATTGTGAGCCCCAATGGGGACAGTGTTGATGATATATGTAAAGCGCTGCGGAATATGTTAGCGCTATATATAAATAAAGATTAATATTATCTATGAAAAACACAAATAGAATGTGTGTGTGAAAAATGGACATCTGAATGAGCCCTTTAGTTTTTTATTTTTAGGAATAAAATATATCCCATGCATTGTACATTTAATATGTCCTTGATGTATGCATGTGTGTGTGTGTGTGTGTGAGTATATGTGTGTGTGTATAATATCTATATATATAATTGCCTTATTCTGTCTGTCTGTCTGTCTGTCTGTCTGTCTGTCTGTCTGTCTGTCTGTCATGCTCCAAAATTGTGTTCTTACGGTGACACAAAGCTGATTGGCCGCTGGGCTCGCCATGGCCCCGCCCCCCACACCGATTGGCCGCTCGCCCAGGCTGCGCCCCCACACGGATTGGCCAGCCGCTCGCCCAGGCTCCGCCCCCCCCACAGATTGGCCTCTCGCCCCGGCACCCTGCAGGCATTGGCAATTCGGCCACGCCACGCCCCGCCCCCCTCACGCAATGCACGCTAGCTCTGGCCCCGCCCCCTCCCTCACCCCGCGCATTCCCCGAAGTGACACGGCTGTCACGGAGGTGAGTACTGTACTCACAAACCCCCCGCGCATTCCCCGAACTGACACGGCTGTCACGGAGGTGAGTACTGTACTCCCCCCCCGCCCCACCCCACCCCCACCCCCACCTCCCCCCCGGCCCCCGCTCGCACGGGAGTGGTGTGGATACGTTGGTAACCATGCTCGCATGGTTACAAGCGTATCAACGTCCTGCTGCGGCGGAAGATCCACGCGCACACACATAACAGCACACACACAAACATACACACACATCAGATCACACTCACTCTCACACACACACACCTCACACACACCTCACACACACCTCACATCGCATCCACACACTCACAGCATCCGCCGATATCGCTTGCTTCTCGGCCTCGATACTGTGCTGTTGTGATCTTCCAGGACCTGACGGAGGATCACATGGCCAGAGGCATGTGATATCTCCGGATGTTGTGAGTATCAGCGCGTATGTGCGATATCGTCAGTGTCTGTGTGTGTGAGTGGATGCGATCGGGTGTGTGTGAGTGGATGCGATCGGGTGTGTGTGAGTGGATGCGATCGGGTGTGTGTGAGTGGATGCGATCGGGTGTGTGTGAGTGGATGCGATCGGGTGTGTGTGAGTGGATGCGATCGGGTGTGTGAGTGTCGGCAGAGGAGCACGGCGTGCTGGAGGAGGCTGGGAGCAGAGAGGCTGATCATGGGGAAGGCTGGGAGGAGAGAGGCTGATCATGGGGAAGGCTGATGCTGGGGGAGGCTGGGACGAGGGAGGCTGATGCTGGTGGAGGCTGATGCTTGGGGAGGCTGATGCTGGGGGAGGCTGGAAGGAGAGAGGCTAATGCTGGTGGAGGCTGATGCTTGGGGAGGCTGATGCTGGGGGAGACTGGGAGGGGAAGGCTGAAGCTGAGGGAGGCTGGGAGGAAGGAGGCTGGGAGGAGAGAGGCTGATCTGGGGAAGGCTGGGAACGGGAGGCTGCTGAGGGAGGCTGGAAGGAGAGAGGCTGATGCTGGGGGAGGCTGGAAGGAGAGAGGCTGATGCTGGTGGAGGCTGATGCTTGGGGAGGCTGATGCTTGGGGAGGCTGATGCTTGGGGAGGCTGATGCTGGGGGAGACTGGGAGCGGAAGGCTGATGCTGAGGGAGGCTGGGAGGGGGAGGCTGGGAGGAAGGAGGCTGGGAGGAGAGAGGCTGATCCTGGGGAAGGCTGAGAAAGGGAGGCTGATGCTGAGGGAGGCTGGAAGGAGAGAGGCTGATGCTGGGGGAGGCTGGAAGGAGAGAGGCTGAGGCTGGGAGGAGAGAGGCTGATGCTGGGGAAGGCTGATGCTGAGGGAGGCTGGGAGGGGAAAGCTGATGCTGGGGAAGGCTGGGAGGACGGAGGCTGGGAGGAGAGAGGCTGGGGAAGGCTGGGAGAGGGAGGCTGATGCTGGAGGAGGCTGGAAGGAGAGAGGCTGATGCTGGCGGAGGCTGATGCTGGGGGAGGCTGGAAGGAGAGAGGCTGATGCTGGTGGAGGCTGATGCTTGGGGAGGCTGGGAGAGGGAGGCTGATGCTGAGGGAGGCTGGGAGGAGGGAGGCTGGGAGACGTAGGCTGAGAGAAGAGAGGCTGATGCACGCACACACACACACACACACACACACACACACACACACACACACACACACACACGCGCGCACTGCACAACACACCACACACACACACACACACACACACTGGGAACCACAAACAACTGCCCTACACAGACACCCACACACACAGACAACGCTGGACACACACAACACCCAAACACCGCGGCACACACACATATACGCACATACCGCACAACACACACATTGCACAAAACATACCTCCCCCCAAAACACACCACACACACACAAACCGCGCAACACACACACACAACGCTACAGACACACAGCGCTCCACAAACAACGCAACACACGCAACACACATACAACACCGCTCTCACCCCCCGTCACACCCAGACAACACCCAGAACATGTACAGCCCCTACACAAACACTTGGTAACTACAGACAACAACATCTATATATATATATATATATATATATATATATATATATATATATATATATATATATATATATATAACAAAAATCATACATGAACTACACAATACGTAAATTCTAGAATACCCGATGCGTAGAATCGGGCCACCTTCTAGTATATATATATATATATATATATATATATATATATAATTTTATAATTAATAATTTATATTTATTTTTTTGCACATAGGTGACTAAGAACATGGCTCAGGTGACAAAGGCTCTGGACAAGGCCCTGGGCTCCATGGACCTCCAGAAGGTGTCGGCTGTTATGGATAAATTCGAGCAGCAGGTTCAGAATTTGGATGTCCACACGTCGGTGAGTAATGGGTTCCTGGGATAAATTTAAGTTTGAGATCACTCTTCTATGTATTGTAAAATCTCAATTTCTGTTAACGTGCACTGACGCTTTTGTCCACTAAGTGGCAGCCCTGTACAGCAGTCACAGTCCATGCATCTTCCCATGTTATTGCTCTATTTCTACCTCTTACACGCACTGTAAAGTCTCTGTGGATTTTTGCAGAGCAATCAATGACTAATTTGTAAAACAGGAAAAATCAATGATCCTTGGTCATCCTGGAAGTCGGCAGAGTTTGCAGGATGAAGAGGTTGTCCGGGAATATAAGGCTATGTGCGCACTGGAAAATGGAATTTTCTCAAGAAAATTCCGCAGGTATTCAAAGATTACCGCACCCGCGGTAAAAAACCGCGGCCACGGTTTGCTGCGGTTTTACCGCGGTATTGTTCGCGGTATTGCCGCGGTTTTTCCGCGTGCGGGTTGGGATGTGCTTTATTGCATTCAATGCAATAAAGCACATTGAAAAAAAAAAAAAAAGTCATTTCATTCTGAGATAGTAGATAGATAAAGAGACAGAAGAATAGATAGAGAGATAGACAGATAGATAGAGGACAGATCGCTGCATTTCCCACGGTCGGCAGTGAGTTCACATTACCGGCCGTCGGAAATGACCGGTAATTACCTCTGCTGTCTCGCTGCGA
The DNA here is from genome assembly GCF_048569485.1 of Anomaloglossus baeobatrachus. Taxonomy (NCBI): domain Eukaryota; kingdom Metazoa; phylum Chordata; class Amphibia; order Anura; family Aromobatidae; genus Anomaloglossus; species Anomaloglossus baeobatrachus. The sequence goes on along the minus strand of NC_134362.1, from coordinate 186,779,000 downwards.
GAGAGCAGAGGTAATTCAGCGCTGCGTGTCAGTCGCGGCTGGATGTAAGCAGCGCAGGAGCTGTGGATTATGCTGGAGCTGTGGATTACGCCGGAGCTTTGTTTCGGGAGGGGTTAATAAAAGGGTGAACGAGGCTTGTTTGTTTTATTTAAAATAAAGGATTTTTCGGTGTCTGTGTTTTATTCACTTTACTTACGGGTTGATCATGTCTGCTGTCTCATAGACGCTGCCATGATCAAGCCTGGAGTTAATGGCGGTGATCTGCCACCATTAACTCCTTGTATTACCCTGACTGCCACTGCTACACGGCGGCAGGAAGAGCCGGGGACACGCCGGTACTGCCGCATAATGCATGCGACAGTCCCGGGGCAGCTGCGGCTGATATTCTCGGCTGCGGGAGGTGGGAGTGAGGCGGGGGACATTAACCCTGCCCCTCGCCCTCCCCAGCCTGAGAATACCGGGCCGCCGCTGTGTGCTTACCTCGGCTGGACGGTAAATATGCAGCGGAGCCCACGTGCTTTGTTTTCTATATTTCCGTTTTCTTTCTATGTGTGTGCTATGTGTCTGTGTGTCTATGTTCTATGTCATTGTCTGTGATGTCTGTGTGTGTCTGTGATGTCTATCTGTGTCTGTGATCTGTGTGTGTGTTTACTCTCTGCTCGGCTTCCTCTTCCTGTAATGACATCACTTCCCTGCAAAACCGCAGACAAGCGATGCACATTATCGGAGGTAAACCGCGAAATACCGCAGGGAATAACGCAGGAAAACGCAGTGAATCGCACAGAATTTGCTGCCTGCGTTATTCCCTGCGGGATTTCACGATTAACATTGGAGTCAATGGAGTGAAATCCCGCAGCAACGTGCGGAAAAGAATTGACATGTAATTGTTTTTGCTGCGGGAATCTCACAGCAAAACATGCAGCTGTCAAATTCCGCCTAGTGCGCACAGGATTTTTTTTGCCCATAGGTTTTGCTGGTGATTCACTGCAGAGATGTTATGCACATTTCTTCAGCGCTCTATTGGGAGACCCAGACGATTGGGGTATAGCTACTGCCCTCTGCAGGCCACACAAAGCACTACACTAAAAGTGCAAGGCCCCTCCCCCTCTGGCTATACCCCCCCCCCCGTGGTATCACGGGTTCTCCAGTTTTAGCTTTGTGTGCGAAGGAGGTCAGACATCCATGCATAGCTCCACAGATTTTAGTCAGCAGTAGCTGCTGACTATTTCGGATGGAAGAAAAGAGGACACATATAGTGTCCCCAGCATGCTCCCTTCTCACCCCTGGATGGTGTTGTAAGGTTGAGGTACCTATTGCTGGTACAGGGCTGGAGCCTGACATGCTGTTTTCCTTCCACATCCCCTGGTAGGGCTCTGTGGAAGTGGGATCCTGCCGGCCTCTCAGCTCTGACGCCGGGCTCCATCCACAGACCCATTAGAACCTGATGGAGACGGAGCAGGAGTACGATCAGGGACAGGCCCTGCATCATACAGGTACTCTGTGTCCCCGGCAGGCACAGACACACTCCGGGCTGGCTGGGTGTTATAGTGCGCCGGGGACCGCAACGTTGGAGTTAGTGTCCCTACAGATTACTGGGGGATTGTTTGTGTATGGGAACGCAGCGCCGACCCCCTCTGGACCGGGCGGCGCTGCTGTGACTTGTGGTGCGCCGGGGATCCGCCGTCCGCGCTTTTACGGCGGCGGCGGTTATAAATTGAGTCCCCGGCTTTTTGGGCCTAGGACGCCGGCAGCTCCGATTCGTTCCCGCCCCCACCCTGTCATTCAGGGTAGGGGAGAGACGCTGTTCGCTAGCAGCGACGAGGGCTGGAGCCTGATTTACATGCTCCAGCCCTCACACTAGGCACAGAGGGAAGCAGGCTTCCCGCTCTTAGCCAGGAACGCCCAGGGCCCGCCCCCCTTCTCTCTCAGGACGCCGGCAGCCATTACATGCAGTCTGGCTGGAGGAAGGACGCAAGGCTCTGGGAGACCTGGACTAGGGGCTATCTGGCGACCACACACCCGCTTTTTAAGCGGGCGGTAAGCGATTTTTCTGTGCTGGTCCCTCTAGTGCCTCACGGTGTATCGGTGTACTGTGTAGGATATAGAGATATTGTATTTCTTGCACTGTGAGGTCGCTTCTGGCTGCATCTCCCAGATCACTCTGTGGAAGCAACAACATGCCATCCTCAAAACGCAAGGCTGCCAAGGCTAGGGCTGTGTATACTGCGGGTGCTGCATGTGGGGCTAATCTACCAGCAGGCTCCGATGACCCCCATTGTGTGCAATGCTCAGATCCGGTGCTGCTTCGCCAGCCGGAGTCAGGAGGGAGAGTGACCCAGGCTGAGACGCCTGTAAGTCCTGCCCCGGTGACAGGGACAGACTTTGCAGTTTTTGCTGATAATATGTCTGTCTCTATGGCAAAAATCCTTGAAACCTTGCAATCTATGCATGGGGCTCAGTCTTTGGGCACGGCGAGGCCTCTGTCCTCAGGTCCCCCTCACTTGGAATTAATCCAGCCCACAGGGGGGTCCCCGGCTTCACAGGCCGAGGATTATGACTCAGATGATAGCCCCAGCCACCCTAAGCGAGCTCGCTGGGAAAGACCCTCGACGTCATCACACTGCTCAGGGTCTCAGCGCAATCAGTCTCCCTGTGATGTGTCTGATGAGAGTGATCAGGAATCCATTCCTGGAACCCCTCTCAACCTGGATACCCCTGATGGGGATGCCATGGTAAACGACCTTATCTCAGCCATCAATAGGCTGTTGGATATTTCTCCCCCAGCCCCTTCAGCAGAAGAGGCGGCTGCGGAGCAGGAGAAGTTTCGTTTCCTTTATCCCAAGCGTAAATTGAGTGCTTTGTTGGATCACGCTGACTTCAGAGAATCAATCCAGAAGCACGACGCTCACCCAGAAAGGCGTTTCTCTAAACGATCTAAAGATACGCGTTTCCCTTTCCCCCCTGAGGTGGTCAAGCGCTGGACACAGTGTCCAAAGGTAGACCCCCCGATTTCCAAACTCGCAGCTAGGTCCATAGTTGCAGTGGAGGATGGCGCTTCACTTAAAGATGCCAATGACAGACAGATGGACCTTTGGTTAAAATCTGTCTATGAAGCTATCGGCGCGTCGTTTGCTCCGGCATTCGCAGCCGTATGGGCACTCCAGGCTATTTCAGCTGGCTTAGCAAAAGTGGATGCTATCATACATCCAGCAGTGCCGCAAGTGGCGCACCTTACCACGCAGATGTCGGCGTTTGCGTCTTACGCTATCAATGCGGTCCTAGAATCTACCAGTCGCACCTCAATGGCGTCCGCCAATTCGGTAGTTTTGCGCAGAGCCTTGTGGTTAAAGGACTGGAAAGCAGATGCTGGTTCCAAAAAATGTTTAACCAGTTTGCCTTTATCTAGAGATAGACTGTTTGGCGAGCCATTGGCTGATATCATTAAGCAGTCTAAGGGTAAAGACTCCTCTTTACCACAACCCAGAACAACCAAACCTCAGCAGAAAAAGTGGCAGCAGAGGTTTCAGTCCTTTCGAGGTTCGGGCAAGACACCATTTACCTCGTCCAAAGGGACTCAGAGGACGCAAAGAAACTCAGATTCGTGGCGGGCTCACACGCGCCCCAAGAAAGCAAATGGAGGTACCGCTTCCAAAGCGGCTACCTCATGACTTCCAGCCCCCTCCCTCCGCATCGCCGGTCGGGGGCAGGCTCTCCCGCTTTTCCGGCATTTGGATGTCACAGGTCAAAGACCGGTGGGTGACGGACATTTTGTCTCGCGGGTACAGAATCGAGTTCAATTCTCGTCCTCCAGCTCGGTTCTTCAGAACCTCCCCACATCCAGACCGAGCAGATGCTCTGCTGCAGGCGGTGGGCTCCCTAAGAGCGGAAGGAGTGGTGATCCCAGTCCCTCCTCAGGAACAAGGGCAAGGGTTTTACTCCAATCTCTTTGTGGTTCCAAAAAAGGACGGCTCGTTCCGTCCTGTTCTGGACCTAAAACGGCTCAACAAACATGTGCACGCCAGGAAGTTCCGGATGGAAACCCTGCGTTCTGTCATTGCCTCAATGTCCAGAGGAGACTTCCTTGCCTCAATAGACATCAAAGATGCTTATCTCCACGTGACAATTGCTACAGAACATCAACGTTTTCTACGTTTTGTGATAGGAGACGACCATTTTCAGTTCGTAGGTCTGCCATTTGGTCTGGCAACAGCCCCACGGGTCTTCACCAAGGTCATGGCGGCGGTGGTAGCAGTCTTGCACTCTCAGGGACACTCGGTGATCCCTTACCTAGACGATTTATTGGTCAAAGCTCCCTCTCAAGAGGCATGTCAGCACAGCCTGAATGCTACGCTGGAGACCCTACAGTCTTTCGGATGGATCATCAACTTTCCAAAGTCGATCCTATCACCGACTCAATCACTAACGTATCTTGGCATGGAGTTTCATACTCTAGCAGCGATAGTGAAGCTTCCGCTGAACAAGCAGTGGTCACTACAGACAGGGGTGCACTCTCTTCTGCAGGGCCAGTTGCATCCCTTGCGGCGCCTCATGCATTTCCTAGGGAAGATGGTGGCAGCCATGGAACCAGTTCCCTTTGCGCAGTTTCATCTGCGCCCACTTCAATGGGACATTCTCCGCCAATGGGACGGGAAGTCAACGTCCCTGGACAGGAAAGTCTCGCTTTCCCAGACGGCCAAGGACTCCCTACAATGGTGGCTCCTTCCCACCTCATTGTCTCAGGGAAGATCCTTCCTGCCCCCATCCTGGGCAGTAGTCACGACAGATGCGAGTCTGTCAGGGTGGGGAGCAGTATTTCTCCACCACAAGGCTCAGGGGACGTGGACTCCGCAGGAGTCCACCCTTCAGATCAATGTTCTGGAGATCAGAGCAGTGTATCTTGCTCTACTGGCCTTCCAACAGTGGCTGGAAGGAAAGCAGATCCGAATCCAATCGGACAACTCCACAGCGGTGGCATACATCAACCACCAAGGAGGGACGCGCAGTCGGCAAGCCTTCCAAGAAGTCCGGCGCATTCTAATGTGGGTGGAGGACAGAGCATCCACCATATCCGCGGTTCACATCCCAGGCGTAGAAAACTGGGAAGCAGACTTCCTCAGTCGCCAGGGCATGGACGCAGGGGAATGGTCCCTTCACCCGGACGTGTTTCAGGAAATCTGTCGCCGCTGGGGAGTGCCGGACGTCGACCTAATGGCATCCCGGCACAACAACAAGGTCCCGGCATTCATGGCGAGGTCGCGCGATCAAAGAGCTCTGGCGGCAGACGCCTTGGTTCAAGATTGGTCGCAGTTTCAGCTCCCATACGTGTTTCCGCCTCTGGCGCTCTTGCCCAGAGTGCTACGCAAGATCAGATCCGAGTGCAGCCGCATCATACTCGTCGCTCCAGACTGGCCGAGGAGGTCGTGGTATCCGGATCTGTGGCATCTCACGATCGGTCGACCGTGGTCACTGCCAGACCGACCAGACTTACTGTCCCAAGGGCCGTTTTTCCATCAGAATTCTGCGGCCCTGAACCTGACTGTGTGGCCATTGAGTCCTGGATCCTAGCATCTGCAGGATTATCTCAAGGAGTCGTTGCCACAATGAGACAAGCTAGAAAGTCGAATTCGGCTAAGATCTACCACAGGACGTGGAAGATTTTCTTATCCTGGTGCTCTGCTCAGGGAGTGTCTCCCTGGCCATTTGCATTGCCCAAGTTTCTTTCCTTCCTGCAATCGGGGTTAGAAAAGGGCTTGTCGCTCAGCTCCCTTAAAGGGCAAGTTTCGGCACTATCCGTGTTTTTTCAGAAGCGTCTAGCACGTCTTTCTAAGGTGCGCACGTTCCTGCAGGGGGTCTGTCATATTGTGCCCCCGTACAAGCGGCCGTTAGATCCATGGGATCTGAACAGGGTACTAGTTGCTCTCCAGAAGCCGCCCTTCGAGCCTCTGAAGGAAGTTTCCTTTTCTCGGCTGTCACAGAAAGTGGCGTTTCTTGTTGCGATCACATCGCTTCGGCGAGTGTCTGAGCTGGCAGCTCTGTCATCCAAGGCTCCCTTCCTGGTGTTCCACCAGGACAAGGTAGTGCTGCGCCCTATTCCGGAGTTTCTCCCTAAGGTCGTATCCTCTTTTCATCTTAATCAGGATATATCCTTGCCTTCGTTTTGTCCTCATCCGGTTCACCGGTATGAAAAGGACTTACGTTTGCTAGATCTGGTGAGAGCACTCAGAATCTACATTTCCCGCACGGCGCCCATGCGCCGTGCCGATGCACTTTTTGTCCTTGTCGCTGGTCCGCGCAAGGGGTGGCAGGCTTCTAAAGCCACCCTGGCTCGATGGATCAAAGAACCAATTCTAGAGGCCTACCGTTCTGCGGGGCTTCCGGTTCCTTCAGGGCTAAAAGCCCACTCAACCAGAGCCGTGGGTGCGTCCTGGGCATTACGTCACCAGGCTTCGGCTCAACAGGTGTGCCAGGCAGCTACCTGGTCCAGTCTGCACACTTTCACCAAGCATTATCAGGTGCATACCTATGCTTCGGCGGATGCCAGCTTAGGTAGAAGAGTCCTGCAGGCGGCAGTGACACCCCCGTAGGGGAGGGCTGTTTTGCAGCTCTAACATGAGGTATTTCTTTACCCACCCAGGGACAGCTTTTGGACGTCCCAATCGTCTGGGTCTCCCAATAGAGCGCTGAAGAAGAAGGGAATTTTGTTACTTACCGTAAATTCCTTTTCTTCTAGCTCTTATTGGGAGACCCAGCACCCGCCCTGTTGTCCTTCGGGATGTTTTTTTGTTGTTTGCGGGTACACATGTTGTTCATGTTGAACGGTTTTTCAGTTCTCCGATGTTATTCGGAGTTAATTTGTTTAAACCAGTTATTGGCTTCCTCCTTCTTGCTTTGGCACTAAAACTGGAGAACCCGTGATACCACGGGGGGGGTATAGCCAGAGGGGGAGGGGCCTTGCACTTTTAGTGTAGTGCTTTGTGTGGCCTCCAGAGGGCAGTAGCTATACCCCAATCGTCTGGGTCTCCCAATAAGAGCTAGAAGAAAAGGAATTTACGGTAAGTAACAAAATTCCCTTCTTTCTGCAGCGAAACATGCAGCAAAACCGCAAAAAATCCGCGGCAAAATCCGGTAAGTGCGCACATAGCCTTAAAGAGGATTTCCTGTCTAAACTGATAAGCCTCCAGTCACTCTAAGTTGACCGTAAACGTATGAATCCTTACATTGCGCACAGTGTGTGCCGTCAGGATTCTCCGGTGTCAGAGCCGGGAATGGCGGTCAGGTTACTGTGAGTATACGATATGCAGAATCCTACTACATGGGCTCGGCCTCATTCAGTGCCAGTGTATGGAGTAGGATTCTGTCTGGGAGTCTACATACCGTATACTCACAGCAACGTGACCGCCGTTCCCGGCTCTGACAACGGAGAATCCTCTTGAAGATTCATAAGTCTGCGGTCACATACAACGACTGCAGACCTGTGGATTTAGATTGGACAGCCCCTTCAATGTCCTACCCTTAGGATAGATCTTCAGTATCAGATCGGTGGAGATTCCATCAGACCCTCACTGATCTGAGATCGATGACTTCTCCTAATACCGGACTACCTTTATTACAGAGGTGGTTCACTACTCTACGGTAGTGACCACATCTCTGTAAAACTGATATTGGAGGTTTTTTGTAAATACCTCTTGTTGCCAATTCAGCCTCTGAGTGGGCTATCGTGGTCCGCGTCTTCCCCATCGCGTGACCTCTGCGATCCGGTGATGCCACGTCAACTTCCAGTTGACCTGACATCACTGCGGCCGGCCCCAGTCTTCCTGAGTGACTGATTTAAAGAATGGTGTGAACATGGTGCAAGACTCAAAAACATATAACTAAACGTTACGATAAAGAGTTGCACACCAGTCACAATGTATAGGGGAATAATGAAAAGAAAAACTGCTATGGGAATCTAGACTGAAAAATACAAAGAACTATCTGAAAAAATGAAAAAACATGAACATGGAATATGCATAACTGCTATGAGTAATAGGAATATAAGAGATATTTAGCCATTGTATTGATCAATGCAAAAGAGCCCCAAAACCACGCCAAGGTAATCTCTATTATTGGGGTCCCTAACCTATATGTAACCTCACCTGCAGTTAAAAAAAAACTTGCTCTGTATGGGAAGCAAGGGACCAAGCTATATATGTAAAATAAGACACATGGCTATGGGTGGGGCAGGGTTCTCAGACAGAAAGTGCATACTAATGCCCATTCCTGAGTGACTGCTCATCACAGCCCAGCGTCACAGTGCAGCATGCCGCGCGCCCTCTCCTTCACTGCAGAGTGCCGCAAGCGGGGTGATGCTGGGCTGTGATGAGCGGTGAAACTCTGCCCACAGTCCAGTCACTCATGGAGACTGGGGCCGGCCGTAGTGATGTCAGGTCAACTGGAAGTTGACGTGACACCACCAGATCCCAGAGGTCATGGAGCCCGGGGACGGGGGTCACACGATGGGGAAGAGCGGACTGCAATGGCGACGCTCAGAGGCTGATTTGGCAACACAAGGTATTTACAAAAAGCCTCCCCTATCAGTTTTACAGAGATGTGGTCACTACTGCAGACCTCCCCTTTAAGGTCCTTTTAGTTTTCTGGTTGCACAAACCTCATTGGTAGAAAATGAAAATTATGTGTTCCCTTAATAATAACTTTTTAACTCTATCCTTCCCAGGTGATGGAGGACTCTATGGGCTCTGCTATGACCCTGACCACTCCGCAGGAACAGGTGGACAACCTGATTATGCAGATCGCAGAGGAGAACGGGCTGGAAGTTATGGATCAGCTGAACCAGCTTCCCCAGGGAGCGACATCAGTGGGGGAGAGTTCCACCCGCTCGCAGGAGGACCAGCTCTCCCGCAGGTAAGATAGAGGCGCCATAGTGGATGACCTGGCGTGTATACCTGCTTGGAAAGTTGATGGCTTATATGTCGAAATTCTAATTGCAATCATTCAGAGGGAGGAATGTAACTAGTTTTCATACCGAGTCTCCTTGAATCTATGTAAAGACACTTTGCAGATTCGATAGGTCCTCAGGTCTTCTTGACAGTCGGGATAGTTTTCAGGTACAACCTTAAGACTTGTGGTTTCTAATTTCTGCCCTTTCTTCTTTCAGACTGGCTGCACTGAGGAACTGAAGTCCGGCTCCTCGCCCTCTCCTGCCCGGGGTACACTGGGGTCACTTTATCACACGTGGCCTTCACCAATAAATAATGGGAGAATCTGGGGCCCCGGGATTGCACTGCTAATGCCTTTTTAGTTTCTCAGCAGTCTCGGAAGCTGAAGCCGCCATGTTTGCTCTCATACGAAGGCCTCGATGCATGGATTTCAGCCTAGGATTAGCATTTCATATGGAGGGATAATGTACAAATATTACATTCTCTCTTATTTTCCTGCCTCCCCGACGCCTTGCTGGGAATGAGACCGGGGGACGCACATTTAGGGGTGATCGCCGAATTGTTTCTATATTGATAAGTGCTCCCTCCTGTCCCCAAAATATTCTATATGTGTCAGAGACAGTGCAGTGCCCCATGTTACATCCCCCCCCTCCCCCGACCTGCGGTCGCTCACAAGATGAAGAACTCGGTGCGAGATTGTAACAGTGAAGACTGTATGTGGGCATTCGTAGGCCTAAAATTGCACCCATGTGGACTTGTCTGCTTATTACTCCTGTGCGGAATGGGTTAATGTCTTGTGCCTGTTAGCCTTTGGGGTCCATGCCATGCTCGCTGTTGTAGGTCATAGGCCTTCCATGTAGGTAGTGATGCAGGTGGACGTGCCATGTGCTTCATACAGAGCATCTCCTCCTTTTGAAGTGATGTTGTAATCATGGCTCCTGAGTTTCTTACAGATTGCTGAGGGAGCTGGAATAGCGGCCATATTGGTTATTCCAGAGCGCTGCAAACCTCTCCTCCTGCCTGCTGGGATTTCAGGGGCTTCTTCTCATTATTAGACCCCCATGATGGACATCTTGAGGATCTACTTATCAGAAGATGCACAGGAGATTCTTACACGTAGGAGGGTCCCAGTGCTCGGACCACAGCTGTCTCCTCTTGATCAAGGGGCTGCAAACCTCCTTCTACCTGCCAGGATTTCAGGAGCTTCTTCTCATTATTAGACCCCATGATGGACATCTTGAGGACCTACTGATCAGAAGATGTCAGGGGATTCCTTCAGGTAGGAGGGTCCTAGTCCTCGGACGATGGCCGTCACCTTTTGATCAGGGGGCTGCAAACCTCCTCCTGCCTGTCGGGATTTCAGGAACTTCTCATTATTAGACCCTATGATGGACATCTTGAGGACCTACTGATCAGAAGATGCACAGGGGATTCCTACAGGTAGGAGGGTCCCAGTCCTCGGACGACAGATGGCGCCTCTTGATCAGGGGGCTGGAAACCTCCTCCTGCCTGGCGGAATTTCAGAAGCTTCTTCTCGCTATTCGACCCCATGATGGACATCTTGAGGACCGACTGATCAGAAGATGCACAGGGGATTCCTTCAGGTAGGAGGGTCCCAGTCCTCGGACGATGGCCGTCACCTTTTGATCAGGGGGCTGCAAACCTCCTCCTGCCTGTTGGGATTTCAGGGGCTTCTTCTCATTATTAGACCCCATGATGGACATCTTGAGGACCTACTGATCAGAAGATGTACAGGGGATTCCTTCAGGCAGGAGGGTCCCAGTCCTTGGACGATGGCCGTCACCTTTTGATCAGGGGGCTGCAAACCTTCTCCTGCCTGTCGGGATTTCAGAAGCTTCTTCTCGCTATTAGACCCTATGATCACATCGTGGGGATCTACTAATCACAAGAGGCTCAGGAGATTCCTACAGGTAGGAGGGTCCCAGTGCTCGAACCATGGCCGTCGCCTCTTGACTCAGGGGCCTGCAAACCTTTTTCTCAGCTCATTTTCCCAAAAATTGGTCACAAAACAGTTCACACAAAAAGAAACTCAGGAATTTCTGTTTGCAGGTGTTTGTGTTTTTTTTCCCCTTTTGGGGGGAGATGTTCTATAAAGCAACGCTACGTACGGCCCCTGGTGATGCTTCCCCAGTGGTTGGTGTCCAATTCAATCAAAGGTAATATCCAGGATCAGAAAAACATGGCTGACTTCTTTTCCTAGCAGCGTACGGGTTGTGTCTGGTATTGTAGTAGGGTTTTTTTAAGGCCTGAGCTGCTATCCCATGTGCAACCGGTGCTGTTTTTGGAAAGAAGCAGCCATTTTTTCCTAATACCCTGCCGCTCCTGCCTTTGTGCTGTACCCCTGTATCGGTTGTGCCTCTCCTCCCAGCAGATTTTATTTTCAGGCTCTCCAAATGTAAATTTTGTGCATTTTTTTTTTACCTTTTTACCTTTATGCCTTTTTTTCTTTGCTGTTTTTTTTTTTGGGTGTAATTTATCTGTAAAGAAATGTTTGTATTTACGTTTCCAAATAAATTCTGGTAATTCTTATGTCTGTGGTGTCAGATCCGTTTTCTTAACGTGGCAGATGCCAGTATGGAAAGAGACTGCACAAATTACTGCACCTTCCTTAGGACGAGCCCGTAAATTTAGAGGGATGTGGTCTGAATCCGCAAAACAAATAAGCGGATTCTGCTGGATCACGGCCGCTCCTTTACTGCAGTACCTGACACAGACCGCACATGATTCTGCTGGATCACGGCCGCTCCTTTACTGCAGTACCTGACACAGACCGCACATGGTTCTGCTGGATCACGGCCGCTCCTTTACTGCAGTACCTGACACAGACCGCACATGGTTCTGCTGGAGCACGGCTGCTCCTTTACTGCGGTACCTGACACAGACCGCACATGGTTCTGCTGGATCATGGTGTCCCCTTTACTGCAGTACCTGACACAGACCGCACATGATTCTGCTGCATCACGGCCGCTCCTTTACTGCAGTACCTGACACAGACCGCACATGATTCTGCTGGAGCACGGCCGCTCCTTTACTGCAGTACCTGACACAGACCGCACATGGTTCTGCTGGATCACGGCCGCTCCTTTACTGCAGTACCTGACACAGACCGCACATGGTTCTGCTGGATCACGGCCGCTCCTTTACTGCAGTACCTGACACAGACCGCACATGGTTCTGCTGGATCACGGCCGCTCCTTTACTGCAGTACCTGACACAGACCGCACATGGTTCTGCTGGATCACGGCCGCTCCTTTACTGCAGTTCCTGACACAGACCTCACATTATTCTGCTGGAGCACGGCCGCTCCTTTACTGCAGTACCTGACACAGACCGCACATGATTCTGCTGGAGCACGGCCGCTCCTTTACTGCAGTACCTGACACAGACCGCACATGATTCTGCTGGAGCACGGCCGCTCCTTTACTGCAGTACCTGACACAGACCGCACATGGTTCTGCTGGAGCATGGCCGCTGCTTTACTGCAGTTCCTGACACAGACCTCACATTATTCTGCTGGATCACGGCCGCTCCTTTACTACCATACACAGACCGCACATGTGGGTAGACTGCAGTGAATGGGGCTGATCTGTGGCTTCAGTGCTGCAGCCCCATACCATATTGCGTGGGGGTCCGGGTCACTGCTGCAGTCCATAGAGTAGCATGTAACTGATTATATCCCTATGGACTGCAGTGGTGAAAATCTCAGTATATAGTAAGTCTGTGTGTAGGCCCCGCATTACACAGCACTCATAGAAATTAGCTGAGGCCTCCACATCTGCTGGGGCTTTCTCTCTGGATGACCGGCGACCTCGTCTATTGACTCCGAATGCCCTGTGCACAGCATTCGGGAAGGAGGGATGGGGGTGGTGGGGTCTTGTCTACATTCCCGCCACGTGATGTGGCTGTGACTCATATCATTGCATGCAAACCACTTTGAGACCGAAATCTCTAAAACAAAAAACTCATGAGGTCACACACCAGGAAGACTTATCAAGTATATGTATTAACCCCTTCAGCCCCCGGGCACTTTCCGTTTTTGCGTTTTTGCGTTTTTGCTACATTTCTTCCGAGAGCCGTAACTTTTTCATTTTACCGTCAATCTTGCCATATGAGGGCTTCTTTTTTGCGGGACGAATTGTACGTTTAAACGAAACCATAAGTTTTACCATATAGTGTACTGGAAAACAGCAAAAAAATTCCAAGTGGAGAAAAACTGCAAAAAAAGTGTGATTGCACAATTGTTTTTGGGATGTTTTATTCACGGTGTTCACTATATGGTAAAATTGATGTGTGGGTATGATGCCTGAGGTCGGTGCGAGTTTGTAGACACTAAACATGTATAGGTTTACTTGTATCTACGGGGTTAAAAAAATTCACAAGCTTGTCCAATAAAAGTGGAATTCATTTTGCGCCATTTTCCGAAACTCGTAGCGTTCTCATTTTTCGGGATCTATGGCTCAGTGATGGCTTATTTTTTGCGTCTCGAGATGACATTTTTAATGATATCATTTTTTCGCAGATGCTACGTTTTGATCGCCTGTTATTGCATTTTGCGTAAAACTTGTGGCGACCAAAAAACGTAATTTCTTTGTCGCTCCATTGGGAGACCCAGACAATTGGGTGTATAGGCTATGCCTCCGGAGGCCGCACAAAGTATTACACTTAAAAGTGTTAAGCCCCTCCCCTTCTGCCTATACACCCCCCGTGCTCCCACGGGCTCCTCAGTTTTTTGCTTTGTGCGAAGGAGGTCAGGGTGCGGAGCTCAGGCAACGGCAGTGGGAGGAGTGGGACCACATGGATGGCCAGCCAGCAGAGAGGAGAGCACCCATGTCCCACCCTGCACCCACTGAAGCGGGTACCAGAGAGCACAACATATGCTCCTCTCTACCCACCATACCTACTGACAGGACACACCAAGTGCCCACCGCACCTCCCTTAAGGCAGGGGTGCCAAAACACAGGCTTATTATGTTGCCTGCGCCGCATGTACGACCCCGCTACCGGCAGGTTCCACTGACCCTCATTGTGTGCACTGTTCGGCCCCTGTGGCACTTACTCAGCCGGAGCCTCTGCTAAGAGGGGCCCAGGGGGAGCCACCTGCTAACACTGTTCAAGTGACGGGGACGGAGTTTGCAAAACTCTCTGAGACTATGGCTAAGATACTAGAAGCCTTGCAGTCCAGGCCGGTATCTCAGCACAGGGACTCTGTTGAATCTTTGTTCCCTGGCCCACCTCAGCTGGACCAACAATGTCCTCCCGGGGTATCTCATGGATCCCAGGCTGAGGGTTCTGACACAGACCCCAGCCCCAGACCGACTAAGCGAGCTCGCTTAGATTTTCCCTCGACATCATCATATTGTTCAGGGTCTCAGCGGGGGGAATCTCTAGTTGATGACGCGGAGACAGCTGATCAGGATTCTGATCCTGAGGCCGCTCTCAATCTTGATACTCCGGACGGGGACGCCATAGTGAACGACCTTATTGCGTCCATCAATCGTATGTTGGATATTTCTCCCTCAGCTCCTCCGGCGGAGGAGTCAGCTTCTCAGCAGGAGAAATTCCGTTTCAGGTTTCCCAAGCGTACACCGAGTATGTTTCTGGACCACTCTGATTTCAGAGAGGCAGTCCAGAATCACCATGCTTGTCCAGATAAGCGTTTTTCTAAGCGCCTTAAGGATACACGTTATCCCTTTCCCCCTGACGTGGTCAAGGGTTGGACTCAGTGTCCCAAAGTGGATCCTCCAATCTCCAGACTGGCAGCTAGATCCATACTTGCAGTGGAAGATGGGGCTTCACTCAAAGATGCCACTGACAGGCAGATGGAGCTCTGGTTGAAATCCATCTATGAAGCTATCGGCGCTTCTTTTGCCCCAGCATTCGCAGCTGTATGGGCGCTACAAGCTATCTCAGCAGGTCAAGCGCAAATTGACGCAGCCACACGCACGTCCGCGCCACAGGTGGCGTCCATAACCACTCAGACGTCGGCATTTGCGTCTTACGCTATTAATGCTGTCCTGGACTCTGCGAGCCGTACGGCGGTTGCAGCCGCCAATTCGGTGGTACTCCGTAGGGCCTTGTGGCTACGGGAATGGAAGGCAGATTCTGTTTCCAAAAAGCGCTTAACCAGTTTGCCAATTTCTGGCGAACGATTGTTTGGCGAGCGTTTGGATGAAATCATCAAACAATCCAAGGGAAAGGATACATCCTTACCCCAGCCCAAACCGAACATACCCCAACAGAGGAAGGGGCAGTCGAGGTTTCGGTCCTTTCGGGGCGCGGGCAGGTCCCAATTCTCCTCGTCCAAAAGGCCTCAGAAAGATCAAAGGAACACTGACGCATGGCGGTCTAAGTCACGTCCTAAAAAGGCCACCGGAGGTGCCGCTACCAAAGCGGCTTCCTCATGACTTTCGGCCTCCTCACTCCGCATCTTCGGTCGGTGGCAGGCTCTCCCGCTTTTGCGACGCCTGGCTGCCACGGGTAAAAGACCGTTGGGTGAGAGACATTCTGTCTCACGGTTACAAGATAGAGTTCACCTCTCGTCCCCCGACTCGATTCTTCAGGTCATCCCCGCCTCCCGAGCGAGCCGAGGCTCTTCTGCAGGCGCTGGGCACTCTGAAGGCAGAAGGAGTGGTGGTCCCTGTTCCTCTTCAGCAACAGGGCCACGGTTTTTACTCCAACTTGTTTGTGGTCCCAAAGAAGGACGGGTCTTTCCGTCCTGTCCTGGACCTGAAACTTCTCAACAAACACGTAAAGACCAGGCGGTTCCGGATGGAATCCCTCCGCTCCGTCATCGCCTCTATGTCCCAAGGAGATTTCCTTGCATCGATCGATATCAAAGATGCTTATCTCCACGTACCGATTGCTCCAGAGCACCAGCGCTTCTTGCGCTTCGCCATAGAAAACGAACACCTGCAGTTCGTGGCACTGCCGTTCGGCCTGGCAACAGCCCCACGGGTTTTCACCAAGGTTATGGCTACTGTAGTAGCGGTCCTCCACTCTCAGGGTCACCCGGTGATCCCTTACTTGGACGATCTCCTGATCAAGGCACCCTCTCAAGAGGCATGCCAACACAGCCTCGACGCTACCCTGGAGACTCTCCAGAGTTTCGGGTGGATCATCAATTTTCCAAAGTCAAATCTGACACCGGCCCAATCGCTCACATACCTTGGCATGGAGTTTCATACCCTCTCAGCGATAGTGAAGCTTCCGCTGATCAAGCAGCGGTCACTACAGACAGGGGTACAATCTCTCCTTCAAGGCCAGTCACACCCCTTGAGGCGCCTCATGCACTTCCTGGGGAAGATGGTGGCAGCAATGGAGGCAGTTCCTTTCGCGCAGTTTCACCTGCGTCCCCTTCAATGGGACATCCTACGCAAATGGGACAGGAAGCCGACGTCCCTCGACAGGAACGTCTCCCTCTCTCAGGCGACCAAAAGCTTCCCTTCGGTGGTGGCTTCTTCCCACTTCATTATCGAAAGGGAAATCCTTCCTACCCCCATCCTGGGAGGTGGTCACGACGGACGCGAGTCTGTCAGGGTGGGGAGCGGGTTTTCTCCACCACAGGGCTCAGGGTACGTGGACCCAGCAAGAGTCCTCGCTTCAGATCAATGTTCTGGAAATACGGGCAGTGTATCTTGCCCTGAAAGCGTTCCAGCAGTGGCTGGAAGGCAAGCAGATCAGAATTCAGTCGGACAATTCCACAGCGGTGGCATACATCAACCACCAAGGCGGCACACGCAGTCGGCAAGCCTTCCAGGAAGTCCGGCGGATTTTGATGTGGGTGGAAGCCACGGCCTCCACCATCTCTGCAGTTCACATTCCAGGCGTGGAAAACTGGGAAGCAGATTATCTCAGTCGCCAGGGCATGGACGCAGGGGAATGGTCCCTTCACCCGGACGTGTTTCAGGAGATCTGTTGCCGCTGGGGGGTGCCGGACGTCGACCTCATGGCGTCCCGGCACAACAACAAGGTACCGACGTTCATGGCACGGTCTCAAGATCCCAGAGCTCTGGCGGCAGACGCCTTAGTTCAGGATTGGTCGCAGTTTCAGCTCCCTTATGTGTTTCCTCCGCTGGCACTGTTGCCCAGAGTGTTACGCAAAATCAGGGCCGACTGCCGCCGCGTCATCCTCGTCGCTCCAGACTGGCCGAGGCGGTCGTGGTACCCGGATCTGTGGCATCTCACGGTCGGCCAACCGTGGGCACTACCAGACCGACCAGACTTGCTATCTCAAGGGCCGTTTTTCCATCTGAATTCTGCGGCCCTCAACCTGACTGTGTGGCCATTGAGTCCTGGATCCTAGCGTCTTCAGGGTTATCTCAAGACGTCATTGCCACTATGAGACAGGCTAGGAAACCAACGTCCGCCAAGATCTACCACAGGACGTGGAAGATTTTCCTGTCGTGGTGCTCTGCTCAGGGTTTTTCTCCCTGGCCTTTTGCCTTGCCCACTTTTCTGTCCTTCCTTCAATCTGGACTGGAAAAGGGTTTGTCGCTCGGCTCCCTTAAGGGACAAGTCTCAGCGCTCTCTGTGTTTTTCCAGAAGCGCCTAGCCAGACTTCCACAGGTACGCACGTTCCTGCAGGGGGTTTGTCACATCGTTCCTCCTTACAAGCGGCCGTTAGAACCCTGGGATCTGAACAGGGTGCTGATGGTTCTTCAGAAACCACCATTCGAGCCAATGAGAGATATTTCTCTCACGCCTTTCGCAGAAAGTGGTTTTTCTAGTAGCAGTCACTTCACTTCGGAGAGTGTCTGAGCTAGCAGCGCTGTCATGCAAAGCCCCTTTCCTGGTTTTTCACCAGGACAAGGTGGTTCTGCGTCCGGTTCCGGAATTTCTCCCTAAGGTGGTATCCCCCTTTCATCTCAATCAGGATATCTCCTTACCTTCTTTTTGTCCTCATCCAGTTCACCAATGTGAAAAGGATTTGCACTTGTTAGATCTGGTGAGAGCACTCAGACTCTACATTTCTCGTACGGTGCCCCTGCGCCGCTCGGATGCACTCTTTGTCCTTGTCGCTGGCCAGCGTAAATGGTCACAGGCTTCCAAATCAACCTTGGCTCGGTGGATCAAGGAGCCAATTCTCGAAGCCTACCGTTCGGCTGGGCTTCCGGTTCCCTCAGGGCTGAAGGCCCATTCTACCAGAGCCGTGGGCGCGTCCTGGGCTTTGAGGCACCAGGCTACGGCTCAGCAGGTGTGTCAGGCGGCTACCTGGTCGAGCCTGCACACTTTCACGAAACACTATCAGGTGCATACCTATGCTTCGGCGGATGCCAGCCTAGGTAGACGAGTCCTTCAGGCGGCGGTTGCCCACCTGTAGGAAGAGGCCGTTTTACGGCTCTCTTACGAGGTATTATTTTACCCACCCAGGGACTGCTTTTGGACGTCCCAATTGTCTGGGTCTCCCAATGGAGCGACAAAGAAGAAGGGAATTTTGTTTACTTACCGTAAATTCCTTTTCTTCTAGCTCCAATTGGGAGACCCAGCGCCCGCCCCTGTTTTTTTGTGTACACATGTTGTTCATGTTGAATGGTTTCAGTTCTCCGATATTCCTTCGGATTGAAGTTACTTTAAACCAGTTTATAATTCTTTTTCCTCCTTCTTGCTTTTGCACCAAAACTGAGGAGCCCGTGGGAGCACGGGGGGTGTATAGGCAGAAGGGGAGGGGCTTAACACTTTTAAGTGTAATACTTTGTGCGGCCTCCGGAGGCATAGCCTATACACCCAATTGTCTGGGTCTCCCAATTGGAGCTAGAAGAAAAGGAATTTACGGTAAGTAAACAAAATTCCCTTCTTTGGCGTTTGGAATTTTATTGCCACTACGCCGTTTATCAATCAGATTGATTGATTTTATATTTTGATCGGGCGTTTCTGAACGCGGCGATACCAAATATGTGTATGTATATTTTTTTTTTAACCCTTTAATTTTCAGTGGGGTGAAAGGTGGGTGATTTGAACTTTTTTAGGTTTTTTTTTTTTTTATTTTACTAGTCCCCCTAGGGGGCTATAGCGATCAGCAATCCGATCGCTCTGCCCTATCTGCTGATCACAGCTATACAGCTGTAAACAGCAGATATGATCACTTCCTGATTCATTCAGCTCCGGGCCAAGTGAAACTGAAAGTGACTCGTCATAGCTACAGGCGTCATCACATGACCCTGTGCTACCATGGCAACCACCGAAAGTCAAAGTCACGTAATCACGCACGTGACTTCCGGTGGGGGCGGCGGTAAGTGAAAAATCATTGCCGCGCGCATATACATCTCACTGCCAGACTAAGGCTGAGTCTGAGACTGAGTCCGTTTGCCCGCAGGCGCTGGCCCGTGGGATCTCTCTGCCTGTACGGTGGCTTTCTATCCCCCTCGGTGGGCTTTTGCCTTCTGTTGGGACTTGGGATGGGAAAGGACCTAAGGTCCAGACTTCAATCAGTGAATTCAACGTGGTCCAGTGGCTTCTGGGTCTCATTCTGGGTCTGAGTACCCCCTGGTGCTCCGGTTTCCAGTCGGTTCCCCGGTTAGGTACCGGCGGGCCACTACCCTGTCCCGGTCCCTTACGGTTCCACCTGGCTGTCTTCCCGGCTCCTGCAGGCCAGGCCACCGCCTGCCTCCTAGCCTAGGTGTGCGGGCTACGACCCTCACACCTGTCAGTTTCCGCTGCAGACCTGTCACCACAGGCCTGCTGCACTCAACTCCACTCAACTGAACTGCTCAACTTAACTCACTGTTTCTCCTGCCTCAGGCCCTCTGGACTCCTCGGTGGGCATCGCCAACCGCCTGGCTCCGCCCCCTGGTGTGACCATTAAGCCCTGAGGAAGGTGACTAGGTTTTAAAAGGTTGGCTGCTGTTACCTTTTAGGGGGACAGGTGTTATGCGGGGCCTATCTGTAACTACCTGGCTAGTCCAGGACATCACATAAGGGGTTAAATGTTGCGAGTGGAAGCGATTCCACTCGTAACATGCAGGCACACATGTCAGCTGTTGAAAATAGCTGATATGTGCACGGATCGCCGCATCCTGCCCGCGGCAGGGGGCGGGGCTTAACGTCACACGCTCCATGACGGATAGATCCGTCAATGGTCGTGAAGGGGTTAATTATATTAATACAACATTATTTTTTTAATCTAATGTATGTCTTTGGCGCATTTTCCTTATATGATCTACATTTGTCTTGCGCTGACGCAGGGTCCATACTGCCTTTCTACTTAGACCTTTTGTGAGCAAGGTTTAGATCAGTTAGGAGCTAGCCTAGGAGCAGAGAGGTCGTGGTGGTTTTTGCTGCTATTGTCGGCTGCGGTTTATTACCAGTTGTTTGTTTTTGTATTCCCTCCTTTCCCTTGTTTTTCCTTACCTGACTATCCTTGGTTGTTCCTTGTGTAGGTTTTAGGTGTGTATTAGGTTTATTTAACCCGTCTGTATTTCATTATTGGTGGGGTTTTTGGGATCTCCATCTTGGACTTTGTCATCAGGACCAGGTTGGATGCACGGACCTCCCTACCTTTAAGGGTACCTCCATGAGTGAGGGTGAGCTCAGGGACCCCAGTCTCAGGGTCTGCATAGGGTTTCCTGTGTCCCCTGGCCATCCATTACACACCCAACTGTGACACAATAACCAGCCTTACCATTTTCCTTTGGTCATATCCAGTATGGCAGCACAATGGGCCTATCTCGCGCAGAAGATCGTGGACGAGGTGAGGTGTCTGCGTTCCAAGATGGTGCAGCAGCTGCATCAGTTCATGGGACTTTTGGTGGCGGACTTATCTGCACCTGAATCTAAGGTGGCCCTCCCTGATAAGTTTTCAGGGGGGAGGGATAGGTTCAGGGTAGGAGCCTGTCACCTGTATTTTAGGCTCCGTCCTCATTCTTCGGGGACTGAGGCCCAGCCTGTGGTGGTCGTCATTTCTTTGTTGCTGGGCGATCCTCAATCAAGGACCTTCTCTCTACCGGCGATTCGGAGGCTAAGCGGTCGGTAGATGATTCCTTCGCAGATGTGGTCCTGGTCTATGGTGAGCCTGATGGCGTGTCCCTGGCAGAATCCCAGCTCCATGTGGTGGGGCCTTTGTCGTCAGGGCCCAGACAGGAGGCAGGGCCAGGTTTGAGGCCCACACCTCCCCTCCTTTAAGGGTACCTTCGTTTGTGAGTGTGAGGTCAGTGGTCTGCATAGGGTTTCCTGTGTCCCCTGGCCATTCATTACACATCTGGTGACATTGTAAATGGTGATGAGCGAGCACTACAATGCTCGGGTGCTCAGCATTCAAAACTAGTGATGAGCGGGCACTACCATGCTTTGGTGCTCAGTATTCGAAACTAGTGATGATTGGCACTACCATGCTTGGGTGCTTGGTACTCGTAACTAGTGATGAGCGGGTACTACCATGCTCGGGTACTCGTAACTATTGATGAGCGGGTACTACCATGCTTGGGTGCTCATTACTCGTAACTACTGATGATTGGCACTACCATGCTCGGGTACTCGTAACTAGTGATGAGCAAGCATTACCATGCTCGGCTGCTTGGTACTTGTAACTAGTGGTGAGCAGGCACTACCATGCTCGGGTACTCGTAACTAGTGATGAGCGGGCACTACCATGCTCGGGTACTCGTAACTAGTGATGAGCGGGCACTACCATGCTTTGGTGCTCAGTACTCGTAACTACTGATGAGCGGGCACTACCATGCTCGGGTGCTCGGGACTTGTAACTAGTGATGAGCGGGCACTACCGTGCTCGGGTACTCGTAACTAGTGATGAGCGGGCACTACCATGCTCGGGTGCTTGGTGCTCGTAACTAGTGATGAGCGGGCACAACCATGCGCTCGGGTGCTTGGTGCTTGTAACTAGTGATGAGCGGGCACTACCATGCTCGGGTGCTTGGTGCTCGTAACTAGTGATGAGCGGGCACTACCATGCTCGGGTGCTCTGTACTCGTAACTAGTGATGAGCGAGCACTACCATGCTCGGGTGCTCGGTACTCGTAATTGTTGATGAGCGGGCACTACCATGCTCAGGTGCTCAGTACTTGTAATTGGTGATGAGCGAGCACTACCATGCTCGGGTGCTCAGTACTCGTAACTAGTGATGAGCGGGCACTACCATGCTCGGGGGCTCTGTACTCGTAACTGGTAACTAGTCCTGACCCAGTTCTCTAGCGATCTCCTCCATCCAGTGTTACTGTCCCTTTAATGCTTCCAATAGCCGCAATTGACTGTGAGGAGCAAGGTTTTTTCTACCATTTGCCAGGGTCACCGACCTCCTGGACTGCGCAATTCCTCTGAGCAAACAATAAGCTGCATTAGTAGGACAGCGACTCTGTGCAAATTTAGTTTAACCCATTTAAGTTCCTGAATCCTCTCTTCACATATGGAAGATCAGAGAAATGCCGACATATCCATCCAGGGTGTTTAGGTTGGGGGAGGGGAATAGGCCCATGTCTGACTCTTCTGCTGTCGATGGCTTGAAGACACAAGACATGGATGACCTGGAAAGTGGATGATGGACAGGGGACTGGACCTGGAAAGTGGATGATGGACAGGGGACTGGACCTGGAAAGTGGATGATGGACAGGGGACTGGACCTGGAAAGTGGATGATGGACAGGGGCCTGGACCTGGAAAGTGGATGATGGACAGGGGACTGGACCTGGAAAGTGGATGATGAACAGGGGACTGGACCTGGAAAGTGGATGATGGACAGGGGCCTGGATCTGGAAAGTGGATGATGGACAGGGGACTGGACCTGGAAAGTGGATGATGAACAGGGGACTGGACCTGGAAAGTGGATGATGGACAGGGACTGGATCTGGAAAGTGGATGATGGACAGGGGACTGGATCTGGAAAGTGGATGATGGACAGGGTCCTGGACCTGGAAAGTGGATGATGGACAGGGGACTGGACCTGGAAAGTGGATGATGGACAGGGGACTGGATCTGGAAAGTGGATGATGGACAGGGGACTGGACCTGGAAAGTGGATGATGGACAAGGGGACTGGATCTGGAAAGTGGATGATGGACAGGGGACTGGACCTGGAAAGTGGATGATGGACAGGGGACTGGACCTGGAAAGTGGATGATGGACAGGGGACTGGACCTGGAAAGTGGATGATGGACAGGGGCCTGGACCTGGAAAGTGGATGATGGACGGGGACTGGACCTGGAAAGTGGATGATGGACAGGGGCCTGGACCTGGAAAGTGGATGATGGACGGGGACTGGATCTGGAAAGTGGATGATGGACGGGGACTGGACCTGGAATATGAAGGATCATCGATGTATCCTGGTCAGTTTGTGATATAATAATTCGCCGAGAAGAAAAACACTGAGACCGATTCTTGTTTTAAATTTATTTATTAGCATTAGGCAGTGAACCAAAAATTATAATAATAATAAATAATAATACTTCAATTGTATTAAAATTGATCAAAAAGGGTTGTTCAGTATTAGAGAAGTATTTGGGAATTCCAGGCTCAGCCATTAGAGAAGTATGGCTGACCTCTCCCCTTGTCTATAGGGTATATCTGAATTGCAGATCTGGACCTTTTAGGCTTTGTTCACACTTTGCGTATTTGGTGCGGATTTTACAACTGGATTGATAAAATTAAATCTGCAGTGTTTATGCGTGGAAAAAAAAAAATGCTCCATATTTCATGCCAGACCGGCAGATTACCTGCAAGATTTAAGGATCCACAGTGAAATGAATATGTAAAATCCGCTACAGAAATCGGCATGCTGTAAATAAAAAAATAAAAACAGCATAAAAAAAAGCTGATTTCCATATGGATTGTGCCCCACACAGACTGGAATGGGGGTGAGAGGAAGATAAACTCACCCACTTTCCTGGGGCGGAAAAATAAGTTGTGTGTAAAGTCCACATCAAACCTGCGAGGTGTGAACGCAGCCTAAAAGAGCGGAACTGCCCCAGATTACATAGAAGACAGCGATCTTTCTCCAATACTGATCGCCCCCTTTTGTTGTATGTCTTTGGAGTGTGGGAGGAAACCGGAGACCCCGGAGGAAACCCACGCAAACACGGGGAGAACATACAAACTCCTTGCAGATGTTGTCCGCAAAGCACCAGTGTAAGTCACCACTGAGCCACTGTGCCGCCCATACTGCCTGCCTGATGCCGCACATGCAATACAATTTACACTCCAGGAATATCGTCCTCACCTCTTAATGACTTTAAGACAAAAACAGAACAAATAAATATGGAAAAAAACATCTCTACGAGAAAAAGGGTCAAAAATATCGCAGATGGATGATAAACGGAAAAACTGTGTCTGGTCATTGAGAGGTTAAGGCTCAAAATGTACATAATATACAAAAATACAATTAACTACTACAATATACATAATATACAAATATACACTTAACTACTAATTAGGATAAGCCTCACAATATACATAATACACAATAATCTGCTAATTGTCTGTAGTGAACCAGCTCTGTCCGTGTATGAGCGTCCTCGTCGTGTGACGTCCGTCTGTGTTCTGTAATGTGTAAGGTATGTTCACACTGTGTCTTTTTTTTCCTGCCCCTAAAACCGTCGGGGATGAAGCGCTCGAGAATATTTTTTTGCTTTTTATTAGCGTCTTCCTGTTTTATCCATCGGATTAAAAAGAAGTAAAAAAAAATGCTGATAAAAAGCAAAAAAACGGAAAAAAAGGGATAAAATTTACACTGAAAGATTATTGTGAACAAGCGAGCGTTCGCTCACGACATCTTTACATGCACACTGGCGATCACTATATATAGCAGAACAGGGACTCCTCTCCCATCACCAGCACCATCCACGGCAGGAACACGGCATGGCGATGGGAGCAGAAGTCGCTGGAGCGGACTCCGGTGGTGACGTAACAGCCCCTCATCAGAACAAGCGGAAACAACGCTGGTCCTGATGAATCGGGCCCCGCTACAAAAGCTCCATATATATAATAAGCAATAGGATAAAAAATACGCCCCGATGACGCCTTTTTCACTCGTTTTGTGTTTTCGGACGCAAAATGCCCGTAAAAAGTTGTAAAAAAATAATTAAAAAAACGTTACTCAAAAACGGAAAAGCGTCAAAACGCTTCAGGAAACGAACAAAAAAACGTTCAGGCGCCGAAAAAAACGCCAGAAATAAGTGATCGTCCTGAAAAACGGATGATCACTTAAGAGAAAAGACACAATGTGCTCAGTCTTGTGATCGTTTTGAGGCTTCAGATGGAGACTGTCACAAGAGCGGTATTTTCATTGACTTGTCCGCCCAATTCTTCGTGGCCCCACTCACTAACCTGAACTGAAAACAGAGAATTTTTATTAGGAGACATGAAAAAATAATGTTATTAGCACCAAAACCCCCTGAACGTGCCCTAAGAATACAGGCCCCTCCATACATACCTGCTGGTGTCGTCCTCATTGCTTTGTGAGTGTTATACAAATGGAAAGGTCCAGAACCAAATCGAAGCGTCTGTAAGAAAAGATTACTTATATCAAAACAAGATCACAGATTCAGGGAAGAAAGAAGTGATGGGAGGAGAGAGATGGAGGAGGAACGATGGTACAACCGGGAG
The DNA here is from genome assembly GCF_048569485.1 of Anomaloglossus baeobatrachus. NCBI lineage: Eukaryota > Metazoa > Chordata > Amphibia > Anura > Aromobatidae > Anomaloglossus > Anomaloglossus baeobatrachus. Next base: position 186,753,501 of record NC_134362.1, on the reverse strand, counting down.
AGATGGAGGAGGAACGATGGTACAACCGGGAGAGATGGAGGAGGAACGATGGTACAACCGGGAGAGATGGAGGAGGAACGATGGTACAACCGGGAGAGATGGAGGAGGAACGATGGTACAACCGGGAGAGATGGAGGAGGAACGATGGTACAACCGGGAGAGATGGAGGAGGAACGATGGTACAACCGGGAGAGATGGAGGAGGAACGATGGTACAACCGGGAGAGATGGAGGAGAAACGATGGTACAACCGGGAGAGATGGAGGAGGAACGCTGGTACAACCGGGAGAGATGGAGGAGGAACGCTGGCACAACCGGGAGAGATGGAGGAGGAACAATCGTACAACTGGGAGAGATGGAGGAGGAACGATGGTACAACCGGGAGAGATGGAGGAGGAACGATGGTACAACCGGGAGAGATGGAGGAGGAACGATGGTACAACCGGGAGAGATGGAGGAGGAACGCTGGTACAACCGGGAGAGATGGAGGAGAAACGCTGGTACAACCGGGAGAGATGGAGGAGGAACGCTGGTACAACCGGGAGAGATGGAGGAGGAACGCTGGTACAACCGGGAGAGATGGAGGAGGAACGATGGTACAACCCGGAGAGATGGAGGAGGAACGATGGTACAACCGGGAGAGATGGAGGAGGAACAATCGTATAGCTGGGAGAGATGGAGGAGGAACGATGGTACAACCGGGAGAGATGGAGGAGGAACGATGGTACAACCGGGAGAAATGGAGTAGGAACGATGGAGCAGGTGTCGCTGTGGTACATACCTTTTAGGAGCCTTTTGGGAGCCTTTTAGGCTAGAGTCACACTAGCATATGGCATCCAATGCCTATCATCCGATACGATATGCCAGTGACCGAGGTCATGTGAGTGTGTACACATCTGGTGATCAGGTTTCTGCTGTAGATGAGCTCCCCCACAGGTAGCCTGTAATATGCACAGGACATAATCCATGTGCAGGTTGATGTTTCTTACACACTCACATTGTGACTCTAACCTCACCACGAATCGCCTCCATCTTCGTCCTCTGTGTCCCTGTGAATGTGCAGATCTGACTGCGGGTGACCTTCTTATGGAACTAGCTCATTGTGATGTCATAGCATAGAACGTCTGGATCCTCGTGATGTCATAGAAGGCAGTGATGTCATCAGACCTTTTGATGCCACGTGGTCTTTTCATTTGATAGCAGTAAATAGGGAATAAAAGACAAGTAAAGAAATCTAGTTAAATGTCTTCAAAATAAAGAAATATACCCCCTTATAAAGAAACCATGAAATATCATCTAATATAAAAGAAAGATAGTGCACAAAGAACCAAAAAACAGATGACTCCGATTGCCTCCCCCCACTATGAACCCTCAGCCCCCAATATAAAGAAATGGGTCAGAGACTAAAGCGGGCTTTACATGCTACGCGATTGCTACAGCGATCTCGTTGGGGTCACGGATTTTGTGACGCACATCCGGCCGCTGTAGCGATCTTGTTGTGTGTGACTCCTAGGAGCGATTTTGGATCGGTGCAAAAACGTCCAAAATCGCTCCTCGTTGATATGGGGGTCCGCTGCCAGTTATCGCTGCTGTCGCTGGGGCGAAGTTGATCCTCGTCCCTGCGGCAGCACACATCGCTACGTGTGATACCGCAGGAACGAGGAACCTCTCCTTACCTGCCACATGTCAGCAATGAGGAAGGAAGAAGGTGGGTGGGATGTTTATCCCGCTCATCTCCGCCCCTCCGCTTTGTTTGGGCAGCCGCTTAGTGACGTCGCTGTGACGCCGAGCGAACCTCTCCCTTAGAAAGGAGGCCTTTCTTTGGTCACAGCGACGTCGCCGAGCAGGTAAGTGTGTGTGACGCTGCCGTAGCGATAATGTTCACTATAGCAGCGATCTTCACATATCGGCATAACGATAGGGGCAGGTGCTATCACACTCGCATTGGCAACCGATGTCGCAGCGTGTAATGCCACCCTAAGGTAACAGGACACCTAACAATCCCCCTCTCCACCTCCAATGAGTCAACCACTAAGGGGCGCTTTGCTCACAACGACATCGCAAGACGATGCTTGCGATGCCGAGCACGATAGTCCCCGGCCCCGCCGCAGCAGCGATATCTTGTGATAGCAGCCGTAGCGAACATTATCGCTACGCCAGCTTCACATGCACTCACCTGCCCTGCGACGTCGATCTGGCCGGCGACCCGCCTCCTTAACGATCCATGACGTACTGGGTACGTCATGGATCGTGTGCCGGTAAGCCCTGCCCCCTGCCGCCGGCAGGCGGCGGCGATCTGCGCACATATCAGCTGTTATCAACAGCTGACATGTGTGCCTGCTAGCCGTGGGTGGAATCGCTTCCACCCGCGGCCATTAACCCCTTAAATTTCGCTGCCAAAATCTGGCAGCGATATGTATATGGGCGCCGCCATGACAGTCACTTACCCCGCCCCCACCGGAAGTCACGTGACATGATCACGTGACTTTCGGTGGTTGCCATGGTAGCACAGGGTCATGTGATGACGCCTGTAGCTAACATGACTCACTTCCTTTCAATACCGGAATACAGCCGGCATTGAAAGTAAAGCACCAAATCTGCAGTTCTCAGCTCTGTAGCTGAGATCTGCAGATAGTGCAGAGCGAACGGATTGCTGATCGCTATAGCCCCCTAGGGGGACTAGTAAAAAAAAAAGTTTGAAAAAATTAAAAAAAAATAAAAAAACCTAAAAGTTCAAATCACCCCCCTTTCACCCCATTGAAAATTAAAGGATTAAAAAAATAAAAAATACACACATATTTGGTATCGCCGCGTTCAGAAATGCCCGATCTATCAAAATATAAAATCAATGAATCTGATCAGTAAACGGCGTAGCGGCAAAAAAATTCCAAACACCAAAATTATGTTTTTTGGTCGCCTCAAATTTTGCGCAAAATGCAATAATAGGCGATAAAAACGTAGCATCTGCGCAAAAATGGTACCGTTAAAAATGTCAAGTCGAGACGCAAAAAATAAGCCATCACTGAGCCTCAGATCCCAAAAAATGAGAACGCTACGGGTTTTGGAAAATGGCGCAAAACGTGTGCCACTTTTTTTGGACAGGCTTGTGAATTTTTTTTAACCCCTTAGATACAAGTAAACCTATACATGTTTGGTGTCTACAAACTCGCACTGACCTGAGGCATCACATAGATACCTCAGTTTTACCATATAGTGAACACGGTGAATAAAATATCCCAAAAACTATTGTACGATCACACTTTTTTTGCAATTTTTCCGCACTTGGAATTTTTTTGCCGTTTTCCAGTACACTATATGGTAAAACTTATGGTTTCATTTAAAAGTACAACTCGTCCCACAAAAAAAAAAGCCCTCATATGGCAAGACTGATTTAAAAATAAAAAAGTTACGCCTCTCGGAAGAAGGGGAGCAAAAAACAAAAACGCAAAAACGGAAAGTGCCCGGGGGCTAAAGGGGTTAAGGGGGCGGGTCGTGCGGCGTCATAGCGACGTCACACGGCAGGCGGCCAATAGAAGTGGAGGGTCGGAGATGAGCGGGACGTAAACATCCCGCCCACCTCTGTCCTTCCACATTGCCGGCGTGAGCTGCAGGACACAGGTAGGAGATGTTCCTCGCTCCTGCGGCTGCACACACATTGATGTATGCTGCCGCCGGAACGAGGAACAACATCGTACCTGTCGTAGTCGCGTAATTATGGAATTCCCAGACACTACACCCGATGATACGATTACGACGATTTTGCGCTCGTTAATCGTATCATCTAGGATTTACACACTACGATGTCGAGAGCCACGCCGGATGTGCGTCACTTTCGTCATGACCCCTCCGACATCGCACCTGCAATGTCGTAGTGTGCAAAGTGCCCCTTACACTAGTATTGTGACCTTTTTCATAAAAAAATGATTTATAGATGTGAAGCTCAATAGGGAGTGGTTCTCAGTCACATATGCAGTGCCTTGCGAAAGTATTCGGCCCCCTTGAATTTTTCAACCTTTTCCCACATTTCAGGCTTCAAACAAAGATAAAAATGTTAATGTTCTGGTGAAGAATCAACAACAAGTGGCACTGCAGCCACCAGGACCCTGGAGTAGGTGAGTATGACGTTTTCTTTACTGCAGTATGAGGGGGACGCACATTATATATATATATATATATATATATATATAATCTATATATATAATTGCCTTATTCTGTCTGTCTGTCTTGCTCCAAAATTGTGTCCTTACGGTAACACAAAGCTGATTGGCCGCTGGGCTCGCCATGACCCCGCCCCCCCGCACGGATTGGCCCTCGCCCAGGCTGCGCCCCCACACAGATTGGCCGGCCGCTCGCCCAGGCTCCGCCCCCCCACAGATTGGCCTCTCGCCTCGGCACCCTGCAGGCATTGGCAACTCGGCCACGCCCCGCCCCCCTCACGCAATGCACGCTAGCTCTGGCCCCGCTCCCCCCTCCCCGCATTCCCCGAACCGACACGGTCACGGAGCTACGACTATCAGGTGAGTACTGTACCCCTGGGAGCCCACATCAGCGTACGCCGCCAAACCAGCCGACATATACCCTCGCATTGCTGGGGCTGGCCGGCGTATGCTGGTGTGGGCTCCCGTGCGAGCGGGGGACGAGATGCGCTGGTAACCATGGTAGCATAGTTACCAGCGCATCAAGGTCCTGCAGCGGCGAAAAATACACACACGCACACACACACACACACACACACACACACACACTCTCACACACACATCACATCGCATCCACATACTCACAACATCCTGGGATATCGCTTGCTTCTCGGCGGCGATATTGTGCTGTGAGCTTCCAGGACCTGCCGGAGGATCACATGGCCAGAAGCATGTGGTATCTCCGGATGTTGTGAGTATGAGAGTATGAGCGCGTATGTGCAATATCGTCAATGTGTGTGTGTGCGTGAGTGTATGCGATCGGGTGTGTGTGAGTGTATGCGATCGGGTGTGTGAGTGTCGGCAGAGGAGCACGGCGTGCTGGAGGAGGCTGGGAGGAGAGAGGCTGATCCTGGGGAAGGCTGGGATGGGGAGGCTGAGAGAAGAGAGGCTGATGCTGGGGGAGGCTGAGGCTGGGGTAGGCTGGGAGGAGAGAGGCTGATGCTGGGGACCGAAAAGGCATCAGCTGGGGACAGAAAAGGCTGATGCTGGGAGGAGAGAGGCTGATGCTGGGATGAGAGAGGCTGATGCTGGGAGGAGAGAGGCTGATGCTGGGGATAGAGAGGCTGATGCTGGGGATAGAGAGGCTGATGCTGGGAGGAGAGAGGCTGATGCTGGGGACAGAGAAGCTGATGCTGGGGACGGAGAGGCTGATGCTGGGATCAGAGAGGCTGATGCTGGGATGAGAGAGGCTGATGCTGGGAGGAGAGAGGCTGATGCTGGGATGAGAGAGGCTGATGCTGGGAGGAGAGAGGCTGATGCTGGGAGGAGAGAGGCTGATGCTGGGAGGAGAGAGGCTGATGCTGGGGGAGAGAGGCTGATGCTGGGATGAGAGAGAGGCTGATGCTGGGGACAGAGAGGCTGATGCTGGGAGGAGAGAGGCTGATGCTGGGGACAGAGAGGCTGATGCTGGGATGAGAGAGGCTGATGCTGGGGACAGAGAGGCTGATGCTGGGAGGAGAGAGGCTGATGCTGGGATGAGAGAGGCTGATGCTGGGATGAGAGAGGCTGATGCTGGGGACGGAGAGGCTGATGCTGGGATGAGAGAGGCTGATGCTGGGATGAGAGAGGCTGATGCTGGGATGAGAGAGGCTGATGCTGGGAGGAGAGAGGCTGATGCTGGGAGGAGAGAGGCTGATGCTGGGAGGAGAGAGGCTGATGCTGGGAGGAGAGAGGCTGATGCTGGGAGGAGAGAGGCTGATGCTGGGAGGAGAGAGGCTGATGCTGGGAGGAGAGAGGCTGATGCTGGGAGGAGAGAGGCTGATGCTGGGATGAGAGAGGCTGATGCTGGGATGAGAGAGGCTGATGCTGGGATGAGAGAGGCTGATGCTGGGGGAGAGAGGCTGATGCTGGGATGAGAGAGGCTGATGCTGGGGACAGAGAGGCTGATGCTGGGGACAGAGAGGCTGATGCTGGGGACAGAGAGGCTGATGCTGCGGGTAGAGAGGCTGATGCTGGTGCAGCATGGGGGATGGAGCACGATGGGGGGTGCGCAGCATGGGGGATGGAGCACGTTTGGGAGTGCGCAGCATGATGGATGGAGCACGTTTGGGAGTGCGCAGCATGATGGATGGAGCACGTTTGGGAGTGTGCAGCATGGCGGATGGAGCACGTTTGGGAGTGCGCAGCATGGCGGATGGAGCACGTTTGGGAGTGCGCAGCATGGCGGATGGACCACGTTTGGGAGTGCGCAGCATGGCGGATGGACCACGTTTGGGAGTGCGCAGCATGGTGGATGGAGCACGTTTGGGAGTGCGCAGCATGGCGGATGGAGCACGTTTGGGAGTGCGCAGCATGGGGGATGAAGCACGATGGGGAGTGCGGAGTATGGCGGATGGAGCACGTTTGGGAGTGCGCAGCATGGCGGATGGACCACGTTTGGGAGTGCGCAGCATGGCGGATGGAGCACGTTTGGGAGTGTGCAGCATGGGAGATGGAGCACGATGGGGGGTGCGCAGCATAGGGGATGGAGCACGATGGGGAGTGCGCTGCATGGGGGATGGAGCACGATGGGGAGTGCGCTGCATGGGGGATGGAGCACGATGGGAAGTGCACACCTCCCCCCAACACACACACACACACGCGTGCGCACTGCACAACACATCACACACACTGGGAACCACAAACAACTGCCCTACACAGACACCCACACACACAGACAATGCTGCACACACAAATATACGCACATACCGCACAACACACACATTGCACAAAACATACCTCCCCCCAAAACACACCACACACACACAAACTGCGCAACACTCACACAACGCTACAGACACACAGCGCTCCACAAACAACGCAACACACAAACAACACCGCTCTCACCCCCCGCCACACCCAGACAACACCCAGAACATGTACAGCGCCCTACACAAACACTTGGTAACTACACACAACAACATCTATATATATATATATATATATATATATATATAACAAAAATCATACATGAACTACACAATACGTAAATTCTAGAATACCCGATGCGTAGAATCGGGCCACCTTCTAGTATATATACAGTTAGGTCCAGAAATATTTGGACAGTGACACAAGTTTTGTTATTTTAGCTGTTTACAAAAACATGTTCAGAAATACAATTATATATATAATATGGGCTGAAAGTGCACACTCCCAGCTGCAATATGAGAGTTTTCACATCCAAATCGGAGAAAGGGTTTAGGAATCATAGCTCTGTAATGCATAGCCTCCTCTTTTTCAAGGGACCAAAAGTAATTGGACAAGGGACTCTAAGGGCTGCAATTAACTCTGAAGGCGTCTCCCTCGTTAACTTGTAATCAATGAAGTAGTTAAAAGGTCTGGGGTTGATTACAGGTGTGTGGGTTTGCATTTGGAAGCTGTTGCTGTGACCAGACAACATGCGGTCTAAGGAACTCTCAATTGAGGTGAAGCAGAACATCCTGAGGCTGAAAAAAAAGAAAAAATCCATCAGAGAGATAGCAGACATGCTTGGAGTAGCAAAATCAACAGTCGGGTACATTCTGAGAAAAAAGGAATTGACTGGTGAGCTTGGGAACTCAAAAAGGCCTGGGCGTCCACGGATGACAACAGTGGTGGATGATCGCCGCATACTTTCTTTGGTGAAGAAGAACCCGTTCACAACATCAACTGAAGTCCAGAACACTCTCAGTGAAGTAGGTGTATCTGTCTCTAAGTCAACAGTAAAGAGAAGACTCCATGAAAGTAAATACAAAGGGTTCACATCTAGATGCAAACCATTCATCAATTCCAAAAATAGACAGGCCAGAGTTAAATTTGCTGAAAAACACCTCATGAAGCCAGCTCAGTTCTGGAAAAGTATTCTATGGACAGATGAGACAAAGATCAACCTGTACCAGAATGATGGGAAGAAAAAGGTTTGGAGAAGAAAGGGAACGGCACATGATCCAAGGCACACCACATCCTCTGTAAAACATGGTGGAGGCAACGTGATGGCATGGGCATGCATGGCTTTCAATGGCACTGGGTCACTTGTGTTTATTGATGACATAACAGCAGACAAGAGTAGCCGGATGAATTCTGAAGTGTACCGGGATATACTTTCAGCCCAGATTCAGCCAAATGCCGCAAAGTTGATCGGACGGCGCGTCATAGTACAGATGGATAATGACCCCAAGCATACAGCCAAAGCTACCCAGGAGTTCATGAGTGCAAAAAAGTGGAACATTCTGCAATGGCCAAGTCAATCACCAGATCTTAACCCAATTGAGCATGCATTTCACTTGCTCAAATCCAGACTTAAGACGGAAAGACCCACAAACAAGCAAGACCTGAAGGCTGCGGCTGTAAAGGCCTGGCAAAGCATTAAGAAGGAGGAAATCCAGCGTTTGGTGATGTCCATGGGTTCCAGACTTAAGGCAGTGATTGCCTCCAAAGGATTCGCAACAAAATATTGAAAATAAAAATATTTTTTTTGGCTTTGGTTTATTTGTCCAATTACTTTTGACCTCCTGAAATGTGGAGTGTTTGTAAAGAAATGTGTACAATTCCTACAATTTCTATCAGATATTTTTGTTCAAACCTTCAAATTAAACGTTACAATCTGCACTTGAATTCTGTTGTAGAGGTTTCATTTCAAATCGAATATGGTGGCATGCAGAGCCCAACTCGCCAAAATTGTGTCACTGTCCAAATATTTCTGGACCTAACTGTGTGTGTGTGTATATATATATATATATATATATATATATATATATATATAAAAATATATATACATACATACACATACACACACACACACGAGGATAGGGCCCCGGTTGGGGGACAGAAATTATAATATATATACAGTGCCTTACGAAAGTATTCGGCCCCTTTGAATTTTTCAACCTTTTTCCACATTTCAGGCTTCAAATATAAAGTTAAAAAAAAAATAATTTTATGGTGAAAAATCAACAACAAGTGGGACACAATTGTGAAGTTGAACGACATGTATTGCTTATTTTAAACTTTTATAAAAAATAAATAACTGAAAATTGGGGTGTGCAATATTATTCGGCCCCTTTAAGTTAATAGTTTGTAGCGCCACCTTTTGCTGCGATTACAGCTGCAAGTCGCTTGGGGTATGTCTCTATCAGTTTTGCTCATCGAGAGACTGAAATTCTCGCCCATTCTTCCTTTGCAAACAGCTGGAGCTGAGTGAGGTTGGATGGAGGCGTCTGTGAGCAGCAGTTTTCAGCTCTTTCCACAGATTCTCGATTGGATTCAGGTCTGGACTGGGACTTGGCCATTCTAACACGTGGATACGTTTATTTTGAACCATTCCATTGTAGATTTTGCTTTATATTTGGGATCATTGTCTTGTTGAAAGACAAATCTCCATCCCAGTCTCAGGTCTTTTGCAGACTCCAACAGGTTTTCTTCAAGAATGGTCCTGTATTTGGCTCCCTCCATCTTCCCATCAATTTTAACCATCTTCCCTGTCCCTGCTAAAGAAAAGCAGGCCCAAACCATGATGCTGCCACCACAATGTTTGACAGTGGGGATGGTGTGTTCAGGGTGATGAGCTGTGTTGCTTTTACGCCAAACATATCGTTTGGCATTGTGCCCAGAAAGTTCGATTTTGGTTTCATCTGACCAGAGCACCTTCTTCCACATGTTTGGTGTCTCCAGGTGGCTTGTGGCAAACTTTAGACAACACTTTTTATGAATATCTTTGAGAAATGGCTTTCTTCTTGCCACTCTTCCATAAAGGCCAGATTTGTGTAGTGTACGACTGATTGTTGTCCTATGGACAGACTCTCCCACCTCAGCAGTAGATCTCTGCAGGTCATCCAGAGTGATCATGGGCCTCTTGGCTGCATCTCTGATCAGTCTTCTCCTTGTTTGAGATGAAAGTTTGGATGGACGGCCGGGTCTTGGTAGATTTGCAGTGATATGATACTCCTTCCATTTCAATATGATCGCTTTCACAGTGCTCCTTGGGATGTTTAAAGTTGTGGAAATCTTTTTGTAACCAAATCCGGCTTTAAACTCCTCCACAACAGTATCACGGACCTGCCTGTTGTGTTATTTTATGTATATATATATATATATATATATATATATATATATATATATATATATATATATATATATATATATATATATATATACTGTGGAATATGAAGGACATTGATACCCCAATGCCTGCGACATATCACCATGAATATCCTTTGCGGACTTTCCTTGCAGAAATAAGAATTTTATCACTCCTCTAAGTAGCGAGTAACCAGAAAGCCGTACTATTCGCTACTCGCACGGAAAGTACAGCTTTCGGGTTATTCGCTACTTAGCGAGTATTTCCCATTGACTTACATTACTCCCGCTACTCGTAACGAATAGGTGAGTAACAGACAGCACTCGCTAACTACTCGCTCAACACTAATTTTGAGCAGGGAAAAAAAAAAAGCATTAAAAACTTTACAATTTGGCTTCTCACTTTGATTCCCTGCACATTCACACATGGCAGACTTGCTACAATTTTATTTTCCAGCAGTTTTTGGGGCAGAAAATCTGCTGCAACAGTTCGAGTAAAGTGGAGGTGACTTTATGGAAAGTTCTGTCCATTGGGTGTTTTTTGTTTCCATTCCTAATTTCCTAAAAAGGCATGAAAAAAATGCTTAAAATCTGCACTAAAACCTAAGTAAAAAAAAAACCCAACTAAAATAATGCCATAATAATCAACAGATTGGCATTGCAAACTGTATTGTGGACACCTGTAAAGAAAAAATGTACGCTATATGGGAACATACCTTCGGATCATCATGGCGAACTGACTGGTTCTCAGTTAACTCATTATGCAACCTGAGGCTACAGAAGGTAAACGGCGCCAAATGCTTAATTTAATCTAAGTGCAAAACTGATTCTCAGCCCAAAATAAGGGGCCAATCTCTTTTTAAAGGCTCCAAATCCTAACAACTCAGATGGATCCTTTAGCCCAGTTACTCAGGGGTGCAGCCATTATAATGATTACTCAGGGGTGGTCCATTAGCCCAATTAGTCAGGGTGGAGCCATTAGCCTGATTACTCAGGGGTGGAGCCATTAGCCCAATTACTTGAGGGTGGAGCCATTAGAATGATTACTCGGTGGGAAAACCATTAATCTGATTACCAAAGGTGGTGCCATTAGTCTGATTATTTGAGGGTGGAGCCATTAGCCTGATTATTTGAGGGTGGAGCCATTAGCCTGATTACTCAGGGGTGGAGCCATTAGCCTGATTACTCAGGGGTGGAGCCATTAGCCTGATTACTCAGGGGTGGAGCCATTAGCCCAATTACTTAGGGGTGCAGCCATTATAATGATTACTCAGGGGTGGCCCATTAGCCCAATTACTCAGGGGTGGAGCCATTAGCCCAATTACTTGAGGTTGGAGCCATTAGAATGATTACTCGGGGGAAAAACCATTAGTCTGATTACCAAAGGTGGTGCCATTAGTCTGATTATTTGAGGGTGGAGCCTTTTGTCTGATTACTCAGGGGTGGAGCCATTAGCCTGATTATTCGAGGAGGGAGCCATTAGCCTGATTACTCAGGGGTGGAGCCAGTATACAGAATACTCAAAGGTAAAACCATTTGCCTGATTACTCAGGGGTGTATACATTTGCCCAATTACTTGTGGTGGAGTCAGCCTGATTACTCAGGGATGGAGCCATTAACCTGATTTCTCGCAGATTGAGCATTAGCATAATTACTCAAAGGTGGAGTAATTAGCCCAATTACTTGGGTACTCGGTCTGTTATAGATAAATAAGTCTTTATTTTTTTTATATAGCGCTAACATATTCCGCAGCGCTTTACATACATCAGGAACACTGTCCCCATTGGGGCTCACAATCTAAATTCCCTATCTGTATGGTACTAGGATTGGATCTATTAGCCTGATTACTCGGGGGTGGAGCCATTAGCCTGATTACTCGGGGGTGGAGCCATCAGTTTTATTACTGGGGGTGGGGCCATTAGCCTGATTACTCGGGGGTGGAGCCATTAGCCTGATTACTCGGGGGTGGAGCCATCAGTTTTATTACTGGGGGTGGGGCCATTAGCCTGATTACTCGGGGGTGGAGCCATTTGCCTGATTACTCAGGGGTGTATACATTAGCCCAATTACTAGTGGTGGAGTCATTAGCCTCATGGGTGGAGTCATTAGTCTGATTACTCCGGGATGGAGCCATTGACCGACCTGAAGCATTAGCAAAAATACTCAAAGGTGGAGTAATTAGCCCGATTACTTGAGGAGTCATTAGTCGGTTACTATGATTGGATCTATTAGCCTAATTATTCGGGGGTGGAGCCATCAATCTGGTTACTCAGGGGTGGAGCCATCAATCTGATTACTCAGGGGTGGAGCTATTTGCCTGATTACTCAGGGGTGGAGCCATTAGTCTGTTACTCCAGCTTTCATTAGCTGCATAAAAGATTGATTTAGGATCCAGCTTCTTCCCATAGATCAAGTTAAAAAATATTGTGATGTAGCCTGCAGTTATCAAGGCATGCTGGGAGTTGTAGTTCTACAATCACTAGAGATCTACATATTGCGTTATAACAACAAAACCAAGTTCCCCAGCTCCCGGGAGAGACCATTGTTTGGCGCCTCCTCCCCCTTCTTACTATTCAGGTGTGTAAATATAGATTTTAATAATGTGAGTGTATTCCCAGTGTGAGGAGCGGTAACCACTAGTGATTGTTTCCTCCAGCTGTCTCATCTCGTTCACTGTGCCAGGGATTGTGGGTATTGTAGTCCTGCAAGTACCATCTGCGCTTGTGCACCAACGAGAGAAGACTACATCTCCCAGAATCCCTCACGTGTGACGTCTACATTGCCGTTCTGGCGCTAAGTCTGAGGTGAAACCAAATGCTGAATAGACGGGAAGAAGCCGCGGAGCCTCGTGTGTGCGGAGACGCCGGGTGGACGCTCTGCAGCCGCCGCTAGCGCTTTCCTGCCCTCCGTGATCATCGTCGCATGTGGTGACGTCATTACCAATGGCGGGGTAAACAGAGGGGAGCGTGCTCAGTGATGCCCAGGACCCTCTTATAGTCTCCATGACAACCAAGCAGCCATTATTTCTTAATGGAAGTGTTACTATTAATATTTGTAGTAATTGTTGCCATTTTCCACAGAGTATTGGGACGGAAATTATCATCTTTATGGCCAGAATGATGCACCCTTTCTATGATCACGTGACATTCACCTGAATTAAAGGGATTGTCCATATCTTGGAAACCTTTGCAGTGGGAGGTGAGCATCATCGTCATGGCTACATATACCTGTGTAGTGAGCGGCAATGAACAATCCCTTTAATTCAGTCAAATGTTGTGATCGCTCTGTGAATTGCAGGGCATGCAGCAAGCAAGGCGCCATCATTCCTTGCGGGTCATGATGTGCACCCTCTCCCCCCATGCCTCCTTCGCCCAGGTTAGGCTCCGTTGCTCGTGGCTTATGATGAGATTGTTTCTATGGTTACAGGTCGCAGACGCAGATGAGATCGCTGCTTTGTGTTATGAACATTACCGCATCAAACTTCCTAAACAGGGTCGATCGGATTCCGGCAAGGAATGGACCCTGATGGCGGCGGTGATACAGGTGGAGTCTGCGCCCGATGTCAAGAAAGGTGATGGTGACGCTCAGCCCCGACGTGTGTGTGTATAATTATATACAATATATATAATATATATATATCAGTGTGTCCACCCATATCCTATCCACCCATTAACTTGAGAACGGCGGCAGCTATAGGCATAGAAGTGGTGTCTAGGTATAGTAAAGTAGCCATGCGCTACGCAATGAAACCACCTATAGCACCACCTGGTGGAAAACAATGGAGTTACCATTTTTATCTTGAAACTGAACGAGAGAGAAAAAAAGTGAATTACAAAGTTGTAGGGCGTCATCAATTCAATACGAATCGACACCTTGCAAACAGAAATGCTATGATATGAAACCCATGACCCCCCCAAAACATTGAATGGTGGTCACGCATATGGCACTCATATAACTTTGATGCCCAAAGTGGCCCCCTTCAGCTGCAATGCACATCTGGACTCTGCACAACATACTGTATCTTGCTGCACGTTGGGCAATATGGTAGGTGACACGTTTGCACAAGCATCTGTGATACGTCGTCGTAGGTCCTGCAATGTTGGTGGAGGGGTCGCATACACCTGCTGTTTGATGTGACCTCACAGAAAGAAGTCCAATGGGGTGAGGTCAGGTGAGCGGAGGCCACTCCACACAGCCACCATACCCAATGACTTGTAGGAAGGTCTCCATGGGGTATCGCTTCACGTCCGCAACCTTGTGAGTTTTACATGTTCTAATCATAGCATTTCTGTGTACAAGGTGTCGATTCGTATTGAATTGATGATGCTCTACAACTTTGTAATTCTCTTTTTTTTCTCTCTCTCGTTCCGTTTTCGAGATAAACATGCTAACTCCGTTGTTTTCCACCAGGTGGTGCTATAGGCGGTTTCATTGCGTAGCGCATGGATACTTTACTATACCTAGACACCACTTCTATGCCTATAGCTGCTGCCATTCTCTATTCTCAAGTTAATGGTGGTGGACAGGATATGGGTGGACACACTGTATATGTATATATATAAAATTACAGTTAAATTATATATATATATATTGTGCTTCAAGAGGAACCTCAAGACCCACCTCTTCCAACAAGCCTACAACCTACAATAGCCCTCAGTCCAGTAGACCACTGCACAACCAGCTCTGTCCTCACCTATTGTACCATCACCCATTCCCTGTAGACTGTGAGCCCTCTCAGGCAGGGTCCTCTCTCCTCCTATACCAGTCTGTTTTGTACTGTTAATCATTGTTGGACGTATACCCTCTTTCACTTGTAAAGCGCCATGGAATAAATGGCGCTATAATAATAAATAATAATAATATATATACACACCGTGTGCATAATTATTAGGCAAGTTGTATTTTAGGGGAATTTTTTTTATTATTGATCAACAACTATGTTCTCAATCAACCCAATAGACTCCTAAATATCAAAGCTTAATATTTTTGGAAATTGGAGTGGGTTTTTTTAGATTTGGCTATCTTAGGAGGAGATCTGTTTGTGCAGGTAACTATTACTGTGCAGAATTATTAGGCAACTTAATAAAAAACAAATCTATTCCCATCTCACTTGTGTATTTTCACCAGGTAAACAAATATAACTGTACAAAATTTAGAAATAAACATTTCTGACATGCAAAAATAAAACCCAAAAGAATTAATTACAATATAGCCCCCTTTCTTTATGATGACCGTCAGCAGCCGACCATCCATAGATTCTGTCATTGCTTGATCTGTTTACGCTCAACATTGCATGCAGCAGCCACCACAGCCTCCAGACACTGCTCCGAGAGGTGGACTGTTTTCCCTCCCTGTAGATCTCACATTTTATGAGGGACCACAGGTTCTCTATGGGGTTCAGATCAGGCGAACAAGGTGGCCATGTCATTATTTTTTCATCTTTTAGACCTTTACTGGCCAGCCACGCTGTGGAGTAGTTGGATGCATGTGATGGAGCATTGTCCTGCATGAAAATCATGTTTTTCTTGAACGATACCGACTTCTTCCTGTACCACTGCTTGAAGAAGTTGTCTTCCAGAAACTGGCAGTAGGTCTGGGAGTTGAGCTTCACTCCATCCTCAACCCGAAAAGGTCCCACAAGTTGATCTTTGATGATACCAGCCCATACCAGTGCCCACCTCCACCTTGCTGGCGTCTGAGTTGGAGTGGAGCTCTCTGCCCTTTACTGATCCAGCCTCTGGCCCATCCATCTGGCCCATCAAGAGTCACTCTCATTTCATCAGTCCATAAAACCTTTGAAAAATCATTCTTAAGATATTTCTTGGCCCAGTCTTGACGTTTTATCTTCTGTTTCTTGGTCAGAGGTGGTGGTTTTTCAGCCTTTCTTACCTTGGCCATGTCCCTGAGTGTGGCACACCTTGTGCTTTTTGATACTCCAGTAACGTTGCAGCTCTGAAATAGGCCAAACTGGTGGCAAATGGCATCTTGGCAGCTTCACGCTTGATTTTCCTCAATTCATGGGCAGTTATTTTGCGCCTTTTTTGTCCAACACGCTTCTTGCGACCCTGTTGGCTATTTGCCATGAAACGCTTGATTGTTCGTTGATCACGCTTCAAAAGATTGTCAATTTCAAGACTGCTGCATCCCTCTACAGGACATCTCACAATTTTGGACTTTTCAGAGCCCGTCAAATCTCTCTTCTGACCCATTTTGCCAAAGCAAAGGAAGCTGCCTAATAATTAAGCACCCCTTATATAGGGTGTTGATGTCATTACACCGCACCCCTCCTCATTACAGAGACGCACATCACCTGATTTACTTCATTGGTAGTTGTCTCTCAGCCTATACAGCTTGGAGTAGGACGACATGTATAACAAGTATCATGTGATCAAAATACTCATCTACCTAATAATTCTGCACACAGTGTATATACTGTATGTGCCTACAAGTAGTATTCAACCCCCTGCAGATTTAGCAGGTTTGATAAGATGCAAATAAGTTAGAGCCTGCAAACTTCAAACAAGAGCAGGATTTATTAACAGATGCATAAATCTTACAAACCAACAAGTTATGTTGCTCAGTTAAATTTTAATACATTTTCAACATAAAAGTGTGGGTCAATTATTATTCAACCCCTAGGTTTAATATTTTGTGGAATAACCCTTGTTTGCAATTACAGCTAATAATCGTCTTTTATAAGACCTGATCAGGCCGGCACAGGTCTCTGGAGTTATCTTGGCCCACTCCTCCATGCAGATCTTCTCCAAGTTATCTAGGTTCTTTGGGTGTCTCATGTGGACTTTAATCTTGAGCTCCTTCCACAAGTTTTCGATTGGGTTAAGGTCAGGAGACTGACTAGGCCACTGCAACACCTTGATTTTTTCCCTCTTGAACCAGGCCTTGGTTTTCTTGGCTGTGTGCTTTGGGTCATTGTCTTGTTGGAAGATGAAATGACGACCCATCTTAAGATCCTTGATGGAGGAGCGGAGGTTCTTGGCCAAAATCTCCAGGTAGGCCGTGCTATCCATCTTCCCATGGATGCGAACCAGATGGCCAGGCCCCTTGGCTGAGAAACAGCCCCACAGCATGATGCTGCCACCACCATGCTTGACTGTAGGGATGGTATTCTTGGGGTCGTATGCAGTGCCATCCAGTCTCCAAACGTCACGTGTGTGGTTGGCACCAAAGATCTCGATCTTGGTCTCATCAGACCAGAGAACCTTGAACCAGTCTGTCTCAGAGTCCTCAAAGTGATCATGAGCAAACTGTAGACGAGCCTTGACATGACGCTTTGAAAGTAAAGGTACCTTACGGGCTCGTCTGGAACGGAGACCATTGCGGTGGAGTACGTTACTTATGGTATTGACTGAAACCAATGTCCCCACTGCCATGAGATCTTCCCGGAGCTCCTTCCTTGTTGTCCTTGGGTTAGCCTTGACTCTTCGGACAAGCCTGGCCTCGGCACGGGAGGAAACTTTCAAAGGCTGTCCAGGCCGTGGAAGGCTAACAGTAGTTCCATAAGCCTTCCACTTCCGGATGATGCTCCCAACAGTGGAGACAGGTAGGCCCAACTCCTTGGAAAGGGTTTTGTACCCCTTGCCAGCCTTGTGACCCTCCACGATCTTGTCTCTGATGGCCTTGGAATGCTCCTTTGTCTTTCCCATGTTGACCATGTATGAGTGCTGTTCACAAGTTTGGGGAGGGTCTTAATTAGTCAGAAAAGGCTGGAAAAAGAGATGATTAATCCAAACATGTGAAGCTCATTGTTCTTTGTGCATGAAATACTTCTTAATACTTTAGGGGAACCAAACAGAATTCTGGTGGTTTGAGGGGTTGAATAATAAATGACCCTCTGAATAAACTTTTCACAATTTAAAAAAAAAAAAAAAAAAAAAAGAAATAACATTCTTTTTTGCTGCATTTCACACTTCCAGGCTGATCTACAGTCCAAATGTCACAATGCCAAGTTAATTCCGAATGTGTAAACCTGCTAAATCTGCAGGGGGTTGAATAATACTTGTAGGCACTGTATATAATATATATCTGTTTACAGAATTACCCCATTTTTACATACTCTCTTTGAAATGTAATTATTGTATTTTGGGGCTCTTTGTGCTGATACATGATATCTTCCATCTTCAGTGGTTCTATTATTTATCAATTATGCTACTATTTTAATTTGAGCACATTTTTCTTCGTGTCATTATATTTACCTGTCCTAGTGTCTTTTATGTCCTCTTTATTTCCACTGTTGTTATCATGTCCATCTAGTTTTTAAGCAATGCTATTATGATCTCGCTCATAGTATTGTATTACATACCTAAGAATAGAAAGTCTTGAATAGCGTCGGCTGATCCTGCATCCGTGTTGTTTAGTCATATTTGATTAGATTTCACAATGCAAACTCCTTGATAATGATGATGTGTTTACTCTGAAAGCCCAGCTCAGTTGTAAAATACTTTGTAAAAGTGTAACTTAATCCCCTCCTGATTGACAGCTCCTCAGTGTCCCTCCTCCCTGCTGCTACTGAGATCTCTCACTGCTCAGTACAAGCTGCAGCTGTCAATCAGGCTGGTTGTGTGGAGACTGAATACACTCGGTCTCATGAGCAGAGATGGGCGACTAGTGATCACATTACTATTCCGTATACACCGGATATGTTCAGCGAACAGTCTTCTATCGGCCTGCAGCTCCGACATTTCTTCTGATTGGTAGGTCTAACGCAATAAGAAAAAACTATACAAGTTTGGTATCACAGTACTGACACTGACTGGATCATCTAGAAAGGTAGTTTTTACTGCACAGTGAACAACATAGCAAAAACGACACCTTTCCCCCTCCCCCCCCAAAAATGGAATTTATTAATATACAAGCTGTAGTACCCAGCATTGCCAGGATAGTAGCTAAGTGTCTATCTCTCTGTCTCTCTCTCTTTTTCTCTCTCTGTCTCTCGGTCTGTCTCTCTCTCTCTCTGTCTCTCGGTCTGTCTCTCTGTCTGGTCTGTCTCTGTCTCTCTCTGTCTCTCTGTCTGGTCTGTCTCTGTCTCTCTCTGTCTCTCGGTCTGTCTCTCTCTGTCTGGTCTGTCTGTCTCTATCAGTCTCTCCGTCTCTGTCTGGTCTCTTCATCTTGTCTCTCTGTCTCTTTCTCTGTCTATCTCTTTTTCTCTGTCTCTGTATGTCTCTATCTCTATCCATTTTTCCGTCTGTCTCTGTCTCTCTGTCTGGTCTGTCTCTCTCCATCTTGTCTCTCTGTCTGTCTCTGTTTCTCTCTGTCTATCTCTGTCTCTGTGTGCATCTGTCTCTGTGCATCTCTGTCCATCTGTCTGTCTCTGCCTCTCTCTGCCTGTCTCTCTCTATCTCTGTCTCTTTCTCTGTCTGTCTCTCACTATCCATTTCTCCACCGATATATTACCTCACACATAAGCTTTTTATACTAAGAATGTCCTTTGTTGCCTATAGCAACCAATCACAGCTCCTATTAATGACCTGTAGCTCCCAGCTCCATTCACTTTAATGTAAGCAGGTTTTTGGAGAGTAACTGTAAAGCTCAGTGTCACAAACCACCGGGGGGTCACTCAGAAATCCCCCGCGCTGGCTACCAGTACGTCACAATCGGGGGGTAACAAGTGGGGGTCACCCCTCCTTTATACCTCCCGACCGACAGACAGAGCACGTGACGCGCTCTCTAGCGCCCCTCTTATAGTCAGGCCAATTATGGAATTGCCCGACCATAAGCAAGGAGGCCGCTATACTACTTATGCCGATTATTGAAGGGTCCCCGGTGAGAGTAAGGTATATATTCCCCCGACCTCCGCGGGCGGAATATATAAAATCTCCCCGAATCTCACTGGCCTCCCCACAATAATCCTTGGCACAATTCGCTGCCACCAACCGATTTACGGTAACTATTAGCCGAACACACAGACGTGGGATTCAAGATCGAGATAACAGAACAGCCCAAGATTAATTATATAATTTAATCAGCCTAAAGCACACTAGAAACTACAATATATACAATAGGGAATCTACAGAATATACATATGTCAGAGTACAGTTACAATCAAAGCATGGGTTACAAACAGGCATACACAGTTCCAGCAGTTACCTTGTTGCGTCTGGCCACAGGGGGGCGCTGTAGACCAGGTTTCTAGGAACTCCCACAGATGTTTCCTGCACGTGACCCCCAGCGAAAGAACCCTGGAAAATGGCCGAAGTAGGGTTATCAACCTGGACAAATCCAGGTCCCCTCCTACCTTCGTGACCTCAGAGGGAGCACTGCTCCACCCCTGGCTGGAGTTATGGACAAAATCCACAACATGGAATATGGCCATAACTTGGCCTGGGAGCGTCGTAGGCGGACGCCAATGCTCTCATTGTGACAGTTATGAATTTAGCTACAGAACGAGGGGACTCATGACCTGTCTGCCAGTTCCCCATTGGCTGATATCACGCCTGGGGCATTTCCCAATGTCCTGCTCCCATAAAAAGGGTGTGCCGGCATCGTCCGCATGCGGAGACACCATTTTTATGGTTGCCATATTTATCGGAAATATGGCTTGCGAGATATGAACCATTTTTTACTGGAGTCGTTCTGTCTGCTAGTTCCATAGCCTTGCTAATGAGATACAACTCTTGTTACAGGGTGACGGCAGGGAGTCATCCTGTGTCCATTGTTCCCACACCACCTCATCTCCATATCACAGGACATGGCCATGGAGGTGTAAGTGGAACACTGAGAACAAGAAGGGAGGGGGCACTGCCAGGGAGTGATGAGGGATTATGACTGGAGTCATAATTCATCTTCATATCCCGGGATTTGCCTCACACCTCCCCCCTTTTGAGGGCGCTAGGGGGCAGCACACTCCGGTGTTCCCCCGTGCGCCCGTCCGCAACCTCTCCTTGTCGGGACAGCCCGTCTGCGTTACCGTGGTCACGGCCCCTTTTGTGGCGAATGGTGAAGTTGTATTGCTGGAGCGCAAGGCTCCATCGCAACAATCGCCCATTCGTCCCAGAGACGGTGTGCAACCAGCTGAGGGGATTGTGGTCCGTCTCCACGATGAAGTGGCGCCCGTATAGATAGGGTTGCAGACGCTGCAGGGCCCACACTATGGCCAGGCACTCCTTCTCCATCGTGGAATAGGCAACTTCCCTTGGTAACAGCTTCCTGCTCAGGTACAAGACTGGGTGCTCTTGGCTCGCAGAGTCCACCTGGCTGAGCACCGCACCGAGGCCGAAGTCACTGGCGTCGGTCTGTACTACAAACGGCCGCGTGAAGTCGGCTGCCTGTAGCACGGGCGGGCTGGACAGGGCGTCCTTTAGGGCCCGGAAGGCTGTCTCGCAGTCCATTGTGCAATCGACTGCAGAGGGCAGCTTCTTCTTGGTGAGGTCCGTCAAGGGCTTTGCCAGGCTACTATAGCATGGAACAAACCTCCTATAGTACCCAGCGGTCCCCAAGAAGGACATCACCTGCTTCTTGGTCCTGGGGGTGGGCCAGGATGCGATGGCTTCCACTTTCTCAGGCTCGGGCTTCAGTGTTCTCCCACCTACCCGGTGACCGAGGTACTGGACCTCGCTCATGGCCAGCTGACACTTCCCCGGCTTGATGGTCAAACCTGCCCGGTGGATCCGCCTGAGCACCTGTGCTAGATGCTCTAGGTGGTCCTCCCAGGTGGGACTGAAGACGGCAATGTCATCCAGGTACGCGGCCGCGTACCCTTCAAGTCCCTTGAGCAGGGTGTTGACCATCCGCTGGAAAGTGGCAGGGGCATTCCTCATCCCGAATGGCATCACCGTGGACTCGTACAGTCCAAATGGGGTAATAAAGGCAGAGCGTTCCCTGGCCTTGCGAGTCAGGGGGATCTGCCAATATCCCCGGCTCAGATCCATGATGGTCAGGTACTGAGCCCCGGCCAACTGATCGAGCAGGTCATCGATGCGTGGCATTGGGTACGCATCGGCGACCGTGACCGCATTGAGCCCCCTGTAGTCCACGCAGAACCGAGTGGTTCGGTCCTTCTTAGGGACGAGGACTACAGGCGAGGCCCAAGCGCTGTTGGATGCCTGGATCACCCCCAGCTTCAGCATCTCGTCAATCTCCTGGCGCATGTGTTGCTGCACCTCCAGGGAGACCCGATATGCTGAACGCCGGATCGGGGGATGATCCCCAGTGTCCACGTGATGGACAGCCAAGTCAGTCCTTCCGGGCTGGTTGGTAAACAACCCCCGGAAGGGGTGTAGGGTGGCCCACAGCTGGGACCGTTGGTCCTCGAAGAGCTGGTGGCCAACCTCCACATCCTCAATGGATCCGCCTGCCCTAACCTGGGCTAGCATATCCAAGAGGGTTTCCGCTTCTCCCTCCTCGGGCAGGTTGCACACGGGGAGCGCACATGCCTCCCGCTCATGATGTGCCTTCATCATGTTCACATGGAAGGGCTTCCGCCTTCCACGGGCAGGGTCCAGGGTGACCAGGTACGTCACAGGGTTGAGCTGCTGGTACACGAGGTATGGGCCCTCCCAGGCTGCCTGAAGCTTGTCCTGTGGTACGGGGACCAGTACCCATACCTTCTGACCCACTTGGTAGGTCCTCTCACAAGCGTTCTGGTCGTACCAACGCTTCTGATCGGCCTGGGCTTGAGCCATATTGTCGTGTACCAGTTGCGTCAAGGCCTGCATTTTGTCCCGGAAGCGCATGACATACTCGATAACCGACACTCCAGGGGTGGCCAAATCCCCTTCCCAAGCCTCTTTCACCAGAGCCAGGGGGCCCCGCACACGTCGCCCGTACAGGAGCTCAAACGGTGAGAATCCTGTTGAGGCCTGTGGAACCTCCCGGTAAGCAAATAACAGGTGTGGGAGATACCGCTCCCAGTCACGCCCATGGGAGTCGACCAACATCTTAAGCATCTGCTTTAAGGTGCCATTGAACCGCTCGCACAGGCCATTAGTCTGTGGATGGTACGGGCTGGCCACCAGATGTCGCACCTGGACTTGCTTACAGAGGGCCTCCATCAGCTGGGACATGAATTGGGTCCCCCGGTCAGTGAGCATTTCCTGGGGAAAACCCACTCGGGAGAAAATCTCCAGCAATGCGGTGGCCACCTTGTCAGCCCGAATGGACGACAAGGCCACTGCTTCTGGGTACCGGGTGGCATAGTCCACTACCGTCAGTATGAAGCGTTTCCCGGAGCTGCTGGGGATGGCCAGCGGGCCGACCAGATCCACAGCCACCCTCCTGAAAGGCTCATCGATGATGGGCAGAGATACCAGTGGGGCTTTGGGGCGTGGCCCCGCCTTCCCCACTCTCTGACAGGTTTCACACGAACGGCAGTAGGCAGCCACATCGGCCCCCATTTTTGGCCAGTAGAAATGCTGGTTTAACCTGGCCTTGGTCTTAGCGATCCCTAGGTGTCCGGCCATCGGAATCTCATGTGCGATCCGCAACAACTCCGTCCGGAACGGATAGGGTACCACCAACTGTCGGTCCCTGGGCCACGCCTCCGGTGAACCCTGCTGGACCGTGGCCCGGTACAGCCGTCCTTGGTCCCAGACCACTCGCTCCGGGTCCGAGTCCGAGGGAGGCTGTGCCGCCTGCTCCTTAAGAGCTTTCAGGCTGTCGTCAGCTTCTAACGCTGCCTGAAACCCCTGACTAGATGTGGCCAGAATCGACGAGACTGTCACATCTTCGGTCAGTACCCCGGGACCTGTGTCCTGGCCTCCACCTGACTCGGCTGCCACTTGGTCAGAAGGGGAAGAGCTATCGGACCTCCGGGAGGCCCCTTGGCTTCCAGCACTCCCACTGCGGGTGACAGCGGCCACAGCCGCTGCGACCGTGGGTCGTGCCTGCTCCTCCTCCGTTCCTGACCAAGTCGCCGGTTCAGGCAGACCTACCTGGCTTCCTGACACCCCGGTTGTGGGGGAACCATGCACCGAGATCTTACCTGGGAGCACTTCCGCTCCTGGACCGGCCCCAATCTCACCTGCCTGTTCCCCTCCTGCAGCAACAGAACCCCGCTGTGAAATCTCTGGGGACCCCACATTTGCTGTGGTAGCCCCCACCCCACACACTGGTCCTCCCCCTGCAGCACCCTGCTCTCTGCTTATCCCTGCAGAGGGCAACAGATCCCAGCTCACAGGCTGGTTACTTGTAGAGGCATTGTCACACCTTTCTCTGACCCCCTCCCCTGTCACAGCTGCAGCTGAGTGTGTGTCTATGGTGTCTATGCAAGCAGAAATATCAGAGTTCACTCCCTCCTCCCTTACATCATTCATAGATAACACATTAACATTGTTAGGAGTCATGTCAGTACGGGCTGAAGGTTCAGCCCTTGGTGGGGGCCCAAACTGGGAGGTTATCTGCCCCAAATCTGTCCCAAGTAGCACGTTTGCAGGGATCCGATCAGTTACCCCCACCTCCCTCACCCCTCGCCCTGCGCCCCAGTCCACATAAATGTCAGCAACAGGCAGCGCCGGGTCAATGCCTCCAATCCCGGAGACAGCGAGGGTTTTTCCAGGGATCAAGTCTTGGGGGGACACCATCTCAGGCCGCACCAGAGTCACCTCCGAGGCGCTGTCTCGCAGTCCTATGGTCACAGACCGGCCGACGGTGACAGGTTGGAAGCTGTCCAGGGACCTACCACCACCCCCACCCACACAATACACCTTGGGCGGCCCTTGGGACGGGGACGGAGCCGGGGCCTTGGGACGCTGAGGGCACATGGCCTTGAAGTGTCCAGGTAGGTTGCACTGGTGGCACCGTCTTGGTTCTGCCACGGGCCTGGAGAGGGGAGTTGAGGGGGACACCCCCTGCAGTCTAGGGGCAGGTGGGGCAGTCGCAGAATTCATCTTACCCCCTCTCCAGGTGCTGCTGGTGGCTGCTCTCCTGGCTTCAGGAGCCCGATTGTTGGTGTAGTCATCGGCCAGGGCAGCTGTAGCCGTGGACCCCTTTGGCTTCTGGTCTCGGATGAACTGGCGGAGATCCTCAGGGCAGTTCCACAAGAGTTGCTCCGTGATGACCAAGTCCAGGATCTCTGGTCCGGTGGAAAGCTGCAGGCCTTGGGTCCAGTGGTCGGCAGCTCGGGCAAGTGCCCGCCGGTGGTCAGCCCAGGAGTCCTTTGGTCCCTTCTGCAGGGTCCGGAACTTCTTGCGGTAGGACTCCGGAGTGAGGTTGAACTGTTGGATCAGGGCCCGCTTGATGGTGTCGTAGCCCTGATCTGCCTCAGCAGGCAAGTCCCCAAGGATTTCCAGGGCCTTACCCCTTAAACGGGGGGTCAGGTATTTGGCCCACTGGTCCTTGTCCAGATGGTGCTGCAAGCAAGTCCGTTCAAAAGCAGTCAAGAAAGAGTCCAAGTCTCCATCCTTCTCCAGCACTGGGAAGTCCTCAACACGGACCTTTGGAAGTTTGGTGTCTTGAAGGTCACGTGTGGCTGATGAGGGCTGGAGCTTGGCTAGATGCAGCTGGTAGTCACGGTCTGCCTGTCGCTCCGCAGCCTCACGCTCTGCCTGGCGCTCTTCACGCGCTGCTTGCCGCTCCGCAGCCTCAGCATCACGCGCTGCCTGCCGCTCTGCCCTGCGCTCTGCCAGGAGTTCCTTGTAGCCCTTCTGGTCTCCAGCCTGGAGAAGGGCCATAGCCATTTGAAGAAGGCTATCCGAGCCTCCCCGGCTCGGTGGAATGGCACGTGGTGATCTGCGGCCCGCTGCGGAGCCTGGTGCTTCACTGTCCATTGCAGAGCGGAGGGCTGGCATCTGGCTCGTTGAGGACCCTTGGGTGAGCTGCTCCTCATCTTGTCCATAATTGCTAGGTTGTGCAATGTCCTCTGCAGAGCTGTTTTCTGGCGTCGAGCTCCTGGAGGACTCGTGGGCAACCTCCTCATTACTGTCCACAGCACCGTCCTCCCTCTCTTCGGCTCCTGCCTTAGCATTGGCCAGTTGCATAGCTCTGCTCCTGGTGCCATCAGCCATTCTTGCAGACTTTTGGTCACTGACACAGAACTGACACCTGATGCCTCCACACACCTTACAGTATCTGCACTCTGACACTCTAGTGTTGAGCTAGTCTGAAGACCCCAGCAGCCACAGCTGCTGCAGGCAGTCTTTAGTGTCTGGGAGTATGGGTCTCACACTCACACACACTATTATCTCGATCCCACCGCTATGCCACCAATATGTCACAAACCACCGGGGGGTCACTCAGAAATCCCCCGCGCTGGCTACCAGTACGTCACAATCGGGGGGTAACAAGTGGGGGGTCACCCCTCCTTTATACCTCCCGACCGACAGACAGAGCACGTGACGCGCTCTCTAGCGCCCCTCTTATAGTCAGGCCAATTATGGAATTGCCCGACCATAAGCAAGGAGGCCGCTATACTACTTATGCCGATTATTGAAGGGTCCCCGGTGAGAGTAAGGTATATATTCCCCCGACCTCCGCGGGCGGAATATATAAAATCTCCCCGAATCTCACTGGCCTCCCCACAATAATCCTTGGCACAATTCGCTGCCACCAACCGATTTACGGTAACTATTAGCCGAACACACAGACGTGGGATTCAAGATCGAGATAACAGAACAGCCCAAGATTAATTATATAATTTAATCAGCCTAAAGCACACTAGAAACTACAATATATACAATAGGGAATCTACAGAATATACATATGTCAGAGTACAGTTACAATCAAAGCATGGGTTACAAACAGGCATACACAGTTCCAGCAGTTACCTTGTTGCGTCTGGCCACAGGGGGGCGCTGTAGACCAGGTTTCTAGGAACTCCCACAGATGTTTCCTGCACGTGACCCCCAGCGAAAGAACCCTGGAAAATGGCCGAAGTAGGGTTATCAACCTGGACAAATCCAGGTCCCCTCCTACCTTCGTGACCTCAGAGGGAGCACTGCTCCACCCCTGGCTGGAGTTATGGACAAAATCCACAACATGGAATATGGCCATAACTTGGCCTGGGAGCGTCGTAGGCGGACGCCAATGCTCTCATTGTGACAGTTATGAATTTAGCTACAGAACGAGGGGACTCATGACCTGTCTGCCAGTTCCCCATTGGCTGATATCACGCCTGGGGCATTTCCCAATGTCCTGCTCCCATAAAAAGGGTGTGCCGGCATCGTCCGCATGCGGAGACACCATTTTTATGGTTGCCATATTTATCGGAAATATGGCTTGCGAGATATGAACCATTTTTTACTGGAGTCGTTCTGTCTGCTAGTTCCATAGCCTTGCTAATGAGATACAACTCTTGTTACAGGGTGACGGCAGGGAGTCATCCTGTGTCCATTGTT
This sequence comes from Anomaloglossus baeobatrachus, assembly GCF_048569485.1. Classification (NCBI taxonomy): domain Eukaryota; kingdom Metazoa; phylum Chordata; class Amphibia; order Anura; family Aromobatidae; genus Anomaloglossus; species Anomaloglossus baeobatrachus. The sequence goes on along the minus strand of NC_134362.1, from coordinate 186,725,988 downwards.
CCCACACCACCTCATCTCCATATCACAGGACATGGCCATGGAGGTGTAAGTGGAACACTGAGAACAAGAAGGGAGGGGGCACTGCCAGGGAGTGATGAGGGATTATGACTGGAGTCATAATTCATCTTCATATCCCGGGATTTGCCTCACACTCAGGGTTAAATTTTCCCCTCAAAACATAGTCTACGACGTTCCCTGAGTCACTTGAGGCGTCTGTGGAAAATGTTGTAATTGTAAATGCAACGGTGCGGATTCCTTTACCAGACGTACATACACACACACACACACACACACATACCTTTATATATTAGATCAAATTATTGAATTTTTCCAGTATATCATATAGTAAAATGAGTGCCGTCGTTAGAAACTACAACTCGTCCGGCAAAAAGAAAAAAAAATAATGCCTCGTATGACTGTCGGTGGGGGAACAAAACGTTACGGCTCTTTTTTTTTTTTTTAAATTCTTTATTTATTTAGAAACCGTCAAAACATACAAATACAGGTCCGTGGACCTAACGGCCCGTCTGCAAAAATCACAGTTTGCTCCAGGTAGAGAGTACATTGAAACCATTCTTATGCACAACTAGGTAAAATGTAGCAGACGTACATCCCATCCCGAACATCTAACTATGCAAGGTTCCCATAAGGTTTTTCTTTATTATTTATTTGAGTGACAACGCACATTGTGCCTAGGGATATTAAGATCCTCAAGTTTGAAAAAAGAAAAGAAGGAGAAGATAAAATAGAAAAAGAAAGAAAAATATAGAAGAGTCATAAGAGGATGAGCAGGGAAGAGGTGGAGCGGGAGAAGGTGAGGTAGAAGGGTATGGGGAAAAAAAAGGGGGGGAGGAGGGAAAAGTCGGCGGACATTCATACTCGCCGCATATCAGCACACTTACAGCATTGCGGATTCGTTGGCTCCCGTGCCGTCCCCCACCAGCTCTCTATAGTCCCCTGTTTGTTGGAAGTCCATCCACCCCCGCCAGGTGGCCCAGAATTTCACATATGAGTCATGCAATGAGGAGGTCAGATCCTCCATATGCATTAGGTCATTGACCTTAGTGATCCACTGTGCCACCGTGGGGGGGGTCCGAGATCTCCATCTCTCCGGGATACATAGTCTCGCTGCCATTATGAGGAACTTTGTCAGGGATGCTTTGTATGTTTTTAATGGGGTCTCGCAGTGATGTAACAGGAAGATGGCTGGACCCATTTCTTCAGTGGTTCCTGTAACCAACCGGATGATGTCGGACACATCTTTCCAGAATGGCTGGATCGCCTCGCACTCCCAAAACACGTGGAAGAGAGTGCCCTCCCCCCCCACCACACCTCCAGCAAATCGGGTCCACTCCTGGAAAAATGGCATGAATTCCAGATGGCACCCTGTACCATCTGGACAGCAATTTGTAACTGGCTTCCTGGAATCGAGAGCTAATGGATGAGCTGTGTGCAAGCGAGCAGATGCGTTCCCATTGGTCAGAGGAGAGGCTCACGCCGAGGTTACTCTCCCACTTCGCTACAAATGACGGAGGAGGTTGGTCCGAAGGTGAGGATAACAAAGAATATACCGCCGATAACGAGTGTCGAGTCGGACCTGTTCCCCCGCAGATAATTTCAAATCGTGTCTTGGGCTGTTGGAAATAGGCCCTATTTGGAATTTTACTGAGAAAATGTGCCAGCTGTAAACATCTCCAGCGTCCCAACGGGGCTGGGGTTTGTCTAGCCTCCAGATTGGCAATTGAGGGCCAACCCTCTCGGTCTCCCAAGTCTTCTACCCGATCCATCCCATTGTGTATCCACAGCTGAAATATGGGGTCCGTTCTTCCTGGCTCAAAAGAGGGATGGCTCAAGATAGGCATCATGCGGGAGTGAAGGGGGATCAATTCTGCACGCACCAGACCCGTATTGCAGTACGTCACCGTAGGACCAATAGTTGGATGTACCTTCAGCCCCGCAGGAGCCTCCGGGAGCACCCAAGGCAATTTATTTAAAGGTATTTGAGAAAAAGACTGTTCAATTTGAACCCACACCTTTTGTGTACCGTTCCTACACCAATCAATTATCCTGGTGAGATGGCCCGCTAAATGGTAACGTTTCATATCCGGCATCCCGATCCCGCCTTTGCGTTTGGGTCTAAATAGGGTGGTTCTCTTTAAGCGTACTGATTTGCCCGCCCATATAAAAGATGACTGAATTGATTCGAGTGTTCTGAAGAATGCAGCCGGAATTTTAATTGGGAGAGCTTGGAAAATGTATAAGAGCCTGGGCAGTATATTCATTTTAAAGATTTGATTTCTACCAAACCATGAGAACAGGGATTTTCCCCACCGGTCACAGTCTTTCCTAATGGATGCTAGCAAGGGTAGAAAATTATGGACATAGAGGAGGCTCAAGTCACTGGTAAGACGTATTCCCAGATAATTAAGAGACTGAACTGCCCACCGAAAACTAAAAGATGATTTCAACTCCTCCACTTCCCTGGGAGACAGATTAATGTTAAGGACCTCTGACTTTGAGAAGTTAATTTTGAAGTTTGCTAATTGAGAATACCTCTGAAACTCTTTCATCAAGTTAGGGAGAGACACTTTGGGAGCCGAGACAAAAAACAGGAGATCGTCCGCATATGCTGCGACTTTATGCACGGCCTGGCGCACCACCACACCCGCAATATCGCTATTAGCTCGTACATGTCTAAGGAAGGGCTCCAACGTTAGGATGAATATTAGAGGGGATAGCGGGCATCCCTGACGGGTGCCGTTTGAAATGGTGAAAGGGTCTGAAAGGATCCCATTCACACGCACCCTCGCTGATGGCATAGTGTAAAGAGACAATATCCATCCCAACATACCGTCACCCAACCCCAGACTTCTGAGCGTAACCTCCATAAATGTCCAGTCTACTCTATCGAATGCCTTTTCGGCATCTGTTGACAATAGCAAGGACGGAATTCCCCCTGTTTTTGCTGCATGTATTAAGTTAATGGCCTTAATTGTGTTGTCTCGTGCCTCGCGACCTGCCATAAACCCCGCCTGGTCTGGATGGATAATTCGTGGAAGCAGAGGTGCCAGTCTGGTCGCCAGTATTTTAGCAAAAAGTTTTGTGTCTACATTTAATAATGATATTGGGCGATAGCTAGCACACTGCGTTGGGTCTTTCCCTGCTTTAGGTATGACTGTGATATGGGCTCTCAAAGAATCAACGTTAGGGTTTGAGTCCCTCTGGGCCCTGGAGTTAAAGGTACGCAGAAGGTGCGGTGTTAGTAGTTCTTTAAGTTTTTTGTAGTACACCAGGGGCAGGCCATCAGGTCCTGGAGCTTTTCCTGTTTTGGAAGATGCAATAGCATCCCACAGTTCTTGGTTCGTAATTGGTATTTCCAATGCTGCAATCTCCGAATCTTCCAAGTGCGGCATTTTAGCTTCTTTAATATAATCTACTATTTTACGTTTAAGGGTAAGTGATGACTTTGAGGGGCCATTTGTTTCTAGATTATATAGGGATGCATAAAATTTTTTAAAGGTTTCCGCAATTTCCAGGGATGAATGTAGCATAGTACCCTGCGATTGTGTGGGGGAAATTTTAGAAATAAATGTTGACGCTTGTTGTTGTCTAAGCGCTCTCGCCAGTGTTTTGCTGCATTTATTCCCAAATTCATAAAAATGCCGACGAGATCTGACAAGGATCCCCTTAGCCTTATTATTGAGCAGTTTCCGCAAGTTGTCGCGGGCTCTAAAGAGGGCGCTTCCCACCTCTACAGAGGGCATCTGTTTGTGACGGGTCTCCAGGTCTTTCAGCTGCGTTAAGAGCGTAGATATCTCAAGCTCCCGCTCCTTTTTTCGTCTTGCCCCCTGCTGAATCAATACACCCCTAATGACACATTTGTTAGCCTCCCACACTGAAGTTGCTGAGATGTCTCCCGAGTTATTCCTCATGAAGTATTCTGTCAGGGTATTTTGTACTAGTTGTAGGATCTCCGGGTCCTCCAACAGAGAGTTATTCAACCTCCACTGATGTGGCACTGAGGATTGTAACAACACTTTTACCGTACAAAGTGCGTGATCGAAAAAGGTAATGTTTTCTATTTGAGACTGAGAGATCCTTGTGAGATCCCCATGCTTTACAAAAAAGTAATCGATTCTAGAATATGTTCCGTGTGCCGTCGAATAAAATGAATAGTCTTTATCGGCTGGATGTAATAGCCTCCATGTATCCACCAATTGGTGTTCATGTATTATGCGTCTTAGTTTACGAAGGGCCGCTAGAGGATGTGCCGAAGTGCCCGAAGAGGTGTCTTGGACTGGGTTCAGTGCGATGTTAAAATCTCCCCCTAAAATGAGAGTGCCCTCCATAAAATCCTCTATCGTTTCCAGGAAGTCGGTCAGTGCTGTAATTTGTCCAGTATTTGGAAGATATAGTGAGGCTAGAGTGTATATGTGCGAGGCGATCCTACCCTTTACCAGCAGCAACCGTCCTGAGTCATCGCTGCGAGAATCCAAGAACTCCCAGGGAACGGAGCGAGATATAAGGATACTTGTTCCTCGGGACTTCGGGTCGGGGGAGAAGCTGTGGTAAACTTCAAGGAACCATCGAGATGACAACTTGAACATCTTGTGTTTGCAAAGATGTGTTTCCTGCAAAAAAGCAATTTGAACAGGAGACCTTTTCAGCATATTTGTCAAAATGGATCTCTTACCAGGACTATGTAGTCCTTTCACATTTATTGTCCCACACTTCACCTCAGTGTCACCCGCCCTATGCATGGCGAACAGCGAGTAATAGAATGTCCCCCTACTAGTGAAACACGGGGTGGGATCAGAGAGGGGGGGGTTGGTGGGTAGGGAATAGAAGAGCTCAGAAGAGAGAAGAATGTAAGTAGAGCGCGAGATGAATAAGAAGGGTGAAGTAAAAGGTGTAAGATTAGATCGAAGAGGAAGCAGAGATGAGAAGAAAAGTATGAAAAGATTAAACCAGTTCAAGTGGCTGGTTTATTGACCAGATTGTATAGATTTTTACAGTCTCAACACCCGTTTGAGACTTGGCGCTCTCTAAACGGGAGAGCGTCCCTTGGGGTACGTAGAAAACAAGGGGTCAGAGCTCCCCAAACACCCAGATATACATGCAAAAAATATACATTTAACTAGATCCAACACCTCACCCCTCAACTGTGAGGCATTGGGGTGAGGGGCACTTATCTTAGAATACGTTAACCAGAAGAATAGAACATCAGGAATGAAAACTTATAGACCATGTATCGCATATTGCAATAAGGCATTAAATCCGTCGGCCGTAGGGTAGGTGTATTTGATTCGTATTAGAACACCCGCAGGATATCCCCTACCGACCGCGATTTCCGAGGAGACATACAAGTCCCTCCCACCTCTCCCTCCACTCCTTTAGGGAGAGTAAGATCATAATAAACATAAAAATGTCACTCCTCCGAGTGTGACCATCAGTCCGGTGACCTTTGCGCAAGCTCCTCCGCAGATGTGGGCCCCCGTGGGCTCCCGCGTGATCTTTGGGTCATGCGATTGCCTCCTTTCTTTCTCTGAGGCAGGCCGGGCAGTCTGTCTAATTATAGCCAATTGGGGACCTCTACTGCATCCGTGCCCAGAAAACTGAAAAGTCCCTCCAACTCCTCCGGACGCTTCAGGAAGAATTGATCTCCACCATATCTGACAATGAGATGAAAGGGATGGCCCCATCTATACGTAGCTCCCTTCTCTTTGATCTTCTGCAGCACTGGCATAAGCTGACGTCTCATGTAGAGGGTCCGGGAGGAGACATCCGGAAAGAGCTTTATTTCTGACCCCTCGTAAGAGACAGTCCCATAGGCCCATGCATTTCTCAGAATGTCCTCCTTGTCGGTGTAGTAGTGTAATCTGCATAAGACATCACGTGGAAAGGCAGCATCTATGGGTCCCTGGCGAAACACCCGGTGAACTCTGTCAATTACATATATAGTGTCTGTTGTGCCTCCTGAGATCTTGTTGAAAATTGCACTCACTGTCTTGGAGAGGGCTGCTGTTGGAATATTTTCTGATATGCCTTTCAGGCGGACATTATTTCGCCTTCCTCTGTTCTCCTGATCATCTAAGAGAATGGTAATATTTTGCACTTGCATTTTGGATTTAGAGAGATCTTGCTCTAATGCAGTAACTCTTTCAAACAGGGTAGACACATCTTTTTCCACTACAGCAGTGCGAGAGTTAATCATATCAATGTCTCCTCTAACTATAGATAATGCCCTTTCATGTGCAGCCTCCATCCTTGCTACTAGAGAGTCCAGATCATTCCTGGTAGGGAGAGCTGATAATAGCTGTAAAATGCGGTCTGTCTCTGCTGAGGCCATGATGGGGTTAATGCCCCGCAGGGCCTGCTCCCCTGCCTGTCTCCCACATGCATCTGGGGTCTGTTTCCTCTGTGCTCCCTCCAAAGGAAGGTGGTCTTCTAGGGGGAGCATATTACTGGGACCTCCAGAGAGGATTTCCCCTGCATCCGGGCGCCCACTCACCGCACCAGAGAGACACATCATGATTTCCTGCACCTGTGGAGACCGGGGTTCCCCGCCGCCATCTTCTTGCATCGCCCGCTCTGCTGTATCTGCTCCTGACTTGTCAGGGCTGAAGTGCCTGTTCTGGGTCACGGGGCCCGCTGCAGCAGCGCCCGCTCCTTGTTGCTCCATATCTGCCGCTGGTGTCGCTGCCTTCCCCGCTGCCTTGTCAGGTCCTGCACGTGTGGCTTCAGGTGAGGAGCGCGCGTCCGCCGGCGCCATTGCTGCATCAGGCCTGGAAGTTGGGGAAGGCCTCCCGCCTCTGAATAGGCGATCCACCGCTGCACTGCCACTCTGGGATGCTGGGGGATTCCTCTTCATAGCCACTGTCCTCCTCCGGTTCATTTAACCTCTGATGCGAAGGATCTAGTAAGTTAATTTAATCTGGGTCTGAGGAGCTCAAAGAAGATGCGTCCTCACACCACCATAGCTAAGCCACGCCCCCGTTACGGCTCTTTTAATAAGGTGAGAAGGCTAAGATCAGAATAATACATCGGTCCTGACATGGATTAATTAAGTAAGTACATCAGTCTCAACAGGTCTAAGATCTAATTTAATAATGCTATGCTTTGTGAATTATGGTGATGAATCTGCTTTATAAATATATGTCCTCTTTCCCATTGTTCAGGCTTCTTCTTCCTCTATTTGTGAGAACAGAACTATCCTGTTCCATGGAGGGCTGCTCACGGCCGTCATTAGGTTATGTGTAAGCAAATCCTTGGCACTGCAGACCCCTACTACATATTTAATTGCTGAAATTGTGCCTAATACATATATAGTCATAGCCAAAAGTGAAGGCACCCTTGAAATTGTTCCAGAAAAAGAAGTATTTCTAAGAGAAAATTATTGCAATTACACATTTTTTTTCCTTTGTGTGTATTGGAACAACACTAAAAAACATAAAAAAGAGGCAAATGGGACATAACGTCACACAAAACCCCCAAATGGGCCAGACCAAATTGTTGGCACCTTTACAAAATTGTGGGTAAATAACTCTGTTTCAAGCATGTGATGTTCATTCAAACTCGCCTGTGGCAAAAAAACAGGTGTGGGCAATATGAAAATCACACCTGAAACCAGATAAAAAGGGGAGAAGTTGACTCAATCTTTGCTTTGTGTGTCTGTGTGCCACACTAACTATGGAGAGCAGAAATAGGAGAAGAGAACTCTCTGCGGATTTGAAAACCAAAATTGTTAAAAAATATCAACAATCACAGGGTTACAACAAGTCCATCTCCAGAGATCTTGATGTTCCTTTGTCCACGGTGAGCAACATAATAAAGAAGTTTACAACTCTTAGCACTGTAGCTAATCTCCCTGTATGTGGACAGAAGAGAAAAAGAACGTAGGACGCATCATGCACAAGTGGACGTAAGACGGTGACTGCACAAGAGAGAGGAGGCGTCGGACCGAGAGCAGTGACACCCCAAACCGCCCTCTAGGTGAGTAAAATAAAAGGTGGGGTTTTTTTACATTCTACAGTGCAGCCTGGACTCACATATACAGTATTCTAGAATGCTGTATATAAAAGCTCACCGGTGGTGGCCGCAACTTAAAAAATGGGAAAACCTGGTGACATGTTCCCTTTAAACATGTTTATATATTTAAAAAAAAAAAAAAAGTTTATATAATGTTGATATATAATGAATTTTTAGGTAAATATTTTGTATATTAAAAAATCTATATATTTTTTTAAAAGTGTGCTTAAAATAAATAAATAAATAAATATATATTTACTGTGTATATACTTTAGATAAAATATTTATATATAAATATAAAAAAATAAGTGCATATGAATACATATTTGCAAACATGTATATGCTGGATATAGTAAAACTAAATATAAATGTGTATATATTACTATATGTTTTATATATATATATATATATATATACACACACACACACAGTGTGTACATATATATATATTTTTTTATTTTTTTTACTATATACAGTATATACATACAGTATGTTGTAAATATGTATTTATATGCACTTACACTTTTTTATATTTATAGATAAATATTTTAAGTGCATATAAATACATATTTACAACATACTGTATGTATATACTGTATATAGTAAAAATAAATATATATACTGTATATAATAGTAATATATACACATTTATATTTAGTTTTACTATATACAGTATATACATATATGTTTGTAAATATGTATTTATATGCACTTATTTTTTTATATTTATAGATAAATATTTTAATAAGTGTCTAAAATATATTTACTGTATAATATATATGTATAATATACTTTTTGTAAGTATATAGTTTTATATACACTTAAATATTCTTTTTAAAGAATATATACTAAACTACACTTACATACTATAAAGAATTTATACTCGCGCTTTTATTAAAAAAAATATATATTTACAAAAAAAATCTATTCTCTAAATATGTATTAAAGAATTTTTTTTTATAAATAAGTCAATATTTAAATTAGGCTAAATAATGTATGTATTCAGCTCCTTTTATTGAATACCCCTTACTACATCACTGCCCTGGCTGTGGGACCTTGGACATATTTATTATGGAATGACTTTGACAACATCAAAAATAATATAAAATAGTAATAAACTTTATTCATTCACAATATAAAAAATGTATTTAAAAAAAGTCACACATGGGAAAGGCGGCATCTTACAGGTGAGGAAGAAAGAGGGAGTAAAAAAATAATGCCAAATACAATATATATAGATTACTAATATATAATAAAGTGCAAAGTCTGCACAGATCTTCCTAGAAAAATAAGGTATGGACAATATATTATCGCTGCAGGGGCTGAAAAAGTCATCAGAGAAGAGTCAGTGCAAATACCATCCCCATAGATGTCACCGGGGCCTATGGGTGTGATATATTCCTCACCCTGAGCATGCCGCCTTTGCTATGTGTGTATATCTCTGAATTCCTGATTGTTACTATTCTATATCTGTGGCTTTTTCTCCCTCGGGTTGTGTATACCACCACTACAAAGTAAAAAGTAGAATGTAAAAGTTTTCCAAATCACTTTCTATCAGTTCCTCGCATTCTCCATCATCTCTGTGCACTGTTATTGTGGCGCCCCTGAGGCTTCCATCGCCACAGGTCATTGCACCCCATCAGCGGTGTGATGCCCCATTCTGGGAGAGGAAGAGAGTGAACTCCGGTCCCCTGGTAAATCCACACTACACCCATTGTTAGGTACATACTGGGACCAGGGAAAGTGGCAGGCAACCCTCCCATGCTGCATGCTGAGAGGGGCCGTAAGACCCATCCCTGCTCCCATAGGGTGGTAGCTTAGCAACTGGGGAGGTGGGAGGAGCCACCAGAGAGCAGATAGAGAAAGGAAGGTCAAGTTAGTTTCAGTTTACCTCAGGGAGTGAAAGAGTGAGGAGCCAGCATGTAGTTGGAGAAGAAGAAGGAGAGCAAGGAGGGAGGAGGAGGCCTGCTGGAGGCAGGCAAGGAGGAAAGAAAGAAAGCAAGAAAGAAAGAAGGAAAGAAAGCTCCAAGTCAGGCAGGAGCAGAGAAATAGAAGGAGACGCTTCCTGGTGAAGAACCTGGGACCCAGAGGTCCAGGTGACACCACGCAGAGACAGAAGGAGTCGCAGGGCCGCGGGTAGTCCTGGAGGTACCACGAGCAGTCCTTGTTAGGTACCGAAGAGAGGGCCTAGAGGCGCCACGGGTAGTTGCAGGCTGCGGTGGCCTGTTCCACATTAACATCGGTGGAGTGATTAAGCTGCGACAGGGGACGGTCCCTAGAGACTGGAGGAGTGCAAAGACAATCTCCAAACAGTAAAAACCGAGGCCCAGGGAACGTTGTAAACTCCCAGGGCCAGAACCCATAGCAGACCTTCAGAAAAGGGGTAATCAGCCGACAGGTGACCCCCCAGCCTGGAGGCTGCAGTGGAGGCCAATCCAGAGTCATCTTAACTAAGGCAAGGCTAAGGAAGACAGCAGAAGAAAGAGACACTAAGAGAAGGGCACCGGCATTCACTCTCAGAATCACCCAGAAACGGCGGAGGTCCCTGACAGTGGTCCCAGCAGCCCGAGGGTCCCTGCAGAACTGTGAGTAAAGGACTTGAACTGCACCCTTGAAGTGGTCTCTGTTATTTCAGCTGCATAGACATTCACAAGCACTAACTGCGCCCCGGGCATTGCTCCACCTGTGGGGAGCAGTACCACCATTGCTGCCATAACATCATCCCGGAGGCCCCACACAGCAGCGGCGGCTTAATAGCCGCATACCACAGGTGACGTCACGAACACAAACTTTATTCACCAAGCCACATATTTTACTGACACCCACCAGGGCCACGGAGCCGGGCCCAGCCACCACTGACTACCACCGGACTAGTCCGGCCCGGCACCGGGTGTCCCATAGCCCTGGGGTGGGCGAGTCAACTTTTGGCGCTGTGAACAGGATTTCGTGCCCGGTCTAACCGGGTACTGTGCGCCTGAAGAACCGTGTGACAGACTGTGTACTTTACTGAGAAACCGCCGCCATTAGCGCTGCTGAGAGCGAGAAGAAGGGGGGCGTGCAAGAAGAAAGGGCGCGAAGAGAAGCCCCGCCCCCTTGTCCAAGAAAAGCGCGCGAAGCGGTGCCCGCCATAGAAGGCGGAGGAAGAAAAGATGGCGCGTGAAGAAGCTAAAAGGATGGACGCCGAGCAACGAGCGGCCAGAGGAGGAGTGGCCGAGCCGGGACACGCACCTCAGAACCGGGTTGTGTCCTGCGTCCTGGAGAGCGGAGAAGATCCAGCAGCCGCTGCAGAGCCGGGTAAAGAGAGTGACACCCCCAGCTGGCGGAGCCCGGATTGCCAGGTGGGGTTCCTGCCCGGTCCCCCTGCAGGCGCGCGTGCCACGACCGCAGCTCCGATACCAGCACCCTGCAGCAAGACAGCGACCACCAGAACACCGGAGATGCTACTGAGGGGTGAGTCATTTAATGCCCCTGCCGGCGCGAGAGCCCCAACCCCCGCTGCCATGCCCGCGGTCCCTGGAGAGACGCCCGGCACGGCGACGCCGATCCGGGCCGCAGCTACGCCAGGTGCGGCCCGCAAAGATCTCACCGCCGGAGCGACGCCCATCCACACCGCAGCAGCGACTCCAACCCAGGCCGCCGCCATGCCAGGCGCGGCCGCCAAGACAAGGAGGCAGCCCCAGAAGAGCCAGAGTGGCGCCGTATGGCTGGTAACTCCCTGCAAGCCAGCAGCCTCGCGCCAGCCAGTAACCCTATGCAAGCCAGCAGCACTACCTCAGAGCAGGCCCAGGCCGCAGCATCTTGCAGCAGGCCTGCTACAGCCACGCAGGAGACGCAGACTGTGCTGACCGCTGTCTACCTGCTGCCAGGTGGGGAGCCGGAGAAGAATCCCTACATGTAAAGAAGTAAGAAGCAGCTGAACTGTACATAGCCCCTCATTCTTTTTGAAGAAGTCCCTTGTGTTTCTGCCCCTCATTCTTTTCGAAGATGACACCCTTTCATGCTGTACTGCCCCTCATGGTTTTTGAAGACGTCACCCCCCCATGTTTATGTGTTACCGGGCCACTGAACTGGAATGTGGGCCCCGGTGAATGTGTATGTGTCTTATGTAACCAGGCTATTGGACTTAATGGCTGGTTGATTCTGTCCCATTGTTGATTGAAAGAAACGAACTGTCGGGCTACTGGACTTGTTGTAGCCGAAAATGTATATAGTTGCACCTGTTGTGCCCCCTACCAGAATTATGGGGGATGTGCCCAAACTGTGCAATGAACTGAAAGTGCACACATAGTTTCTTTATAAGAAGTTCGCAACGTTTACCGATATGTGCCTCCCATAAAGGGAAGAAATGTTTTGTTGTTTCATGTTTTGCATACAAAAATGTTTTGCAGTTTCTTCACATGTTTTTGTTGTTTTTCAGCCCGAGGACGTGCTGGGATTTGCTGTGGGGGAGTGTGGCGCCCCTGAGGCTTCCGTCGCCACAGGTCATTGCACCCCATCAGCGGTGTGATGCCCCATTCTGGGAGAGGAAGAGAGTGAACTCCGGTCCCCTGGTAAATCCACACTACACCCATTGTTAGGTACATACTGGGACCAGGGAAAGTGGCAGGCAACCCTCCCATGCTGCATGCTGAGAGGGGCTGTAAGACCCATCCCTGCTCCCATAGGGTGGTAGCTTAGCAACTGGGGAGGTGGGAGGAGCCACCAGAGAGCAGATAGAGAAAGGAAGGTCAAGTTAGTTTCAGTTTACCTCAGGGAGTGAAAGAGTGAGGAGCCAGCATGTAGTTGGAGAAGAAGAAGGAGAGCAAGGAGGGAGGAGGAGGCCTGCTGGAGGCAGGCAAGGAGGAAAGAAAGAAAGCAAGAAAGAAAGAAGGAAAGAAAGCTCCAAGTCAGGCAGGAGCAGAGAAACAGAAGGAGACGCTTCCTGGTGAAGAACCTGGGACCCAGAGGTCCAGGTGACACCACGCAGAGACAGAAGGAGTCGCAGGGCCGCGGGTAGTCCTGGAGGTACCACGAGCAGTCCTTGTTAGGTACCGAAGAGAGGGCCTAGAGGCGCCACGGGTAGTTGCAGGCTGCGGTGGCCTGTTCCACATTAACATCGGTGGAGGGATCAAGCTGCGACAGGGGACGGTCCCTAGAGACTGGAGGAGTGCAAAGACAATCTCCAAACAGTAAAAACCGAGGCCCAGGGAACGTTGTAAACTCCCAGGGCCAGAACCCATAGCAGACCTTCAGAAAAGGGGTAATCAGCCGACAGGTGACCCCCCAGCCTGGAGGCTGCAGTGGAGGCCAAGCCAGAGTCATCTTAACTAAGGCAAGGCTAAGGGAGACAGCAGAAGAAAGAGACACTAAGAGAAGGGCACCGGCATTCACTCTCAGAATCACCCAGAAACGGCGGAGGTCCCTGACAGTGGTCCCAGCAGCCCGAGGGTCCCTGCAGAACTGTGAGTAAAGAACTTGAACTGCACCCTTGAAGTGGTCTCTGTTATTTCAGCTGCATAGACATTCACAAGCACTAACTGCGCCCCGGGCATTGCTCCACCTGTGGGGAGCAGTACCACCATTGCTGCCATAACATCATCCCGGAGGCCCCACACAGCAGCGGCGGCTTAATAGGTGGCGTCACGAACACAAACTTTATTCACCAAGCCACATATTTTACTGACACCCACCAGGGCCACGGAGCCGGGCCCAGCCACCACTGACTACCACCGGACTAGTCCGGCCCGGCACCGGGTGTCCCATAGCCCTGGGGTGGGCGAGTCATTATTCATTGGTGAAAAAAACAGTATGGCGCGGCATACCAGTGTGAACTAAGGCAAAAAGGCAATTTTTTTTGTATCTGTTAGGTGAATGGAGTCCTATGGATACAGCAGATGTATATTCTCTTAGTTTTCCATGGCAGATACGTTAGAGGAGGGTTGAATGGGTGGAAGGGAGATATATATATATTTCACTCAGCAGATGGCTCTCTCGAGTCCACCATGCGCGTAAGTGCTCGCTTTGCCTTGGCATTCATGTGTTTTCAATAGGGAGAGAGGAGGAAACCGCTGCCAGACTTGTTTGGCAGCACCTTACCATCCCTGAAAATAAAAGAATTAGGCTCTGAAATTTCAAACTGTCTGATCCTTCCATTTCCCAACATCATTTTTTTTTACTTACTAGATGTTCGTCTGGTCCTGTCACAATCAGCAGCTTTGGCCGACTTTCCTCTACTGTATATTGGGCCTTTTATTGGACGATAGATAAATATTTCAGCAATAGTGATGAGCGGGCACTACCATGTTCAGGTTCTCGGTACTCGTAACTAGTGATGAGCGGGCACTACCATGCTCGGGTGCTCTGTACTAGTAACTAGCGATGAGCGAGCACTACCATGCTCGGGTGCTCTGTACTAGTAACTAGCGATGAGCGAGCACTACCATGCTCGGGTGCTCTGTACGCGTAACTAGTGATGAGCGGGCAGTACCATGCTCAGGTTCTCTGTACGCGTAACTAGTAATGAGCAGGCACTACCATGCTCGGGTGCTTGGTACTCGTAACTAGTGATGAGCGGGCACTACCATGCTCAGGTGCTCAGTACTCGTAACTAGTGATGAGCGGGCATTACCATGCTCGGGTGCTCTGTACTCGTAACTAGTGATGAGCAGGCACTACCATGCTCGGGTGCTCAGTACTAGTAACTAGTGATGAGTGGGCACTACCATGCTTGGGTGCTCGGTACTCGTAACTAGTGATGAGTAGGCACTACTGTGGCCCCCTAGACAAGCCAGGACGTCACAGGTACTGCAACAACACACCCCACACCCCGGTTAGGAACATCTAAGTCAGACACAAATCAATCCTTGTTGCCTCCCTCCAGGGGCTGATGTCCACACCAGGTGGGGTGGAGCCAGGCGGTTGGCTCCTCCCACCGAGGAGTTCACAGTCCTGGAGGCGGGAAAAGGTTGAGGAGTTGGAGTGGAGTGTAGAGCGAGAGTGAGGGAAGTAGGAGTGGAGGAACTGACTGGCCGTGTCCGGGTGCGTGGCCCGGGCACAGAAACAGCAAGGTTGGCAGACGGTGGTGACCGTCTGCAGGAGATGCCGATTGACGCACAACTGTAAGGACCGGGGACGGGCGGTGGCCCGCCGGTACCGGATCGGAGAGCGAAGAGAAGCCAGCACCATCCGGCAGGGCCTACGGACCCTGACCAGGCTAGGAGTCGCCGTAAAACCGGTCAAATCCGTCAGCGACGGGAACCTCTGGGGTTTCCCAGCAATAAAGACCCGACTGAAGGCAACCGTCCAAACCGTGAGGGAGATAAAGCTACCGCCAGAGCTAGAGCTCCCAGGGCCAGAGCATGCGGGCAAAAAGGGGCACCCTTAGCCAACATACCGCAGGGGAGCGGGTTACCGGTGGGAAGCCATCGGGGCCGAGAACATAACACCGGTGCAGGGAGAGATAGTTACCGCCAGCCTACCACGAGTAACCGTCGCAGCCGTCTGTGGGACTCGTCCATCCAGCCGTTTGTTTACCTGAGACTCCGTGTGCGTTACTGGCTGAGTAAGTACCACTGTGCCGTCTGGCACTGCGCTGCCCCGCGACCCTGCACCTGGCCAAGCCCCGCAACCCACCAAACAGACAACAACTCCGGGCCCCGGGACTGCCAAAATCCCCCTATCCACGGAGGGGAGAGAAACATCCTAGTTGCTCCCTGTCATCGCTCCCGGGATCCCTGTACAGAGCAGCGGTGGTGCCCCAACCTCACCACACACCGTGGGTGGGGTCACAAACCGACATCCCAAGCACCAACAAAACTCCCCTTTCACTCACGGGCGAGGTGCGCCGCTCGAGTCCCCGGATCCGGCCCACCGCTCGAGCCACCGAGCAGCAGCAGCGCCGGACCCGAGCGTGGTGAGCGCAGCGCCCCGCCGCCCGCGACAACTTGGTGTCACGAACAGGATACTACCGTTCTACCGCCTGGTGGAAGTGCACCTTGTGCCCCGCTGGAGGTGTCCGGCCGAAAATTTTTGAGAGCCGCCATATTGGGCGCGAGAAGTCCCCGCTCGAGCGTCTTCCCGAGCAGTAGAGGCATGAAAGTCGAAGCTCCGCCCCAGAAGAGGAGGTGCCAAAGGAGACACCAAGGGGGGATGGATGGCGTCTGGCCGCATGTAGACCGCGGCTATAAAAGCAGGGACGCCAGGACCCTGCGGCCATCTTTTGGTTCCTGGAGGAGGCCGCCGCAGCGATGCATCGTCCGACGAGCAACACCGTAACCCCCGCGCCAGGCACCGCGGCGTGGGTGGAGGTCCGGACTGCTCAGCTGCATAGCCGACTGCAGATCCGAATGCAGCTCCTCTTGGAGGAGTGGGAGGCCGACATGGCGGCCGTGGTGGCGGCCATCCGGAGACGCGAGGTGGAGGAAGAATTGGAAGAGCGGGTAAGCGACCCACGCCCCTGTAGCCCTATAGGGTCGGCCATCGTGGCTGAGGAGCTCGGTCTGCGCCCGCTCGCCCTGCTGCCTCCCCCGCTGCCCGTGTTGGCTGCTGCTGCCCCGCCACTAGGCCCGATACCACCGCAACCGGTAGCGGTACCCTGCCAATCCGCCCAGGCGGACTGACCTGCAGCCGAGGCCCTTGACCGTCCGTCACCGCTCCCCTGGAAGATACTGAAAGCCGAGCCCATTAGCAGAGATGCCCCGGAGGCGCACCCAGTGACCGTGCCTAGGCCCGAACCGACTCCGGCAGCTTGCCCCGTGCAGAAGGAGACGGAGGTCAAGCGGGAGAAGAGCCCAGTACCCATCCCCCACGCCTCGGCTGAGGCTGCGCCGGGTTGTTGCTGTGCGGCAGCTTCCCAGGCCATGACACCGCGGGACCTCCCACTCTGAACGTCTGTCCTGGGCAGCGTAAAGGAGGTCTCGCGGGGCCCGACCCGTGCGCATAGGCCCGCAATAGCCCCTTACTGGGACAGGGAGCCGACACCGCTGGGCAAAGAGATCGCGGACAGAGAGGAGAGGAAGGCGGAGCTGGTAGCCCGCACAATAAGGGAGAAAGAGAACCTCCGCAGGGCCACTTTCCATGTGCGGGGCCCGAGGTGCGAGGGGCAAGTGAGGAGGTTCGACGTCCGTAGGGGATAAGGCTTAATTTTCGAACCGGGCCTGGAGGCCGAAGTTTTTATAGCCCGGAAGGACGTAAAGGACCACCTGCCGGAGGATCACCCAAGCCGCAACTTGCTTCCCGGTGACCTTGTCACCTATACCCGGCATTGCGGGGAGAGGGTCTGGTTTGCCCTGGACGCTAGGCTGAGAGGAGGCCAGGAGCCTCAAGTACCAACCCAGCCCCCTCCCCCGCCAGGTGCAGTGGGTCTAGACTGATGGCAGCGGTCCCCGCCGTAAGTGTCCCCCGTTGGGACCACAGACACCGTTGTGATGTTCTTATATGTTGTTGAATGTGACCGATAAGATTGAATCAACCGAAGAAGTTTATCAGATTAACACCGTGATTACACCGGCCGTTGCAGGCAACTAGTCCCCGTTGCGACCCCTTGCACCGTGCGTAAGGAACTTCTTACGGACAAGCCCGAGAACTCACAGGGCAACCACAATCTTGTGGCGTGTAAATAAAAATGTTGGCTTGTTACCGTGACCGCATCCGGAGAGGCTGATTTGGGAGGATGGGCCTGGAGGAAATGGATGGCCCAGGCCCGCCACTACCGTAACCGGTGGCAATCCTCCGGGGGTCAGGGGTCCCCTACGGACGTGGGTCCCCTGAAAGAGACCGTACCCGCTCGGGCAATTTGGTTCTGGACTGGGGCAAGGGGTGCTGCCCGCTTCTTAGGGGCAGCATCAGGGCCAGGTTGTTTGGGCGGGGGGAGAGCGAAAGCCGTACCGTTAATAAAATGTTGGTAACGTTAAAGCACTGTGCCTCCCGTTATGGGAAGTTTATAAAATGTTTATGATTTTTCATGTTTTACAGTTTTCTTACCTTTTTACAGTTGAAAAATAAAACCGGTGATGGACGAGCAGCCCTCGGACGGTCTGCGTTTAACCAAGGGGGAATGTGGCACCCTGGACAAGCCAGGACGTCACAGGTACTGCAACAACACACCCCACACCCCGGTTAGGAACATCTAAGTCAGACACAAATCCTTGTTGCCTCCCTCCAGGGGCTGATGTCCACACCAGGTGGGGTGGAGCCAGGCGGTTGGCTCCTCCCACCGAGAAGTTCACAGTCCTGGAGGTGGGAAAAGGTTGAGGAGTTGGAGTGGAGTGTAGAGCGAGAGTGAGGGAAGTAGGAGTGGAGGCACTGACTGGCCGTGTCCGGGTGCGTGGCCCGGGCACAGAAACAGCAAGGTTGGCAGACGGTGGTGACCGTCTGCAGGAGAGGCCGATTGACGCACAACTGTAAGGACCAGGGACGGGAGGTGGCCCGCCGGTACCGGATCGGGGAGTGAAGAGAAGCCAGCACCATCTGGCAGGGCCTACGGACCCTGACCAGGCTAGGAGTCGCCGTAAAACCGGTCAAATCCGTCAGCGACGGGAACCTCCGGGGTTTCCCAGCAATAAAGACCCGACTGAAGGCAACCGTCCAAACCGTGAGGGAGATAAAGCTACCGCCAGAGCTAGAGCTCCCAGGGCCAGAGCCTGCGGGCAAAAAGGGGCTCCCTTAGCCAACATACTGCAGGGGAGCGGGTTACCGGTGGGAAGCCATCGGGGCCGAGAACATAACACCGGTGCAAGGAGAGATAGTTACCGCCAGCCTACCGGGAGTAACCGTCGCAGCCGTCTGTGGGACTCGTCCATCCAGCCGTTTGTTTTACCAGAGACTCGGTGTGCGTTACTGGCTGAGTAAGTACCACCATGCCGTCTGGCACTGCGCTGCCCCGCGACCCTGCACCCGGCCAGGCCCCGCAACCCACCAAACAGACAACTAGCCACGGAGGGGAGAGAAACATCCCAGCTGCTCCCTGTCATCGCTCCCGGAATCCCCGTACAGAGCAGCGGTGGTGCCCCAACCTCACCACACACCGTGGGTGGCGTCACAAACCGACATCCCAAGCACCAACAAAACTCCCCTTTCACTCACGGGCGAGGAGCGCCGCTTGAATCCCTGAATCCGGCCCACCGCTCGAGCCACCGAGCAGCAGCAGCGCCGGACCCGAGCGTGGTGAGCGCAGCGCCCCGCCGCCCGCGACACTACCATGCTCGAGTGCTCAGTAGTCTTAACTAGTGATGAGTGGGCACTACCATGCTCGGGTGCTTGGTACTCGTAACTAGTGATGAGCATGGTAGTGCTCGCTCATCACTATTCAGGAGCAGTAGAGAAAGAGGACTGTGCCCAACCAAGCCAGGAACTCCCCATTCCTAAACCCTTATATCAGCCATGTATTATTCTGGATTCTTTTTCCCTCTGGTGTTGTAGAAATTGCAGACAAAGACTTTATATACAAAAAAATATGTATTTTATATCATGGGGGGGATGTGACTCCATAATTGTCATTAAATAATGTGTGGCGGAAACTGATGAAGTCACATCCCTGCACCCAGAGCGGCACAGGTAGCAGAGTGCATGATCCAGGGAGCGGACTGCTGGCTCGGCCATGCGGGGGACGCACCAAATTAAGACGCTATTTGCATATTGATACATGCGCCCCACTAAATGTAAAGGGTTTTTGAGGGTGGTTATAAGGCTTCAAAGGTACAAAGTATAAAAAGACATAGGAGAAGAAGCAGCCCTCCGCCAACATGTGGATGGGCGGTTGTACCGGTGGAAGTATCATAGCCATAGCTGGTACGGCAGTCGTCCTTAATCTCCTGGTAGGCTATGGGCTCATCCTTGGGCT
Organism: Anomaloglossus baeobatrachus; assembly: GCF_048569485.1. Taxonomy (NCBI): domain Eukaryota; kingdom Metazoa; phylum Chordata; class Amphibia; order Anura; family Aromobatidae; genus Anomaloglossus; species Anomaloglossus baeobatrachus. The sequence goes on along the minus strand of NC_134362.1, from coordinate 186,706,142 downwards.
GTGTTGCATTCATGTTGATACTTGTCTAAGAAAAGAGAGAAGACGTTATTTTCGGGCCAAATTTGGGCCCAATGGCTGCCATTATGCCGGGCAGGTCCTCACCTGCTCCACGCCTTGAAAGACCCGAATGAGGTTCTTAGTCAGGGCTGCCTCCAGCTCTGCCTGCGTCCATCCTCTCCGTAGCAGCTCCGCTACCAGGTCCGGGTACTTGGATACATCTTTAAGACCATCCGGTACCCTAAGATGGTGAATGGACGTCTCATTAAAGAACAAGCAGACATTATAGTTAGGTGTTTCTTTGGATGGTGAGCCATGTGAACGCTATTTTCTGGTAGGGCAGGCTCGTCATATCGCTATACTCACTGGCGGACACTGGCTCCTGTTCAAGAACAATATATGGGCCCCCTTACAGTCCAAAAACATACCATAATGCACAATTTCACCTGTTTTGGGGGTAGAAATGGCTACCTAATCTTTTGGGATTCTTTTGGTTGCACCAATGATATGTCCACACCTGGCTATACTAAAGTTCTAAATAGGTAGAAAAGCCTAAGAGCTCATCAAAATGCAGAATTTTATCTGGTTTTGGGGGTTGAAATGGCCGCCTAACCTTTTTGCCCCCTGTGCAGCTGCGCAGGTTGCACCAATGATATGTCCACACCTGGCTATACTAGAGTGCCTAATAGGTAGAAAAGTCTCCAGATCATTGCAGATTTATTTTTCCAAACCCTAGGAAAGTTGGGTTGTATTTTTTGTAATAGTGACTCTATGGGTTGTCACCCAGCAGTGGAGTCACTGGTTAATGTGGTCTTATGACTATGATGACTGCGGAAATCTCCCAGCGACCATATGGTTAACATACTGAGATGAATCTGACACAGTGGAAAAAAGATTTTTTTCCCCCCAAATTTTTGTCCTTATTTGCCCAATGCTGGACAAACTAAAAAAAAATAGATAAATGTGCAGTTTCCGTCATCCCTGAGTGAAACTGATGATCTGATCCTCATTAAAGGTAATCAGGATAAATTAGTAATTTCCAGGCTCTGCTGTCTGTCATTGTCCTAATGCCTGCCCTCACATGTCATTTTAATTGATTAGATCAGAGGCAATTTCTTTTTTTGTATAAGTATATAATCATGACCTACAATGTCCCACACTCCCTTCAAATCTGCAAAAAAACAAACAAGAAAAAATAAAATGTCATGATTTAATATTATGTACAGCCACTAGGGGGCGCTTAGTGCCTAATTGATTTCGCTCTAGATATTGTAGGCAGTGTGCTCCCTCTAGTGGTGACTGTAGGAAGTTAGAATTGTATTATTTATGCCATAAAAAGTTTTGGCCAGGTGAGTAGCTTTTCACCAGCTTACCTGGGGACACCGTCATAATCGCCCCCAAATCCAACAGCTTCATATCCAGCAATTTGTTTAATGTAATCGAAATGATCTATGGAAAGAAAAACATAAATGTAAGCAATACTTCATCTATTGTCTCCATGACAGGTCAGAGATGACGGATACAGAGAACCCCTTTAAATTTGCACCCAGGTTGCTAGTATATTTCTATAGAATATAGCATCCATACTCTCAGATGTAAACGTATCACACTTACCTGCCACATTGGACAGATTGGCAGCAGTATTGCATGTGACATAGTCATTAAAGAAGTTCACCATCACCAGACCCTTCTTTTCTTTCTGTATTTAGGAATAGAGGAGGTCAGGGAGGTTTATGGAGTTTGCAATCATCTTTAAATTCCATCAACATTCATCAGTATGTAGAGAACGAGATAAGAGGGGCATAGCCCCTGCCGGACTGGGACAATTGTAAACTGGGGATTCCTGGACTTGTCCAGTTCAGATCACAATCACGTATGATTTTAACCTTGAACATGTCTCTTAATTCCCAGCCCACCAGATAAGGAACTTGTAACAATAATCTACTTTAGAAAGTACAGTGTTTGTCCTTGTATAAATATTTCATCTCCTGCAATATTATCCAGACAGGAGAAGCATAGATAAACAAAGTCTGCGGGTTTAGCTTCCTCTCCTCCTCTTCATATATCAGTAGATATAGAATAATGAGTACGGAGAATTAAAATTACTTCTAATATTCAGCTATTAATATGAGACTAAAATTCCTATAACAGCATCACGTAGGTTACTGGGTGCAGCCATTCTGAAACAATCACAGTTTTTAAATTTAGCCATGTAGCAGAGCCAAGAAAGCTGTCCCCGCCCACACCAGGCTCCCTATATACAAAGTCTATAGACAGTGAGTTGCTCATCACAGCAGGGAGCATGCCTCACTAGCTAACCCTTAACTGACCTAGTCCAGCAATGATAATCTCCTGAAGCTAAAACAAACATTGTATCTAATGGTCATGTCACACACAACAACAGCGACGTCGCTGCTAAGTCACCATTTTCTGTGACATAGCAGAGACCTTGATAGCGATGTCGCTGTGTGTGACATCCAGCAACGACCTGGCCCCTGCTGTGAGGTCGCCGGTTGTTGCTGAATGTCCTGGACCATTTTTTTGGTCGTTGCTCTCCCGCTGTGAAGCACAGATCGCTGTGTGTGACAGCGAGAGTGCAACAACTGAATATGCAGTGAGCAGGGAGCCGGCTTCTGCGGACGCTCTTAACCAAGGTAAATATCGGGTAACCAAGCAAACTTGTTTTTATACTCCAGAGCAATAAACAACTTTTACTACCTCATTATATCTAGTAGATGGAGGTTTAATGACACAAATATAAGTCTATTTTACTGCCTGAGTCAAGATAAGCAATAGTCACACAATGAAGGGAAGACTCTAGGAAGCGGAGGGCCTTGGAGTTTTTGACCTTCAGTCTTATTCTATTCATACAGGACTTTTCTCACTTACCACAATTCTGAGAACGTCGTCTTTCACGTTCCTGGCATGATTACATAAGTGGTAGGCGGATGAGTGACTGAATATGACCGGGGCTTGAGAGACTTCGAGCGCATCTTTCATCGTCTTTTCCGAAACATGAGCTAAATCCACGATCATTCCCAGGCGATTCATCTCCATGATGACGGTCTGTATTAAGATAGTAACTCCAGGTGTGAACTTCCAGACAAAGCATGTACAATGTCTTAAGATTTCGAGAAAGGGGCTTTGCTACCCGAGGACTGAAGTATGCAGAGCCCCCACCTTCAATGTAGTGGAGGAGCACATGCTCGACCTCCATGAGATAGCCGAACTCTACATAATCCCAAAGGATAGGGGCATATCCCAAAGGATAGGGGCATATCCCAAAGGATAGGGGCATATCCCAAAGGATAGGGGCATATCCCAAAGGATAGGGGCATATTTCATGCTTGGTAATAACCCTTGTAGGTCTCTAACCTCTAGCTCAAGCTATTGTGACATTACAATTTGTCCTTACAATGCATCCTGAGAGTTGTAGTTTATCAACCCATACAAAGCCATCAGCTGAGAACCAAATCTGTAGAAGGCAAAGTCAGGTCCCATCCAAATATCCATAAAAGACATAATACTGGAATGATTTTATTTGTATCATCACTCAGAGAGCGGCTTCAGTTTAGTGTCGGTTCCTAGTTTCCAAATATGCCTTGACGTGGCTACTGGGCAGATATTGAAATGGCCATTTTTGTATGCTAATTATCTAAATTTTTCCTAGATTTAATGCATATCTATATTCTTGTATTCATTGTTTGCATGATTTAGCATTTCAGATGCAACTGTCTTTTTTTGTTATTACCGTATTTTCTGGTTTGTAAGACACACATTTTCCCTCCCAAAACTGGGGTAAAAATGGGGGTGCGTTTATAAACCACATATGGCTTACAGAGGCGGCAGTGGCATGTTCCAATTTGTAAAAAGCACTTTTTCCCCCCCCAAAGCTAGGGGGAAAAAATTGGAATGTGTCTTACAAACCGCATATGGCTTACCGGGATAGCAGTGGGTCGGCGATACGGAGGGCTCTTAGGGGGTGTTACTGCAGTGGAGCAGCTCAGGAGGGTCAGTGTGCAGCAGCGGAGTGCCGGCAATATTGCGGGCTCAAGGGGTGTCATGGCGGGCACCATTGATCTGCCAGCGGACTGCGGGCAGCTTTGAATCACCGGCGAATGATGTGATTGACTTCAAGGAAATGGCCACAGAGGCCAATCTGTAAACGCTCCGCCTCCGCGGCCATTTTCTTGAAGTCCAGCACGTCAACTGCCGGCAGATCAATGGCGCTCGCCACCATGACACCACATGAGCCCGCAGTATTGCCGACCCTCTGCTGCCACACACTGACCCTCTTGAACCGTGACACCCCCTCCTCTAAGCCCGCCGGCAGATCAATGGCGCCCACCGCCGTCACACCTCACAGGCCTGCAGTATCACTGACCCTCTTGAGTTGCGACACCCCCTTCCAAGCCCTCAGTATCTCTGACCCTCCTGAGCCACGAGACCTCCTCCTCTGAGCCCGCAGCATCACCGACCCTACTGAGCAGCGACACCCCATCCTCTGAGCCCGCAGCATCGCCGATACTGCCTCCTGTGACCTTCTTGAGCTGCTCCACTACCAGTGCTCCCCTTTGTGAGCTAATATAAGAGGCACTAGGATTATAAGACGGACCCTCATTTTAACAGTAAAAAATATTTTTTTACTATTTTCCTCCTTCAAATTTGAGGTGCATCTTATCTGATGTATCTTTTAAAACAAAAAATACGGTATATGTTATGTTTAGTTTTGCACCTGGTAGGACTACATTTTGGGAGTGCCATCAGTCTTTTTGTCTAGATTATGGGGTCATGCCTTCTGACCGTTCACCCTTCCCCCACGAGCTACAGGTGATTTTATTCTCTATAGCAGGTTCCTACTCGCCCATATACATGGAGGTTTGTAACCCAGAGAGAGGCCTCAGTTTAGTGTAGGTTTTAAGTATACGAGATATGCCTTGACGCGGCTACTGGGCAGATATAGGAATGGCCATTTTTGTATGCTAAATATCTATTTTTTTTCCTAGATCTATATTCTTGCATTCATTGCTTGCAAGCTGTAGCATTTCAGAGTTCAATTGTCTTTTTTTGTTTAATACTAGAATGATCTTATTTGTATTATGACTACATATTAGGTAAGCTACCCTCTCCGACATCCTAAAAGTTACCAGTCTGCCCGGAAAAGTTTATATCTACCCAATATTTAATGATTTACAGATATTTCTGGGTGGTTCTCACTCTGAGGTCAGGGAAAAAAGTCATGGTGGGCAAACAAGGATGAAGCGTGGCAAGCCTGGGGCTCCAATGTAGCGCATTCTAACCCAAGCATGAAGCTTATTATTTATTCCAGAACACACAGTTACACATTGTTACCAAATGTCACATAAAAAAAAAAATCTGCAAAAGTGTTATGTGTTTTGGAAAGGCCTGGAATGTCTGTAGGAAACGTGACATCATCACTTCTTGGGTAACGACCATCAAAGGTTAGATGGTCAGAAAAGGACGGAATGGCAAAGCATAATTAGGCCAGACATTCTGGCCAACACATTTAGTTTTTATATGTATAATGAAAGGTCAGATCTGGAAAATTCCAATGTCTGGAATGTTATAATAAAAGTATTAAAACACAGTAGAAATAACATATATTAGTTTTGAAAAAAAATCTGCACTGTTATTCCGCACCCACCCCAATATTTGGATCTCCTTGGATGGGTGTCACTAGTCATGCTTTGAGACACACTACATTTACATTGATGGCCTCTCCTTAGGATAGGTCGTCAATGTCTGATTGGCCGGGGTCCGACACCTGGTATTCCCACCGATCAGCTGTTCTAGGTGCGGCGATGGCAGCAGGAAACGCTCAGTTTAAGAGCTGCTCCGTCTTCTAATAGTGTCCGGATATTGCACAGTCGACTCCTATTGATATGAATGGGGGGGCACAGGTGCAATACCCGGAAAATGGGACAGCTCTGGAACTGAGCATTTCCGTTCGGCACCATGAACAGCTGTTCGGCAGGGGTGCCAGGTGTCGGAACCCAGCCGATGAGACATTAATGACCTATACAAAGGATAGGCAATCAATGTTAATTGGTCAGACATTGACTTTAAGGTTAGCTGTCTATAGGTGGTACCAGAGTGACCCTTTCCTTTCTGCTGGTGGAGAGCTCGTTTGCACACTCACCTTTCCAAAGTCAGACAAGCCATTGCTTTTAGCGGGATCTGTATTTGTATCCACCAGCCAGTTATCCACCCTGTTAAGAAACCAAAATGGATAATCTGTAAAAAAAAGCTATAAATTACTTTAAAAGATTCCATGAAGAACAAGAGCTTGTCGTTCTTCGGATTTGATGCCCCCTAACTGGTGCCATTGCTATTTCTTCCCTTGGCCTTTGGTACCTCTGCGACATTTGTACCTCTTACATTTTTGCCATTGCCTCTAAGGCTAAGTTCACATTTCCGCTAAAATCTATCAGTCACAATCCGCTGCTCTTGTAAACAGCGGAATCCGTTTAGCGGATTCCGCTGCTCCCATAGACTTGTATGAGCAGCGGATTGTGACTGATGATGCTGCGTTGCACCCTCCGCCCGACTGATCAGTCGTGGAACGACTGACCGCCGGGCGGGAGGAACGCAGCATGTAACGTTTTTTGAGCAGCGAGATCCGTCGGATTTCGCTGCGCATGCTCTCTGGCTCCCTGCACACGTCACCAGCTTTGGTTGGTTACCCGATATTTACCCTGGTTACGGTGCAAGGAGCCAGCGCTAAGCGGTGTAGGCCCGTAACCAAGGTAAATATCGGGTAACTAAGGTAAACATCGGGTGCTTTGCTGTTACCCGATATTTAGGCTGGTTACGTGTGCAGGGAGGCCGACACTTCCCCGCTCGGCCCCGCCCCTTCCCGCACTCCGCACATGTATGTACACACACACACACACACCTGTCCCCAGCCATGCAGACAAGCACTGACACCCTCGTCTGGCCCCGCCCCCTGCTCGGCTCCGCCCCCTCCCGCACTTTGCATGTGCACACACACACATACATACATGCACATACACACACTCACTCACACATACACTCACCTGTCCCCAGCCATGCAGACCGCAGCACTTCTACTGACATCCTCAGCGCCTGGCCCCGCCCCCCGCTCGGCTCCGCCCCCTCCCGCACTTTGCATGTGCACACACATACATACATACATACATACATACATGCACATACACACACTCACTCACTCACAGATACACTCACCTGTCCCCAGCCATGCAGACCGCAGCACTTCCACTGACATCCTCAGCGCCTGGCCCCGCCCCCCGCTCGGCTCTGCCCCCGAACTCCGCCCCCCGCACACAACGGAATCCGACAAAGAATTCTGTTCTTTGTCATCCGTTGTACAGCGTTGAACAGCGCATCAGTCACATGCGTCAAGCGACGCATGTGACTGATACAAATCAACGGAAATGTGAACTAAGCCTAATCCCTACAGAAGACTTGGTTGTCACACTCGCCGGGTGTAGCAAGCAGGGCGAGGTGCGTTCAGACCTCCGTGTATCTGATGCACAACAAAAAAAAATAAAAATATACAAAAGGGGGGGACCGGGGACACAAAAACAATGGGAGGCCCTGGAACTTGTGAGAGGGGTAGGTGGGCACCTCCTAAACTCACCTGCAGCTGACCCTCCTCTCCTCACAAGTCCCTATACAGATTCCACAACTGTCGCCGAGAAGGTACCTGGAACCCTCGGAGGCCGTATAGTAACCCTGACTAGTAAGGGGCAGGTGGAGTTCACTAGACCTCACCACTTCACTAACAACACACTACAGAAGTAAAGACAAATGGAGAAAATTAACAAACAAAAGGATATAGCCTGAGCACAGGAGCTTGACTTGCAGAACCTTCCTCAAAGGTGGCCAGGACACAAATGAGTTTGTATCTTCAGCAGGGATTGCTGGGATACACCACTATCTAAAGCTGAAGAGCGTGACTACTTACTAAGTGCAGCTGATCACTCAGCAAGGAACTGCTTTGGAAAAGCTGCAATAGAAAAACTGGCACTTAACCACTTCAGTGCCAAGAGAAATGAAACCCATGTAAATGAAGAGAGCCCTATGAGAGGCTCCAGTCCTAAGACGGTCACTGGTCTCTACATGCAGGGAGACGATCATGATATTGGTAGATCAGAGGTATAATCCCATCATTACAATCACCACCCATAATACAATACAGTATATAAAAGTTGATTTTGGTGCCGGAATCATGGCGTTGGCTATCTGATGCCCCCTTGTTGGCCTTGCATGCAATAAAACAATATCAAAGTAAAACCGCATCATATCATTAGAACTGTAGTTACGGATCCTACCATGGGACGTTACAGCTGTGTGTTAAGGTCATATATCGCACCCCCAGATTGTAAAAGGTCCGCAGTACTCCCAGGCTGCTGTCAATGGAGTGTCCTCCCTCCACCCCGATCAGGCTGGCCACCTTCTTAGTCCGGATAGCCTCAGCAATACCTAGATGAGGAATACAACGACATATGGAAGCTTGAGCATATAACAGGGCCCCTGTGCCTAAATGCAAAATCGGTTACCAGTTCCCTATCTACCATGTGCCATTTATAATGTTGTGTGGCAAAGGGGTATTGGGGAAGCTGCAATCTCTGCACTACCCATAGCTACAGCCCTTAAAGGGATCGTCCACTACTGGGTACAACATATATATATAAAAAAAAGTTCTACTAAGCTTCTGCTTTCAGTTCTGTGTTCCCCACCGGTCTCATAAATACAATGTCCTGTGACTTCTACAGGTAATTATGGACCATTGATTGGCAGCAGCCAGCACTTTTCCGTCGTTCCTCACCTGTAAAGATCTACCAGTTCTGAATCAAACTGTATCAGAAAACATATCCAAGCTCCCTGGTTTTACTTATACCCCTGTGACATCCCTTGACGTCCACCACCAGCCATCGCTCCTCACCATCTGAACTGCCCACACACAAGAAGTCAACTGGATACTTCTCACACATCCGATGGATGACGTCTATCTGCTCCAAGGTCCTTTTCACAGCATCTTTGCCTTGAGTATCACAGGGAACGTAGGCGGCCCAGAACTACGCAAAAATAATGTCATGGGTGAGAATGCATGAAAGCAAATATTCATGATAAAAGAATAATAAAAATATGTAGTCACTGCCTGAAGGTGAGGATTACTAATCAAGGTCTTCTTTGTATGCTTATGAACCTCTCCATTAAAGGATGGATTATATATAGGACTATATAGGATTATAAAGGACAGTATTATATACTGTGTATATGTATATATATATATATATATATATATATATATACACACACACTATAATATATATATATGTATGTGTATTTTATATATATATATATATATATATATATACATACACACAAATATATATATATATATATATATATATATATATATATATATATATATATATATATATATATATACAGTGCCTACAAGTAGTCTTCAACCCCCTGCAGATTTAGCAGGTTTGATAAGATGCAAATAAGTTAGAGCCTGCAAACTTCAAACAAGAGCAGGATTTATTAACAGATGCATAAATCTTACAAACCAACAAGTTATGTTGCTCAGTTAAATTTTAATACATTTTCAACATAAAAGTGTGGGTCAATTATTATTCAACCCCTAGGTTTAATATTTTGTGGAATAACCCTTGTTTGCAATTACAGCTAATAATCGTCTTTTATAAGACCTGATCAGGCCGGCACAGGTCTCTGGAGTTATCTTGGCCCACTCCTCCATGCAGATCTTCTCCAAGTTATCTAGGTTCTTTGGGTGTCTCATGTGAACTTTAATCTTGAGCTCCTTCCACAAGTTTTCAATTGGGTTAAGGTCAGGAGACTGACTAAGCCACTGCAACACCTTGATTTTTTCCCTCTTGAACCAGGCCTTGGTTTTCTTGGCTGTGTGCTTTGGGTCGTTGTCTTGTTGGAAGATGAAATGACAACCCATCTTAAGATCCTTGATGGAGGAGCGGAGGTTCTTGGCCAAAATCTCCAGGTAGGCCGTGCTATCCATCTTCCCATGGATGCGGACCAGATGGCCAGGCCCCTTGGCTGAGAAACAGCCCCACAGCATGATGCTGCCACCACCATGCTTGACTATAGGGATGGTATTCTTGGGGTCGTATGCAGTGCCATCCAGTCTCCAAATGTCACGTGTGTGGTTGGCACCAAAGATCTCGATCTTGGTCTCATCAGACCAGAGAACCTTGAACCAGTCTGTCTCAGAGTCCTCCAAGTGATCATGAGCAAACTGTAGACGAGCCTTGACATGACACTTTGAAAGTAAAGGTACCTTACAGGCTCGTCTGGAACGGAGACCATTGCGGTGGAGTACGTTACTTATGGTATTGACTGAAACCAATGTCCCCACTGCCATGAGGTCTTCCCGGAGCTCCTTCCTTGTTGTCCTTGGGTTAGCCTTGACTCTTCGGACAAGCCTGGCCTCGGCACGGGTGGAAACTTTCAAAGGCTGTCCAGGCCGTGGAAGGCTAACAGTAGTTCCATAAGCATTCCACTTCCGGATGATGCTCCCAACAGTGGAGACAGGTAGGCCCAACTCCTTGGAAAGGGTTTTGTACCCCTTGCCAGCCTTGTGACCCTCCACGATCTTGTCTCTGATGGCCTTGGAATGCTCCTTTGTCTTTCCCATGTTGACCAAGTATGAGTGCTGTTCACAAGTTTGGGGAGGGTCTTAATTAGTCAGAAAATGCTGGAAAAAGAGATAATTAATCCAAACATGTGAAGCTCATTGTTCTTTGTGCCTGAAATACTTCTTAATACTTTAGGGGAACCAAACAGAATTCTTGTGGTTTGAGGGGTTGAATAATAAATGACCCTCTGAATAAACTTTTCACAATTTTAAAAAAAGAAATAACATTCTTTTTTGCTGCAGTGCATTTCACACCTCCAGGCTGATCTACAGTCCAAATGTCACAATGCCAAGTTAATTCCGAATGTGTAAACCTGCTAAATCTGCAAGGGGTTGCATACTACTTGTAGGCACTGTATATATATATATATATATATATATATATATACATATATATATATATATATATATATATATATATATATATATATATATATATATATATATATATTATATATATATATATATATATAAAATGTGTGTATGTATGTATGTGTGTGTATTTATGTGTGTGTGTGTGTGTGTGTGTGTGTGTGTGTGTGTGTATATATGTATGTGTATATATATGTATATATATATATATATATATATACACATACACTGTGAACGTAATATACATATATACATATGTGTATATTACATTCACAGTGTATATATATGTATATATATACACACACACACACACACACATTATATATCTATATATATTATATACTGTGTGTCCACCCATATCCTGTCCACCGCCATTAACTTGAGAACGGCGGCAGCTATAGGCATAGAGGTGAGGTCTAGGTATAGTAAAGCAGCCATGCGCTACGCAATGAAGCCACCTATAGTGCCACCTGGTGGAAAACAATGGAGTTAGCATTTTTATCTCGAAAACGGAAGATAGAGAAAAAAAGTGAATTAAAAGATTGTAGGGCATGATCAATTCAATACGAATCGACACCTTGCATAGAGAAATGCTATGATATGAAACCCATGACCCCCCCCAAAACATTGAATGCTGGTCACGCATATGGCACTCATTTAACTTTGATGCTCAAAGTGGCCCCCGTCATCTGCAATGCACATCTGGCCTCTGCACAGCATACTGTATCTTGCTGCACGTTGTGCAATATGGTAGGTGACACGTTTGCACAAGCATCTGTGATACGTGGTCGTAGGTCCTGCAATGTGGGTGGAGGGGTCGCATACACCTGCTGTTTGATGTGACCGCACAGAAAGAAGTCCAATGGGGTCAGGTCAGGTGAGCGGAGGCCACTCCACACAGCCTCCATACCCAATGACTTTTAGGAAGGTCTCCATGAGGTATCGCTTCATGTCCGCAGCCTTGTGAGTTTTACACGTTCTAATCATAGCATTCCTGTATGCAAGGTGTCGATTCCTATTGAATTGATGATGCCCTACAACTTTGTAATTCGCTTTTTTTCTCTCTCGTTGCTAACTCCATTATTTTCCACCGGGTGGCGCTATAGGTGGTTTCATTGCATAGCGCATGGCTACTTTACTATACCTAGACACCACTTCTATGCCTATAGCTGCCGCCATTCTCAAGTTAATGGCTGTGGACAGGATATTGGTGGACACACTGTATATGTATATATATAAAATTACAGGTGGAAGCCATTGAATAGAAGAAGAAAAAAAGCAAGGAATCAGCTCCACCGTACCGACGGCATCTCCACAAGTTACCTGACCTTGGTGGCTTTGTCGTCACCACTTTTGTCCAACAGAGACAGTTGGGAGCGGATTTCTGGGGTGAATATGGATACTTTTTTTTTTTTTTTATCAGAATGTGATTTTTTTTTTAAGGCTGGAAAATTGCTTTAAGAATTATATCATATATCATATCATATGATACAGACTAATCTCCGCCGGGAGATTTGCTTTGTTAAGTTAGATATTATGTAGAGGTTCTGCAAAAATACAACTCTCTGCTTTATCTGGCACGTGTTGGTGTATTTTACACAATGTCCTTTACAGGTACACCCCACACCCCACTCAATAAGGCACAAATAATATTTAAAATACGTAATACATAGAGTTAAAACTAGATGTTAGAATTGGCACCAAATTGCAAAAAAATGTTATTATATACTTAGAATAGTAAATCTTGCCCATTGTACTAGTGAAAGAGAAGATTTCTTCGGCGCTCCATTGGGAGACCCAGACGATTGGGTGTATAGCACTGCCTCCGGAGGCCACACAAAGCATTACACTAAAAAGTGTAAGGCCCCTCCCCTTCTGGCTATACACCCCCCGTGGGATCACTGGCTGCTCAGTTTTCAAGCTTTGTGCGAAGGAGGTCAGACATCCACGCATAGCTCCACTGTTTAGTCAGCAGTAGCTGCTGACTATATCGGATGGAAGAAAAGAGGGCCCATACTAGGGCCCCCAGCATGCTCCCTTCTCACCCCATTCCTATTGGCGGTGTTTGTTAAGGTTGAGGTACCCATTGTGGGTACGGAGGCTGGAGCCCACATGCTGCTTTCCTTCCCCATCCCCCTGAGGGCTCTGAGGAAGTGGGATCTTACCGGCCCCCAAGCCCTGAGGCCGGGCTCCATCCACAGACCCGTAGAACCTGCTGGATACGGAGCTGGGTACCGTTCAGGGACAAGGCCCTGCGACTTTCAGGTACTCTGTGTCCCCGTAGGGACAGGCCGCGCACACTCCAGACTTGCTGGGTGTGCTAGTGCGCCGGGGACAGTAGCGCTGCGCGCTGGGGTTACAGTCACTGCAGTTTCTCTGAGGGACTTTATGTGTTGGGGACTGCCGCGCCGGCCGCCCCTGGAGCGGCGGCGCGGCTGAGACTTGTGGTGCGCCGGGGACTTAGCGCCGACCGTGCTTTTACGACGGCGGCGCTCATAAATCTAGTCCCCGGCTTTTGCGGCCTAGCTCCGCTTCGTTCCCGCCCCCACCCTGTCAATCAGGGCAAGGGAGAGACGCTGTACGGTAGTCAGCGCCGAGGGCTGGAGTCTGTTTTACATACTCCAGCCCTCTCACTGGGCACAGTGGGACGCCAGTTCCCGCTCTTTGTCGGCAGCACGCCCAGGGCCCGCCCCTCTCCACAGGACGCCGGCAGCCATTCCTACATGCAGTCTGGCTGGAGAACGGACACAGGCTCTGGGAGACCCAGACAAGGGATTTCTGGCGACCACACACCCGCGTTAAGCGGGCGGTAAGCAGCACATTTGTGCTGGCCCCACTAGTGCCACAGTGTTATATTGGTGTATTTTTTTCTCTATACCATATATATATATATATTGCACTGTAAGGTCGCTTCTTGGCTGTATACCCTATATTGCTCTGAGGAGACGACAACATGTCATCCGCAAAACGCAAGGGTGCCAAGACACAGGCTGTATACGCTGCTTGTGCCGCTTGTGGGGCTGATCTACCGGCAGGTTCCAAAGACCCCCATTGTGTGCAATGTTCGGTCCCTGTGCCACTTCGTCAGCCGGAGTCTATGGTGGTAGTGGCCCAGGCAGAGTCACCGGTGAACCCTGTCCCGGTGACGGGGACAGAGTTTGCAGTTTTTGCTGACAAGATGTCTGTCACTATGACAAAAATCCTAGAGACCTTGCAGGCCAGGCCGGTCACTCAGACCATGGACACTGCTGCGTCAATGTTCCCCGGTCCCCCTCAGTTGGAGTTAATCCGTGCTTCAAGGGGGTCCCAGGCATCTCAGGCTGAAGGCTCTGACTCAGATGACAGTCCCAGGCAGCCTAAGCGAGCTCGCTGGGAGAGACCCTCCACGTCATCACGCGGATCAGGGTCTCAGCGAGAAGAGTCTCTGCGTGATGAGACAGAGGAGGGTGATCAGGAGTCTAATCCTGAGACTGCTCTCAACCTGGATACTCCTGATGGTGACGCCATGGTAAATGACCTTATAGCGGCCATCAATAGACTGTTGGATATTTCTCCCCCAGCCCCTTCAGCAGAAGAGGCAGCTGCACAGCAGGAGAAGTTCCATTTCAGGTATCCCAAGCGTAAACTGAGTACTTTTCTGGACCACGCTGACTTCAGAGAATCAGTCCAGAAACACCAGGCTTATCCAGACAAGCGTTTCTCCAAACGTCTTAAGGATACACGTTATCCCTTTCCCCCTGACGTGGTCAAACGCTGGACCCAGTGTCCAAAGGTGGATCCCCCAATCTCCAGGCTTGCGGCTAGATCCATAGTTGCAGTGGAGGATGGGGCTTCACTTAAAGATGCCAATGACAGACAGATGGACCTTTGGTTGAAATCTGTCTTTGAAGCTATCGGCGCGTCATTTGCTCCAGCTTTCGCGGCCGTGTGGGCACTCCAAGCTATTTCAGCTGGTCTGGCACAGGTGGACTCTATCATACGTCCAGCAGTGCCGCAAGTGAAGTCCTTAACTTCGCAAATGTCTGCGTTTGCGACCTATGCTATCAACGCTGTCCTGGACTCTACGAGCCGTACCTCAATGGCGTCTGCCAACTCGGTGGTTTTGCGCAGAGCCTTGTGGTTAAAAGAATGGAAAGCGGATTCTGCTTCCAAAAAATGTTTAACCAGCTTGCCACTATCTGTAGACAGACTGTTTGGTGAGCAATTGGCTGAAATCATTAAACAGTCCAAGGGTAAAGACTCCTCCTTACCCCAGCCCAGATCAAGCAAACCTCAACAAAGGAGGTGGCAGTCGAGGTTTCGGTCCTTTCGAGGCTCTGGCAAGGCCCAATTCTCCTCGTCCAAAGGGACTCAGAAAGAGCAAAAGGGCTCAGATTCCTGGCGGGCTCACTCACGCCCCAAGAAAGCAACCGGAGGAACCGCTTCCAAGGCGGCTGCCTCATGACTTTCGGCCTCCTCCCTCCGCATCCTCGGTCGGTGGCAGGCTCTCCCGCTTTTGCGACATTTGGCTGCCACAGGTCAAGGACCGGTGGGTAACAGACATTTTGTCTCACGGGTACAGGATAGAGTTCAGTTCTCGTCCTCCGCCTCGGTTCTTCAGAACTTCCCCACATCCCGACCGAGCAGAGGCTCTTCTGCAGGCGGTGGGCTCACTAAGAGCAGAAGGAGTGGTGATCCCTGTTCCTCTTCAGGAACAAGGGCAAGGTTTTTACTCCAATCTCTTCGTGGTTCCAAAAAAGGACGGCTCGTTCCGTCCTGTTCTGGACCTAAAGCTGCTCAACAAGCATGTGAACGCCAGGCGGTTCCGGATGGAATCCCTCCGCTCCGTCATTGCCTCAATGTCTCAAGGAGATTTCCTTGCATCAATAGACATCAAAGATGCTTATCTCCACGTGCCGATTGCTACAGAGCACCAACGTTTTCTACGTTTTGTGATAGGTCACGAACATCTCCAGTTCGTAGCTCTGCCATTTGGTCTGGCGACAGCCCCACGGGTTTTCACCAAGGTCATGGCGGCAGTGGTAGCAGTCTTGCACTCCCAGGGACACTCGGTGATCCCTTACTTGGACGATCTACTTGTCAAAGCACCCTCTCAAGAGGCATGCCAACACAGCCTGAATGTTGCGCTGGAGACTCTCCAGACTTTCGGGTGGATCATCAACTTTTCAAAGTCAAATCTGTCACCGACTCAATCACTAACGTATCTTGGCATGGAGTTTCATACTCTGCCAGCGATAGTGAAGCTTCCGCTGGACAAGCAGCGGTCACTACAGACAGGGATACAGTCTCTCCTTCACGGTCAGTCGCACTCCTTAAGGCGCCTCATGCACTTCCTAGGGAAGATGGTGGCAGCAATGGAAGCAGTCCCGTTTGCACAGTTTCATCTGCGCCCACTTCAATGGGACATTCTCCGCCAATGGGACGGGAAGTCAACTTCCCTGGACAGGAAAGTCTCCCTTTCCCAGACGGCCAAGGACTCTCTGCAATGGTGGCTTCTTCCCACCTCATTATCACAGGGAAGATCATTCCTGCCCCCATCCTGGGCAGTGGTCACGACAGACGCAAGTCTGTCAGGGTGGGGAGCAGTTTTTCTCCACCACAGGGCTCAAGGGACGTGGACTCAGCAGGAGTCCACCCTTCAGATCAATGTTCTGGAAATCAGGGCAGTGTATCTAGCCCTACTAGCCTTCCAGCAGTGGCTGGAAGGAAAGCAGATCCGAATTCAGTCGGACAACTCCACAGCGGTGGCATACATCAACCACCAGGGAGGGACACGCAGTCGGCAAGCCTTCCAGGAAGTCCGGCGGATTCTGCTGTGGGTGGAGGACAGAGCATCCACCATATCAGCGGTTCACATCCCGGGCGTAGAATACTGGGAAGCAGACTTCCTCAGTCGCCAGGGTATGGACGCAGGGGAATGGTCCCTTCACCCGGACGTGTTTCAGGAAATCTGTCGCCGCTGGGGGGTGCCGGACGTCGACCTAATGGCGTCGCGGCACAACAACAAGGTCCCGACGTTCATGGCGCGGTCTCGCGATCAAAGAGCTCTGGCAGCAGACGCCTTAGTGCAAGATTGGTCGCAGTTCCGGCTCCCTTATGTGTTCCCACCTCTGGCACTCTTGCCCAGAGTGCTACGCAAGATCAGATCCGATTGCAGCCGCGTCATACTCGTCGCCCCAGACTGGCCGAGGAGGTCGTGGTACCCGGATCTGTGGCATCTCACGGTCAGCCAACCGTGGGCACTACCAGACCGACCAGACTTACTGTCCCAAGGACCGTTTTTCCATCGGCATTCTGCGGCCCTGAACCTGACTGTGTGGCCATTGAGTCCTGGATCCTAGCGTCTTCAGGATTATCCCAAGGAGTCGTTGCCACCATGAGACAGGCTAGGAAGTCCACTTCTGCTAAGATCTACCACAGAACGTGGAGGATTTTCTTATCCTGGTGCTCTGCACAAGGAGTATCCCCCTGGCCATTCGCGTTACCTACTTTTCTTTCCTTCCTGCAATCTGGGTTGGAAAAGGGCTTGTCGCTCGGCTCCCTTAAAGGGCAAGTCTCGGCACTATCCGTGTTTTTTCAGAAGCGTCTAGCACGACTTTCTCAGGTGCGCACGTTCCTGCAGGGGGTTTGTCATATCGTCCCTCCGTACAGGCGGCCGTTAGATCCATGGGATCTGAACAGGGTACTAGTTGCTCTCCAGAAGCCGCCCTTCGAGCCTCTGAGGGATGTTTCACTTTCTCGTCTCTCACAGAAAGTGGTCTTTCTAGTGGCGGTCACGTCTCTTCGGAGAGTGTCTGAGCTAGCAGCGCTGTCATCCAAGGCTCCCTTCCTGGTGTTCCACCAGGACAAGGTAGTGCTGCGCCCCATTCAGGAGTTTCTCCCTAAGGTGGTATCCTCTTTTCATCTTAATCAGGATATCTCCTTGCCTTCCTTTTGTCCTCATCCAGTTCTTCGGTATGAAAAGGATTTACATTTGTTAGATCTGGTGAGAGCACTCAGAATCTACATTTCCCGCACGGCGCCCCTGCGCCGCTCGGATGCACTCTTTGTCCTTGTCGCTGGTAAGCGCAAAGGGTCGCAGGCTTCAAAAGCCACCCTGGCTCGATGGATCAAAGAACCAATTCTTGAAGCCTACCGTTCTGCTGGGCTTCCGGTTCCATCAGGGCTGAAGGCCCACTCTACCAGAGCCGTGGGTGCGTCCTGGGCATTACGACACCAGGCTACGGCTCAACAGGTGTGCCAGGCAGCTACCTGGTCGAGTCTGCACACTTTCACCAAACATTATCAGGTGCATACCTATGCTTCGGCGGACGCCAGCCTAGGTAGAAGAGTCCTGCAGGCGGCAGTTACCTCCCCGTAGGGGAAGGCTGTCTTCGCAGCTCTAACATGAGGTATTTCTTTACCCACCCAGGGACTGCTTTTGGACGTCCCAATCGTCTGGGTCTCCCAATGGAGCGCCGAAGAAGAAGGGAATTTTGTTACTTACCGTAAATTCCTTTTCTTCTAGCTCCTATTGGGAGACCCAGCACCCGCCCTGTTGTCCTTCGGGATTGTTGGTTTTTTCGGGTACACATGTTGTTCATGTTGAACGGTTTTCAGTTCTCCGATGTTACTTCGGAGTGAATTTGTTTAAACCAGTTATTGGCTTTCCTCCTTCTTGCTTTAGCACTAAAACTGAGCAGCCAGTGATCCCACTGGGGGTGTATAGCCAGAAGGGGAGGGGCCTTACACTTTTTAGTGTAATGCTTTGTGTGGCCTCCGGAGGCAGTGCTATACACCCAATCGTCTGGGTCTCCCAATAGGAGCTAGAAGAAAAGGAATTTACGGTAAGTAACAAAATTCCCTTCTTTATTGTAATACTTTATTTAGACGAATGGGGACAATATGGCATAAAGGAAATTCGGAAAGCATCATATACAACATACAAGTAGGTCTACATAATACAATAGTATCACCATGGAAATATACAGAGCCTTCAAGAAATCGTAGAAAGAGATGTAATATGAATGAGGTTCCTCAAAGTAGTAATTAGTCTCACCAACGAATCAAGGCAAGAAAAGTAGAAGAAAGTCGAAAGAGGAAAAAGAAGTGTGGTGGGGAAGAGGGTAAAGGAGAAACAAGGGGAACAATCCAGGTGACCTTCCAACCACAACCAGAGAGCACAACCAAATAACGGTTTCAAGGCAAGAAAAGTAGAAGACAGCAAGGAAGAGAATAAAAAGGGTGTGGTGGGGGAAAAGGGTATAGGAGAACCAAAGAGAACAATCCAGGTGACCTTCCACCATGAACAGAAAGCACATTCTGAGAGCAGTATCAAGGAAAGAAGAGTAGAAGAAAGCAAGGAAGGGAAAACAAAGGGGTGTGGTGGGGAAAGAGGGTAAAGGAGAACAATCTAGGTGACCTTCTAACCATGATCAGAGAGCACAGTCAAATAACGGTATCAAGGTAAGAAAAGTAGAAGAAAGCATGGAAGAGAAAAAAAAGGGTGTGGTGGGGGAAGAGGGTAAAGGAGAAACAAGGGGAACAATTCAGGTGACCTTCCAACCACAACCAGAAAGCACAACCAAATAATGGTTTCAAGGCAAGAAAAGTAGAAGACAGCAAGGATGAAAAAAAAAGGGGGGTGGTGGGGGAAAAGGGTAAAGGGTAAAGGAGAACCAAAGGGAACAATCTTGGTGACCTTCCAACCACGACCAGAGAGCACAATCAAATAGCGGTTTCAAGGCAATAAAAGTAGAAGAAAGAGGAAAAAAGGGTGTGGTGGGGGAAGAGGGTAAAGGAGAACAAAGTGAACAATCTACATGACCTTCCAACTACAACCAGAAAGCATAAAAAAAATAACGGTATCGAGGCAAGAAAAGTAGAAGACAGCAAGGAAGAGAAAAAAAAAGGGTGTGGTGGCCAAAGATGGTAAAGGAGAACCAAAGAGAACAATCTACATGGCCTTCCAACCACGGCCAGAGAGCACAATCAAATAGCGGTATCAAGGCAAGAAGAGTAGGAGAAAGTGAGAGAGAAGAAAAAAGGGTGTGGTGGGAGAAGAGGGTAAAAGGGAAACAAAGAGAACAATCCAGGTGACCTTCCACCATGAACAGAAAGCACATTCTGAGAGCAGTATCAAGGAAAGAAGAGTAGAAGAAAGCAAGGAAGGGAAAACAAAGGGGTGTGGTGGGGGAAGAGGGCAAAGGAGAACAATCTAGGTGACCTTCCAACCATGATCAGAGAGCACAGTCAAATAACGGTATCAAGGTAAGAAAAGTAAAAGAAAACAAGGAAGAGAAAAAAAAAGGGTGTGGTGGGGGAAGAGGGTAAAGGAGAAACAAGGGGAACAATTCAGGTGACCTTCCAACCACAACCAGAAAGCACAACCAAATAATGGTTTCAAGGCAAGAAAAGTAGAAGACAGCAAGGAAGAAAAAAAAGGGGGATGGTGGGGGAAAAGGGTAAAGGGTAAAGGAGAACCAAAGAACCAAAGGGAACAATCTTGGTGACCTTCCAACCACGACCAGAGAGCACAATCAAATAGCGGTTTCAAGGCAATAAAAGTAGAAGAAAGAGGAAAAAAGGGTGTGGTGGGGGAAGAGGGTAAAGGAGAACAAAGGGAACAATCTACATGACCTTCCAACTACAACCAGAAAGCATAAAAAAAAATAACGGTAGCGAGGCAAGACAAGTAGAAGACAGCAAGGAAGAGAAAAAAAAGGGTGTGGTGGCCAAAGATGGTAAAGGAGAACCAAAGAGAACAATCGACATGACCTTCCAACCACGGCCAGAGAGCACAATCAAATAGCGGTATCAAAGCAAGAAGAGTAGAAGAAAGTGAGAGAGAAGAAAAAAGGGTGTGGTGGGAGAAGAGGGTAAAAGGGAAACAAAGAGAACAATCCAGGTGACCTTCCACCATGAACAGAAAGCACATTCTGAGAGCAGTATCAAGGAAAGAAGAGTAGAAGAAAGCAAGGAAGGGAAAACAAAGGGGTGTGGTGGGGGAAGAGGGTAAAGGAGAACAATCTAGGTGACCTTCCAACCACGATCAGAGAGCACAGTCAAATAACGGTATCAAGGTAAGAAAAGTAGAAGAAAGCAAGGAAGAGAATAAAAAGGGGTGTGGTGGGGGAAAAGGGTAAAGGAGAAACAATGGGAACAATCTTGGTGACCTTCCAACCATGACCAGAGAGCACAATCAAATAGCGGTATCAAGGCAATAAAAGTAGAAAAAAGAGGGAAAAAAAAGGGTGTGGTGAGGGAAGAGGGTAAAGGAGAACTAAAGAGCACAATCTAGGTGACAATCCAACCACGACCAGAGCACACAATCAAATAGCGGTATCGAGACAAGAAAAGTAGAAAAAAAGGGTGTGGTGGGCAAAAGGGTAAAGGAGAAACAAAGGGACCAAGCTAAGTGACCTTCCAACCATGACCAGAGAGCACAATCAAACAGTGGTATCAAGGCAATAAAAGTAGAAGAAAGCAAGAAGGAGGGGAAAAAAAGGGAGTGGTGGGGAAGAGGGTAAAGGAGAAACAAAGGGAATAATCTATGTGACCTTCCAACCATGACCAGAGAGCACATTCAAATAGCGGTATCAAGGCAAGAAAAGTAGAAGAAAGCAAGAGAGAGAGAGGAAAATAGGGTGTGGTGGGGGAAGAGGGTAAAGGAGAACCAAAGAGCACAATCTATGTAGAAGAAAGCAAGGAAGAAAAAAAAAGCGTGTGGTGGGGGAGGAGGGTAAAGGAGAAACAAAGGGAACAATCGGGGTGACCTTCCAACCACAACGAGAAAGCACAATCAAATAGTGGTATCAAGGCAAGAAAAGTAGAAGAAAGCAAGAGAGAGAGAGGAAAATAGGGTGTGGTGGGGGAAGAATGTAAAGTAAAAACTAAAAGGAACAATCTTGGTGACCTTCCAACCATGACCAGAGAAGCACAATCAAATAGTGGTTAAGGAAGAAAGCGGTTTCCATATTGTGAATAAGCAGACTGGACTGTGCAGCATCACTAGGTGTCTAGGCCGGATGTTGGCACAGAAATGAAGGATTCGGTCACTTGATAAGATGTTGCCACTACTTAATAAAAGTTTTATATTACATATTAACATAATGATAAAAAATTAAAAACAATTCTAATTTTTATTTTTAGTGATGGTTTCCTGTATGTAGTTGGGGTCTGTACACACTCACCTGCCCCCCAACTTTTCCCTCTCGTAGTTTGGGGATGTTGGTGTGAGTGGTAGCCACTGTGAAGAGGTCCACCTTACTCAGCTGGTTGTTGGCTGCACTCAGTAGCTGCCAGGGCAGATCATTGTGCCTACGGAGAAGACAGGGGATTTATTAATATATGGGTGGTCGGTGCACCCTCAGAGTTAAAGGGATTGTCCATTACTATATTGTCTTTCACTAATGGAATAATGATGGTTCCAAAAGGAAAATACATATACTCACCACCGACATTCTCCTTGCTTTCTCCTCTGATGGTAGTCATCAGCGGCCATTGATTGACTGCAGTGGTGATATCCCATGTCAGCTGGAGGAAAGAGTTTCCTAGCTCAAGGCTGCAGCCAATCAATTGCCACTGATTGGCTGCATTGGTCCAGTGTTGCCAGCTTGACTTTTTTCTGGGCAGTTTATCAAAAAATCACGGAGAGACAATATTTTTTACGGACCTGTCGTGTATTTTACAATCAACCCAATGATTGAAAAGAGACTGGGGGGGAGACAATTTATGCCAAAATAATGTAACACTTAGGAATTGTCCATAGCGGAGAACCTCTTTAATGGGATGGGTTCCTTTTAACTATTAAAGAGATACATACATTTAGGTAAAAGTAGACTATTTGTGGCTAAGAAATAATTTTTGCAATTGGGTTCTATTAAAAATGTTTCCCCGTTATCTTTTATGGGCTCTTTTTCTTTGTCACTTGTTGTCTGTGGTCATAAAAAGACAGAAAAAAGATCTAAAAACGGTCCAGAAAAGGCCGGGCTCACTGACGGGTCCCCAGTTAACTCATTCGGCAGTTAGGTATAGATATAATAAATAAAATAATCACTATCTCAGGCACACAGGTTCGGCACTGCTACACCAGGGCCACCTATAACCTAGGGGCAAGACTTACCCATCAATGACTGGATTGTTCTCCATGATCCTCAAGGCTTCATCCCTGTTTGCGTTGACCCCACAGACTAGTAGAGTCAATAACCAAAGCAGCGCCATGGTGGATTTGGTGCCCGTAGTATTTTTTCAGGTGATTCCTTGGATGAAAATCTTCCTTTGAGGAGCTGATGAGCCGGTATCTTATCTAGTGTCTTTAGTTGGCTCATATACCTGGTAAATTATTAGATGACGGTGTAAGCGATGCCTTTTATATGTCCTATACAAGAGGAAATTAATATGTAACTGCGACAATAATAGGATGAGAGCCAGCGCTTTATTGGTTAATTATCACCTAAAATCAAATGCTCCAAATTAATTAATTCTGGAGGAGAAGAACCTGTGGATCTGTAGTAGTTTTCCCAAAAGGAGCATCCAATGGTATAATTTGGTACTGGGGATGTGGCTCTGAACATTTTTGGCCATTCATCCATGTGATGGTGGAATATAAGGGGTTGTGTATAATTTTGTGTAGGTTCGTATTCTAGCCATGGTGCTCTGTCCATTCTGTGTATTCCTTGTGTGTACATTGTCCTGTTTGCAGGTTAATCACCCCCTGCTGGGCTTTTGTCCCCAAGTCTGGGGGAGGTGGGCCTGGGATCCACCTAAACTCTCTGTTTACCGGGGAGATTATTCATTCTAGCTGATATAAGACAAGAGAGAAGAAGTAAGATTGATCCTCTGAGGGAGAAGCTGACACCCCAGAGAGACTGCAAGAAACCCCCATTTCCCTGGAAAGGACTGCTGAAGGATTATGACTAACCTCCTGGGACATGTATCCCATTACTGGACTACTTTTCCCTCTGTGTGGTGGATTATTTTATGGATCTTCTGATTTTCATTGAATAAAGGATCTCTAGATTGTTCACCCATCTCTCGGCTCTGTTGATTGTGTGAGATCGGAGAAGGGCCCCGTGACCATCCAGAAGAGCATTTGTGAGACCCTGATGTTGGAGGCAGGCCTCACAATCTCCATTATAGGGGTTGAATGGGGCCAAGGTCCGGGCTCTGTGCGGTTGGTGATGTTCTTCCACCATATCCTTCCCTCCATGGTCAAAGGGCTTTCCGCCAAATGCTTTTTTACCTAGAGAATCCTCCTTTAAAGGACACAATCATTCCATGTCTAATCCTACCTAATGAAAATGCATCAGGATCCAAAGGGCTGTTTCTGGCATCCTACATTTTGGGATAGTTGGTCAAATACTTTGCTAAGTGGTATCTCTCAGATGATGGTCGCTGCCAGGCAGATGCTCATCGAGTTGACAGATCTGTTTGCTGACTGTCCCTTAAGCCAGCTTTACACCTTACAATTAGGTATGCGATCTCGTATGCGATGTGACACGCCCAGGTCGCATATGCGATTGAATGAGATTGCACGTAGGTCGTTCATTTGCTGTCACACGTGCGTTAGTAGCCTATGTTAAATTGATCAATTTTGTGTGCGATCCTTTAGATCATGTGTTCTGTGACGTATGCATTGGGCACCCTTTTTTTTTTTATTTATTGACTTGACAAGCGTGTGTAATGTGTAGGGATGCGTTTTTACTATGTCATCTGCCATTCAGCTCTGCTACATGGCCGCTGACAGCAGACACAGACAGCCATGTAGCAGCGGTGAATGGCAGATGACAGCAGACACAGACAGAGCCGCACTGTCAGAATGAACTCGGGTGAACTTCACCCGACTTCATTGTGATGCTGCGGCTCTGTCTGTGCCGCGTCCTGATTAGCGGTCACCAGTGAAGGATTCACCGGTGACCGCTAATCTCCTGAGTAACTGAATTGAGCAGCCCTCTCTCATACTCACCGATCCCCGATCCCCGGCGCTGCACGGCATTCACACTGCTCCGGCGGCTTTTACTGTTTTGAAAAAGCCGGCCGCCCATTAAACAATCTCGTATTCCCTGCTTACCCCGCCCACCGGCGCCTATGATTGGTTACAGTGAGACACGCCCCCCACGCTGAGTGACAGGTGTCACACTGCACCCAATCACAGCAGCCGGTGGGCGTGTCTATACTGTGTATTGAAATAAATAATTAAATAATTAAAAAAAACGGCGTGCGGTCCCCCCCAATTTTAAAACCAGCCAGATAAAGCCATACGGCTGAAGGCTGGTATTCTCAGGATGGGGAGCTCCACGTTATGGGGAGCCCCCCAGCCTAACAATATCAGCCAACAGCCGCCCAGAATTGCCGCATACATTATATGCGACAGTTCTGGGACTACCCGGCTCTTCCCGATTTACCCTGGTGCGTTGGCAAATCGGGGTAATAAGGAGTTATTGGCAGCCCATAGCTGCCAATAAGCCCTAGATTAATCATGTCAGGCGTCTATGAGACACCCTCCATGATTAATCTGTAAATTACAGTAAATAAACACACACGCCCGAAAAAATCCTTTATTGGAAATACAAAACACACACACATTCCCTGGTTCACCACTTTAATCAGCCCCAAAAAGCCCTCCATGTCCGGCGTACTCCAGGATGCTCCAGCGTCGCATCTAGCGCTGCTGCATGGAGGTGACCGGAGCTGCAGCAGACACAGCCGCTCCGGTCACCTCCACACAGCAAATGAAGACAGCCGCGCGATCAGCTGATCTGTCACTGAGGTTACCCGCTGTCACTGGATCCAGCGGTGGCCGCGGGTAACCTCAGTGACAGATCAGCTGATCGCGCGGCTGTCTTCATTTGCTGTGTGGAGGTGACCGGAGCGGCTGTGTCTGCTGCAGCTCCGGTCACCTCCATGCAGCAGCGCTAGATGCGACGCTGGAGCATGCTGGAGTACGCCGGACATGGAGGGCTTTTTGGGGCTGATTAAAGTGGTGAACCAGGGAATGTGTGTGTGTTTTTTATTTCCAATAAAGGATTTTTTCGGGCGTGTGTTTATTTACTGTTATTTACAGATTAATCATGGAGGGTGTCTCATAGCCGCCTGACATGATTAATCTAGGACTTATTGGCAGCTATGGGCTGCCAATAACTCCTTATTACCCCGATTTGCCAACGCACCAGGGTAAATCGGGAAGAGCCGGGTACTGTCCCAGAACTGTCGCATATAATGTATGCGGCAATTCTGGGCGGCTGTTGGCTGATATTGTTAGGCTGGGGGGCTCCCCATAACGTGGAGCTCCCCATCCTGAGAATACCAGCCTTCAGCCGTATGGCTTTATCTGGCTGGTTTTAAAATTGGGGGGGACCGCACGCCGTTTTTTTAAATTATTTAATTATTTATTTCACTACACAGTATAGACCCGCCCACCGGCTGCTGTGATTGGGTGCAGTGTGACACCTGTCACTCAGCGTGGGGGGCGTGTCTCACTGTAACCAATCATAGGCGCCGGTGGGCGGGGTAAGCAGGGAATACGAGATTGTTTAATGGGCGGCCGGCTTTTTCAAAACAGTAAAAGCCGCCGCAGCAGTGTGAATGCAGAGCAGCGCTGGGGATCGGGGATCGGTGAGTATATGAGAGAGGGGGTAAGAGGGATAGACTGACATGGACAGAGAGAGAGGGACAGAGATAGTGACGGACTGACAGAGATTAGTGAATGACAGACATTGTGAGGCGCTTCAGAACGCAGCTTTTCAGCTGCGCTCTGAAGCAGACCTTTTTTAAGCTGCGGTGCAGAGCGCACACCTGCGCACATAGCATCAGACACCAAAATCGTATGAGGGATGTCACACGTTACAATTCACTAGTTTCGTACTACTAAACGTCAAATGTATGAGGAATAAACGACGTGTATGCGATCACCGTATTTTCGTTCAATATCGATCGCATGTAGGTTTCACACACAAATACATCACGAACGATGCCGGATGTGCGTCACTTACAACTTGACCCCGACGACGGATTGAAAGATCTATTGAAGTGTGTAAAGCAGGCTTTACACATGAATGCTTATTTTAGCTGAGCATACATGTGGAAGTGACTTTCTCCCATCTTCCCATGCAAAACAAACTCCTCAATCCTCACCTCTAGGCTCCATGTAGCAGTAACTTATATCTAAGGATGGCAAAAGGATCGGCGGCGATGAAATTCTCAGGGTGCAGCGCAACAAAAAGGGGGGAAACCAGGGAACATATAGTAGGAGAGGGGAAAGGAGTCACCACCTCACACTCACCTGTGATTGTATCCCTGAGCTCCCCAACGTCCCTAGATGGGTCATTCCCCTGTGCGCCGTCACGTGCCTAGGCCGTAAGAATAAAAATGTGGAGGGCACCACTTCACTCCCAGGGATCACCCCTGCCACATAAGAGAAGCTAGAACACAAAAGTTTATTGGCACATACTTTTGTCACATGCCTAGGCCTTTGCTGGCACTGAACTTACCTGACTAGTGAGTAGGTCAGCAAGACACTAGTCCTGCTACTACAATAAAACAACACAAGGAAAGTGAGATAAACAGGGTGAGGAAAGACACAAGAAATAACACTCATAACTTTCATCAGCAGGAACCTTCATAGTTGCAACTGAAACAACACCTCAGCTACTCCAGGTTTCTTCCAAGTGGTCAGTATACAAATCAAAAAAGTCTGTGGAGCCTCTGTTAGGAGTCTCGACACGGAAAATAGCCAGATATCCCTCTGGGAAGGACCTAGCCAAGGAGTGGCTCTTTTTAGGAGACTACCATAACCAACATATTAAGTGGTCCTTTTAGTCAATATCCAGCTCTTGACGAGTTTAAAGATATGACAAGGGAAAATTATAAGGCCAGGGATCTATCCACAGACCGCTGTTTCGGGGTAATTGCCTCTCATCAATGTGGAGTAGGATTCTGGCCAGGTGGGAGCAATGCCTAGTAGACCAACATGACAAAACAATCACTGATCTCAGGAAGACCAGCCAGAGAAAACTCTGCCTGCAGCCAGTGAAGGCGCTCAACACAGTGAAATCCTAGGTGCATTGCCCCCTGGGAAGTATGCAAATCAAAAAAGTCAGTGGAGCCTCTGTTAGGAGTCTTGACTCCTTGGCTAGGTCCTTCCCGGAGGGATATCTGGCTATTTTCCATGTCGGGACTCCTAACAGCGGCTCCACAGACATTTTTTATTTGCATACTTCCCAGGGGGCAATGCACCTAGGATTTCACTGTGTTGAGCGCCTTCGCTGGCTGCCGGCAGTGTTTTCTCTGGCTGGTCTCCCTGAGATTAGTGATTGATTGGTTTAAGTGGTCAGTATAGGGATTCTATCACTGGCATTGAGTAAAGCCAGGATTGGATAAATCAGCAATACAAAAACAAATAACATTCATAGGTTTCTTCAGCAGGAAACTTCACAGCTGCAACTGAAACCACACCTCAGCTACTCCAGAAACAAGTTCCTTCCAAGTGGTCAGTATAGGGATTTTGTCACAAGCATGAAGTAAAGCCAGGATTGGATAAATCAGCAAGACACTAGTCCTGCTACTACAATAAAACAACACAAGAAAAGTGAGACAAACAGGGTTGGGAAAGACACAACAAATAACCCTTATAGGATTCTTCAGTAGGAACCTTCACAGCTGCAACTGAAACAGCAGCTCAGCTACGCCAAAAACAGGTTCCTTCCAAGTGGTCAGTGTAGGGATTCTATCACTGGCATGGAGTAAAGCCAGGATTGGGTAAATATAGTGGAAGGGGCGTGATAACAAGATACCAAAATTGTGATTAAGGCTATGAGTAATCTCAGCCGGAAAGGAAAGAGTCCATAACCCTTTCAGCATCAAATAAAAGTAAATCCTCTCCATAACAAGATGTAGCCTACAGACCCAAAACGCTCCTGACTATTGCTAATCTGTCTTCCGATATCATCATATTTCACAGAAAAAACTAATTAGCATTGATAAGTTGTGTGTAATGAAAGGGTTAAAGTTTAAGCAACACATCCTTATTCCTTATTTAAGGGCAGCAATTAAGATCCCAACATAAATGACAGAGTTTTATTCTAAATCTCATCTGGTTTATTAGGGGTAATTAAAGTATTTAAGTACAAGGGTGCATAGCTACATAGACACCGAGATAAGCAGTATGTGATAATGGATAAGAACTGGGTGACCCTACAATGCTCTTCTGATGACTTTAGACCTCAAGCTCAAGGTTATCACCTTTTATCACCTTCCTTTCCTCGGAAAAGATTTACGGACCTGTTAATAGTTTTGAACCATTATGTAAAGACTTCCGAAAATCTGAAAATTCAGACCAAAGATAGATTTTGGAATAGTGTAATGAGAAGCATTTATAGGATGCATTAAGCATGATATATGGCAACAAAAGATGCACTATATAGAATAAAGTATGTGCCCCCTCCACATTACACCTCCCATTGTTACATCCCATTCTACACCCATAGACACTAAGGAGGTTGTCCACTACTTTTACATTGGCCTATACAGAGGATAGGTCATCAATGTCTGATCAAAAACAGGTTTCCTTAAGCAGTAATGCACATCTATATTCTTGCATTTATTGTTCGCATGATTTAGTATTTCAGAGTGCAGCTATCTTTTTTTTTGCTATTATATTTCATGTTCAGTTTTGCACCTGTTCAGACTGCATTTTGGGAGTGTCGTCAGTCTTTTTGTCTAGAATTTGGAGCCATGCCCTCCCCCATTAGACACAGGTGATTTTATTCTCTATAACAGGCTCCTATTCGCCCATACATATGGAGGTTTGTAACCGAGAAAGAGGCATCAGTTCAGTGTTGGTTCCTAGTATTAGAGATATGCCTTGACGTGGCTACTGGCCAGATATAGAAATGGCCATTTTTGTATACTAAATATCTCAATTTTCCTAGATTTTCTTAAGCAGTAATGCATATCTATATTCCTGCATTCATTGTCTGCATGCTCTAGCATTTCAGAGTGCAACTGTCTTTTTTTGTTATTATATTTCATGTTTAGTTTTGCCCCTGTTCAGACTGCAATTTGGGAGTGCCATCAGTCTTTTTGTCTAGAATATGGAGCCATGCCCTCACCCATTAGACACAGGTGATTTTATTCTCTATAACAGTCTCCTACTCGCCCATACACATGAAGGTTTGTAACGGAGAAAGAGGCTTCAGTTCAGTGTAGGTTCCCAGTATACGAGATATGCCTTGACGTGGCTACGGGGCAGATAAAGAAATTACCATTTTTCTATGCTAAATATCTAAATTTGTTCTAAATTTGATCATAAAATATCTAAATTTGCAGTAATGCATATCAATATTTATGCATTCATTGTTTGCATGATTTAGCATTTCAGAGTGCAGCTGTCTTTTTTTTCTCATATGTCATGTTCAGTTTTGTACCTGATCAGATTGCATTTTGGGAGTGCCATCAGTCCTTTTGTCTAGAATATGGAGCCATGCCCTCCCCCATTATCCACAGGTGATTTTATTCTCTATAGCAGGTTCCTACTCGCCCATACACATGGAGATTTGTAACCCAGTTCAGTGTAGGTTCCGAGTATATGAGATATGCCTTGACGTGGCTACTGGGCAGATATAGAAATAGTCATTTTTTTATGCTAAATATTTCCGTTTTTCCTAGATTTCCTTAAACAGTAACGCATAGCTATATTCTTGCATTCACTGTTTGCATGATTTAGCATTTCAGAGTGCAACTCTCTTTTTTGTTATCATTGTCTGATTGGCGGGAGCCAACACCCTGCACCTCCAGCAGCAGGGGGCCGGAAATGGTCAGTTCCGGAGCTGCTCTGTCTTTTGATAGCGTCCATTGCTGTGTACTGCACATCCGCCTCCCATTCAAATCAATAGGAGGCAGATGGGCAGTACCGGGCCGCAGCTGCTGTCAGAAGATGGGGCAACCCCAGAACAGAGAATTTCCGGCCACTGGCTGTTGCCACCAGCACAGAGAACAGCTGATCGGCGGGGGAGCCGGGTGTCCAACCCGGGCCGATCAGACATTGTTGATCCATCCTAAGGATAGGCCATCAATGTAAAAGTAGTGGAAAACCCCTTTCATATGGAGTCGTCCCTCTACAGAAATAACTCCCGTTCTTCTGGGAAGGATTTCTACAAGATTTAGGAGCTTTCTGTGTGAATTTTTGCCCCTTCATCCAGAAGAGCATTTGTGAGACACTGAATTTGGGGAGAGGCCAGGTTCACAACCTCCATTATAGCTGTTGGATGAGGATCAGGTCCAGGATCTGTCATATTCTTCTACCAATCTCCCCCAACCATGGCTTTCTGGGCCTTGTGCAATGGGTACAGTTATGGGGAACAGAAGAGGTCCTTCTCCAAACTGTTACCATAAAGCTGGAGGATACATTTGTCCAAAATGTTTTGTGCTGAAGAATTAAAATTTCTCTTCCCCGGAACAAAGGGGCCAAGGCCGACCCCTGAAACACAAGCCCCGAGCTTTATGCCTCCATCCCTCCTCCACCAATCATTATGGTTGGTACAATGAAGTTTGGTGGACAAGGTTCTCCTGGTATTCACGAAACCCAGGCTTGTCCACCAGCCGCCAGATAGAGAAGTCTGATCCATCACTGCACAATATGGAATCGGTGAAGAATTTAGAGATTAGACCCCCATATCCATATATCATAAAGTGATCATAAAGGAGAATGTTACCCGCTTCACTGTTATTGTGCCAACTATAAACTTTGGTGCTCTGGGCTTGTTTTTCAGGGGTCGGCCTTGGGCCCTTTGTTGCGGTGAAGTGAAATTGTAATACTTCAACGCAAAACATTTTAGACAAATGTTTCTTCTGGCTTTATGGGAACAGTCTGGAGAAGGCCATTTTCTGTTCTCCAATATCTTAGCCATATACCATCACTGTATGAAAAGAGAAATCCTTTAAGACGTCAAATTTAGCCAATTTTGATGACCTCTCAACAATATAATGTCTATGGATTATTGGCCGACTTGGCCATAAAACGTCTCCTGTCTGTGGCCATCTTTAGTGTTTTAGTTGGTGACTTTTGACATGAGACCTAATTTTTAACTCAACTTTTTCCAAAAATGTTCCAGCCTATTTATGGTTGTCTTGTAGCCAAAGATCTGTCAAGCTACATGATCCTTATTGCCAAGAAGACTAATGGCAGAAGAATTACATACTTTTTAAGTGGATTCTGAACTGACCTAACAGACTAAAGGCTCCATACACATAGAGGTCATCCAAACCCATCGTAAAAACCATAAACAAGATGATAAGGAACGTTGAGAAAGTACTCACTTTATCAGTCCTTCATAGACCTGCTTTGGGCACCTTGCAATCCTCTATCAGATCCTGAAGAAGGTGGAAGTCCTTGGCGTTGTTGGTATTCCTCAGTATGTCTTGTTCTTTCTTCACTACTAATTTATTAACCTCACGGTTGACATAAGGAAACGTTGCGAGATGTATTGGCCAATCATGAAAACAACGATGCGACTGGAGCCAACGGAAAAACTGTTGCCAATCTTCTGAGCTGTGTATGGCTTTCTCCTTGTCCATTGTAGAAGGTATAAGACATTTCATCTTCACTTGTTGATTAGTCAACCACAGAGTAAATATATTCATAAGGAAATTAAGAGTGAGTTGTGAAATGACCCTATTGTATGCCAACTTTAAGAATGGTAACCACTGACGCGGCTTCACAGTCATTGACTTGAGTCAACTTATGGCACCTTAAAGAAAATATATTTACC
The DNA here is from genome assembly GCF_048569485.1 of Anomaloglossus baeobatrachus. Taxonomy (NCBI): domain Eukaryota; kingdom Metazoa; phylum Chordata; class Amphibia; order Anura; family Aromobatidae; genus Anomaloglossus; species Anomaloglossus baeobatrachus. The sequence goes on along the minus strand of NC_134362.1, from coordinate 186,673,340 downwards.
AGTGATTGTAGCTCTGCAATTTTCAGAAATAATGAATAATGTGATTCTATATTTGTAAGATTCTGGTGCACATGGTAAGTAGGGTATGATGTACATGGGCAGCACGGTGGCTCAGTGGTTAGCATTTGCAGCGCTGGGGTCCTGGGTTCAAATCCCACCAAGTACAAGATCTGCAAGGAGTTTGTGTGGGTTTCCTCCGGGTGCTCCACTTTCCTCCCACACTCCAAAGACCTGATGATGGGGAATGTAGATTGTGAGCCCTAAATGGGACAGTGATGAAGACGTCTGTAAAGTGTATATAAATGTGTAAAGAAAAAAATTAGAACTAAAAAATAAAATTACCATAGAATAGACCATATTGGAAACACTCCAGATAATACTTTGGTACCTGCAAAGATAAACAGACAATCAAAATATAGAAAGTGGATCCCTGATTAACATCGGATTAAAGAAATTATGATCATTATTGATGAGTGGGCACTACCATGCTCGGGTGCTCGGTACTGGTAACTAGTGATGAGCGGGCACTACCATGCTCGGGTGCTCGGTACTCGTAACTAGTGATAAGCGGGTACTACCATGCTCGGGTGCACGGTACTCGTAACTAGTGAGGAGCGGGCACTACCATGCTCGGGGGCTCAGTACTGGTAACTAGTGATGAGTGGACACTACCATGCTCAGGTGCTCAGTACTGGTAACTAGTGATGAGTGGACACTACCATGCTCAGGTGCTCAGTACTGGTAACTAGTGATGAGCGGGCACTACCATGCTCAGGTGCTCAGTACTCGTAACTAGTGATGATCGGGCACTACCATGCTCGGGTGCTCAGTACTGGTAACTAGTGATGATCGGGTACTACCATGCTCAGGTGCTCAGTACTCGTAACTAGTGATGAGCGGACACTACCATGCTCGGGTGCTCAGTACTCGTAACTAGTGATGATCAGGCACTACCATGCTCGGGTGCTCAGTACTCGTAACTAGTGATGAGCGGGCACTACCATGCTCGGGTGCTCAGTACTCGTAACTAGTGATGATCGGGCACTACCATGCTCAGGTGCTCAGTACTGGTAACTAGTGATGAGTGGACACTACCATGCTCAGGTGCTCAGTACTAGTAACTAGTGATGAGTGGGCACTACCATGCTCAGGTGCTCAGTACTAGTAACTAGTGATGATCGGGCACTACCATGCTCAGGTGCTCAGTACTGGTAACTAGTGATGAGTGGACACTACCATGCTCAGGTGCTCAGTACTAGTAACTAGTGATGATCGGGCACTACCATGCTCGGATGCTCAGTACTAGTAACTAGTGATGATCGGGCACTACCATGCTCAGGTGCTCAGTACTGGTAACTAGTGATGAGTGGACACTACCATGCTCAGGTGCTCAGTACTGGTAACTAGTGATGAGTGGACACTACCATGCTCGGATGCTCAGTACTAGTAACTAGTGATGAGTGGACACTACCATGCTCAGGTGCTCAGTACTTGTAACTAGTGATGATCGGGCACTACCATGCTCAGGTGCTCAGTACTGGTAACTAGTGATGAGTGGACACTACCATGCTCAGGTGCTCAGTACTGGTAACTAGTGATGATCGGGCACTACCATGCTCGGGTGCTCAGTACTCGTAACTAGTGATGAGTGGACACTACCATGCTCAGGTGCTCAGTACTGGTAACTAGTGATGAGCGGGCACTACCATGCTCGGGTGCTCAGTACTGGTAACTAGTGATGAGTGGCCACTACCATGCTCAGGTGCTCAGTACTGGTAACTAGTGATGAGCGGGTACTACCATGCTCGGGTGCTCAGTACTTGTAACTATTGATGAGCGGGCACTACCATGCTCAGGTGCTCAGTACTTGTAACTAGTGATGAGTGGGCACTACCATGCTCAGGTGCTCAGTACTCGTAACTAGTGATGAGCGGGCACTACCATGCTCAGGTGCTAGGTACTGGTAACTAGTGATGAGCACCTGAGCATGGTAGTGCCCGCTCATCACTTCTTTTGATCCTTATTTTTATCTTATTTTCCCTCAGACTGTCATTGCTGCTTCTTATGTTCTTTCCTTCTCTGATAACACCGCAGATAGGTAACAACAGTTATGTTATCAAAATAAAGATTCCAGTTTGGTATATCCCCAAGCAGATCTTTGTCCTCTGTGGCTTGTGTTGAATTGGCAGCAGAGTTTATGGCCGTGCTCGGAGATCTTTGTGGGGGGGATTTTATTTTGTATACTGAGTTTATTTTTCATTGCAATTGTTAAAACTGATCACAAGTTTCTGAGAAATGCCGGACTCCGCAGCAATACTCAGAGGAATTCACTTTCAATTAAGTTTTTTTTTATCAGCGCTGCATTGTTATAAAATTACAAACTGCACTGTATTCACCTTACCTGGGTACATAGTAGTGCTCAGTCATCACTAGTTATGAGTACCAGACACCCGAGCATGGTAGTGCCCGCTCATCACTAGTTACCAGTACTGAGCACCCGAGCATGGTAGTGCCCGCTCATCACTAGTTATGAGTACCAGACACCCGAGCATGGTAGTGCCCGCTCATCACTAGTTACGAGTACAGAGCACCTGAGCATGGTAGTGCCCGCTCATCACTAGTTACGAGTACTGAGCACCCGAGCATGGTAGTGCACGCTCATCACTAGTTACGAGTACAGAGCACCTGAGCATGGTAGTGCCTGCTCATCACTAGTTACGAGTACAGAGCACCTGAGCATGGTAGTGCCTGCTCATCACTAGTTACCAGTACTGAGCACCTGAGCATGGTAGTGTCCACTCATCACTAGTTACGAGTACAGAGCACCTGAGCATGGTAGTGCACGCTCATCACTAGTTACGAGTACAGAGCACCTGAGCATGGTAGTGCCCGCTCATCACTAGTTACGAGTACAGAGCACCCGAGCATGGTAGTGCCCGCTCATCACTAGTTACGAGTACTGAGCACCCGAGCATGGTAGTGCCCGCTCATCACTAGTTACGAGTACAGAGCACCCGAGCATGGTAGTGCCCGCTCATCACTAGTTACGAGTACTGAGCACCTGAGCATGGTAGTGCCCGCTCATCACTAGTTACGAGTACTGAGCACCCGAGCATGGTAGTGCCCGCTCATCACTAGTTACGAGTACAGAGCACCCGAGCATGGTAGTGCCCGCTCATCACTAGTTACGAGTACTGAGCACCTGAGCATGGTAGTGCCCACTCATCACTAATGAAAAAATCAAAATCATCCTTTTTTCATTTATCCAAAGGAACTTCTATGGAAGTGAATGGAGAGTGGGTAGCACCAACCATCTCTCCATTCCCGGAAGTGTAATTATTATGAATGTCTGGCAGACACTGTGCTTCTGATGTGTGCAGAACCATCTGTTAGGCTAAGTTCACACATCCTGTGTTTTCAATCCGTCAGGTCCGTCAGCAACGGATCAGTCATTTTCAAGATGTCAACTGATGCAACTGATGTGTTTTTCACAGGATTCCTTTCACAGGAATCCTGTGAAAAAACTGATCAGTTGCGTCCGTTACATCCGCTGTGCGTCCGTTTTTTGACGGATCAGTCATGATCCGTCTGTGTTTGGGACAGCCCAGTGGGCGTGCCAAGCATGCTGGGCATGCTCAGTAGAGCATGACGGAATCCTGCGCTGGATTCCGTTGTAAGACGGATTACGACGGAATCCAGCACCATAGACATGCATTACAAGCTTGACGGATGGCGACGGATTCCTGCGCGGCGCGTTAATTTTGACGGCCCGAAAAACGTTACATTCTGCGTTGCTCCCCGCTCGGCGGTCAGTCAAAAACGACGGACCGCGACGCAGCGGATGCAACGCAGGGTCATCAGTCGCAATCCGTCACTTAATAGAAGTCTATGGGGAAATACAGGATTCCTGCAAAATATTTTGCAGGATTCCGTAATTCCTCAAGGCTACGGATTGTGACTGATGCAAAACACAGGATGTGTGAACTTAGCCTTACAGATAGTTTGATGAAATAAGTGTTCTGTAAGCTGCAGCCTATCTTTGTGGTAAGCTCAGTCAGGTGGCCAGAAAGTGTCAGTAAATTTTCAGATAAGTCAGCAAAGTGTCACATATGTAAAGCCCAAAGTGGCAACTGCCAATTATCTGATTAAGTCAACCTGATGCCTTTCTTGGGATTGTTGAACCCATCATGCGCGTCACCTTATGTAAGTGTGAAGCCCCGCATGTGTAGTGTCGGTGCATTACCTTCAGGGACTCCACTTGGATGGAACAGTCTGGTCTTTGTCACAGGTAGGAAATCTTCTATTTGTCGTGACGCCACTCTCAGAATTGCGGTCAGTGGGGACCGCCACTGCAGATTAGGGGACGCCTGGGGCTGATGGTGAGTGCAGTTAGTTGGAATAGCCTCCTGAGAGTGAGGCAAGCCCCAGGGCCCTGTGTAGGTGCGTAGTACCACAAGGCGCAGAATGACTCAAACACAGTCCAAGAAGTCTTTCAACGTGTTTACTCACTTCAGGTGGCAGGGTGAGTAACCCGGGCGTAGCTGGGATGAACCAGGCTGGAACCAGGTATCCTTCAGGCTGACTTCTGATGGTGACTACCAACTCGCCTTCCTTAGCCCTTGGTGGTTTGGGGTAACCCCGACTTTTAGTCCCTATGGGGGTCACCCAGGGAAGTTGCTGAAGCCTCTCTCCCCTTCGTTTGCCGTTTGCTTGTTGCCTGGGCCAGATCACTCCAGCTGCTTGCCTCCTGTGAACTATAGGCCCTAACTGTGGCTACGTGGCTGCGGCTTTTAGGTGTTGTGGTGTGGGCTTTGAGGGCCCCACACCGGCAGGTTTAGCAAGGAAAGGTGGATCTATCCCCGCTCCGGGATCTGCCGCCCGTTTGGGCCTGGTACTCCCTAGCAGTCTCCTTACTTCCCACTCTGTGCTCTCTCTCTAGCTGGAGATGGGTTTCGGGTAGCACTCCTAGGTGACCGTTCTCCCCCGTCGGTAGCCACTGCGCGGGCGCTGTCAGACTGCAACAGCCCCAGGGGTAGGGGTCAGCTCCTCTCGGAGCTCCCTGGACTCTGCTCTGCACTGAACCGGCTCACTGCTCCTCCTCTCCTGTTCTTGCCTACGCCACCTAGCAACCAGGCTCTCTTACCACACCCCTTGAGAGGAGATGGAGGCTTTTGGCCCCCTCCACTATTCCAGTGAAGGTGAAGGCTTTTCCCCCTCCTGGGATCCCCAGGGGTCCTCTCATAGGTACATGTGTGAGACCTGATCACTATGCGCCTGTGTAGTCACACCTCGGTCAGCCTTCTGGATTACCTGTATTGTACTGTCCCCAGCATGGGTGCAGTACTCAGTGGTGCCTGACCAGGTCAGGGGCGCCACATAAGACTGTAACTACCAAGCTCACTGCCTCCCCGTGAGTGACTGCCTTTTAATATATTTAAAGGGGCCTATAAGAAACATGGAAGATTTGATGGAGAAATTCCTAAGGTCTGGTGTGCCGCCCCCGTGGAAGCAGCCGGGCTGCTCGGATCCAGGTTCGCTGTGGCTTGAGGGTCTCCGGACCCGGGGGTCGTGTGGCCACTCGAGTGAAGGGGGGTATTACAGGGGAGTTATAGTTCGTGACGACACCTGTGATGTGTGGTAATTGGGAGTACCACTGCTGCCGTTGGGAGTACCCGGGGTGATGAAGCGGGGGCAGCAAGGTGTTGTAACCCTCCATGGGTAGGGGGGATGCCCCAGGACTCGGTGTAGGGGATGCTGTGGGATGCAGGGGTCACTCTCGTACTCACTCAGTTCATAAGCAGACACTGACAACCGTGTAAACCAAGTGTCTGGACACTGCTGCCACTGAGGGGAGCTCGTCCGGGTCCCGTCCCCGATGGTGCTGCCTGGTGATCTGTGACCTTCCTCCTGGCACTTAGTTCTCTTCTTAGTTGGCCCCGGTAGCATAAAACAACTTTCCGGGTCCTGCTCCCCAGTATGGCTAACTGGGTGAGCTTGCTCTCAGGGTTCACGCTTGGGATTTTCTGGACCGCTTTAGTGGAAAGTGCTATCCCCCTCGTTGCGCTAGTACCCCGATTTTGGAGCAGGTGGAGAGCGGATCTTGAAGGCTCCGTCCTTGTCGGGTAAATTGTCAGGACGCCTGAAGCTACTCCCTGATCAAGGGTCCACGTACCCCGTCGTGCCCTAGTCCCAGCCCAGTGATGGTACAAGGCCGCCGGCTGTCCTCCTCGACAGTTCTGTGCCCCTTGTCACGATCCCCTGCGACCGGGGGTCCACTCTTACTAGGCCCAGACCACCGTCTGCCACCTAGTTGCTTCCAAGGAGCCCAACTCCCGACCTCCTCACTCCTTACACTTCACTCGCCACTCTCCAACTGAACTACTCTTGACACTCCTGACCTCCCCTTCAACCAACCCCCCAAGTGGGCGACCCTATTCCACTCAGGCCGTCCACTAGTGTATCTGGTGGGTGTGGTGCAGAGTGTACCTAGGATTTTATTGGATGATGTTGGCAACACCATATAGCTGGGGACCCATAACCAAGGAGGAGGTGGATATTGCACAGAAGGGCAGATTGCACAATACCCTGTGACGACCTGATAGGCCAGGGGCGTCACATGTTCATCTGACCAGGATTGTTTTTATTGACAGGCGTGTAGATTTGTGCAAACACAGTTCTAATAAGTGGCACAGGCGCATACATTTCTGCAACAAAATGCCGTGTACAAAAAAAAACCTTGAGAAGAATACACACATAAAGTATAAGTGAGCGTGACCTTGTGCGAAGAAATAAGCGAGCGATTGTTCTCACCCCGAACATAAACAGAACATTCCCATCCGTCCGTATTTCGGTCACAATGTTTCTCTTGGAACCAAAGACGCAATTCTTCTTATCTGTTGACACACTGAGGATCTGCTCTGGAAGCTTTACAAGGTATGTAGTCCGGTCACTTCACAAGAAAAAAAAAATATTACTAAGAAACTGAATGTTGAGTAGCTGCCATCCTCCTGGTAGGATTATTGTCTTACAACAGAAAATGATATTATTAGTTCAATTCTGGTCATTAATGGGTTAAAGTGAATATTTCTACAGAAAATAGATGATTATTTGAATCAAGTTTTGATGTTAAATGTATTTTTTTTTTAATTCTTTTGCCAATATTGTTTTTTCTCCATATCCCAAAGAATAAAAAATGGATATCTTGCAAGTTTCTTACTGGCCATACTTTCTGTTCTTTACAGAAAACCTTTCAGAAGGATCATTATCATCAGAGACAGGTAACACCTCTATACTCAGCTGATAACACAGGATCCACTAATCACAACAGGTGGTTACAGAGAACACCTCCTCCTCCTGCACAATGTCTGATAACATCTATATATACAGTAGATAACACAGGATTCGCCATTCACAATTAGTGATATCACAGCTCACCTCCTCCACCTGTACAATGACTGATAACACATCTATATATAATAGATACCATAGGATACACCAATCACAATAGGTGATGTCACAGCTCACCTCCTCCTCCTGTACAATAACTCATAACATTTCCATATACAGTAGACAACACAGGATCCACCATTCACAATAGGTGATGTCACAGCTCACCTCCTGTACAATGACTGATAACAACTCTATATACAGTAGATAACAGAGGATACAGCAATCACAATAGCTGATGTCACAGTTCACCTCCTCCTCCTGTGCAATAACTGATAACACCTATATATACAGTAGATAACACAGGGGCCATCATTCACAATAGGTGATGTCACAGCTCACCTCCTGTACAATGACTGATAACAACTCTATATACAGTAGATAACAGAGGATACAGCAATCACAATAGCTGATGTCACAGTTCACCTCCTCCTCCTGTACAATGACTGATAATACCTATATATACAGTAGATAACACAGGGGCCATCATTCACAATAGGTGATGTCAGAGCTTACCTTCTCCTCCTGTAGAATAACTGATAACATTTCCATATGCAGTAGACAACACAGGATCCACCAATCACAATAGGTGATGTCACAGCTCACCTCTTCCTCCTGTACAATGACTGATAATAACATTTCTATATACAGTAGACAACACAGGATCCACCATTCACAATAGGTGATGTCACAGCTCACCTCCTGTACAATGACTGATAACACCTCTGCACGGTGGCTCAGTGGTTAGCACTGCAGCCTTGCAGTGCTGGGGTCCTGGGTTCAAGTCCCACCAAGGACACCATCTGCAAGGAGTTTGTATGTTCTCCCCGTGTTTGCGTGGGTTTCCTCCAGGGTCTCCAGTTTCCTCCCACACTCGAAAGACATACTGATAGGGAATTTAGATTGTGAGCCCCAATGGGGACAGTGTTGCCAATGTATGTAAAGCGCTGTGGAATTAATAGCGCTATATAAATGAATAAAATTATTATTATATATAGTAGATAACACAGGATACAGCACTCACAATAGATGATGTCACAGCTCACCTCCTCCTCCTGTATAATGACTAATAACGCCTCTATATATAGTAGATAACACAGGATACAGCAATCCCAATAGCTGATGGCACAGATCACCTCCTCCTCCTTTACAATGACTGATAACACCTTTATGTACAGTAGATATAACCTATTGTGAATGGGGAATCCTGTGTTATCACAGTTCACCTCCTCCTCCTGTACACTGAGTGATAACACCTCTACATACAGTAGATAACCTATTGTGATTGGTGGATCCTGTGTTATCAGCTGAGCATAGATATGTTATCAGTAATTGTACAGGAGGGGAAGGAGATGAGCTGTGACATAACCTATTGTGATTGGTGTGTCCTGTGTTATGTCACAGCTCACCTCCTCCCCCTCCTGTACAGTTACTGATAACATCTCTATGCTCAGCTGACAACACAGGATCCACCAATCCCAATAGGCGATGTGACAGAAGACCCTGATTCTCCTCCCTTCACAATGACCTCTGTACTCGCTCATTAGATGCTTTAGAGCAAAAGATAGGATCAGAGTCTGGCCATTGCTGCTAATGTACATGTGATTTTTCAGAAAAAAAGTTTAGAAAAGTCTCAGTAGCCAGTGTAAAAATGGCAAGATTTTTTTTATTACACATTATTAAATGCAAAAACTATACTGCCAGCATTTAAAAAAAAATGCAATTGAACAAAATTCCTAATTTAAACAATAGGTCAATTTCTGAAGATGTGTTTCCATTAAAAACACATTCCCCCTTCGCTGAGCGCTAACAGGGGGGTATTAAACCAGGGCTGCTCAGGAGTTAGGGCTACGCTGGCGGTCCAGACCTGGCTACCATCAAGCCTACCTCTGGAATAAGGGTCAGTTTAATAAATTGGGGTGTAATTATCCTCTGGGGTAACAGGTAAGGTTTCAGTGATGCACAAAGGAATAGAAGATTTTTTGGGTATGTTCCACCTAAATAAAGCCTTCTTCTCTAATCAGTGGCTGGCAAGCTCTACAAGAACCCAACCGATGGGACAGATTGTAGGATGATTTACCAAGACTAAGATGACACCATCATTATCAGACATTGCTTGCTGACACCGGCAACTATCCTTGGGGTGAGAGGTCCATTAATGGAGAAAGTCTTTGAAGTCGTAGACTTCTTGAGTGTTCTGTTGCCAGATGAGAAGCTGTGACTACACCACTGACAGATCATAACGTTATCTCATAAATGATACAGCAATAAAGATCTATGATAGAACCATCACGTGGACTTGCAATAAAGTGATTAAAGAGGTTACTTGTTAACTTTGGCCAAATATTCATGTCATATCCTAAGCAGTCGTTGTTAAGATGGAACTGTCACGAAATAGTCGGTGATCCTCCATAACAATAAACCCACAGGTAGACCGGACCGCATTGTTTATCTTGTTTTAATGGCAGCTGTCTAGGGGGGAAATATTAGTGAGTAAGTGAACTTCATGGGCTGGAAGCAGGAAAGTGTAAGTATCTGGATGGCTTTGGCTACGTAAATGTCAAGAGTGTGTTGTGTCGGCAGGTTACATCTTGTATTGGAGTGGATTTACTTTCTTTAATGCTGAAGAAAGCTGAGATTACTCTTAGCCTTAATCACAGCTGCAGCTTTTTGTCATCACACCCTTCTGCTATATATACCCACTCCTGTCTTTACTCCATGGCCAGTGATAGATATTTTCTATACTGACCACATTGAGGGAACTTATCTCTGTAAGGCTGTGATGTAGTTTCAGCTGTGCTGGCTGAGATTACTCTTAAACGTAATCACAGCTGTAGTATTTTGCCATCACACCCTTCCGCTATATATACCCACTCCTGGGTTTACTCCATGCCAGTGATAGATATTTTTTATACCGACCACATTAAAGGAGCTCATCTCTGCATAGCTGTGGTGTAATTTCAGTTGTGCTGGCTGAGATTATTTTTAGCCTTAATCACAGCTGCAACATTATGTCATCACGCCCTTCCACTATATAGATATTTTCTATACATCCACATTGAGGGAGCTCATCTCTGTATAGCTTTGGTGTAGTTTCAGCTGTGCTGGCTGAGATTACTCTTAGACTTAATCACAGCCGTAGTATTTTGCCATCACACCATTCCACTATATATCCCCACTCCTGGGTTTACTCCATACCAGTGATAAATGTTTTCTATACTGACCATGTTGAAGGAGCTCATCTCTGCATAGCTGTGGTGTCATTTCAATTGTGCTGGCTGAGATTACTCTTAGTCTTAATCACAGCTACAGCATTTTGCCAGCGCGCCCTTCCACTATATATACCCACTCTTTGCTTTACTCCATGCCAGTGATAGATATTTTGCATACTGACCACGCTGAACGAGCTTGTCTCTTCATAGCTGTGGTTTCGTTTCAGTTGTGCTGGCTGAGATTACTCTTAGCCTTAATCACAGCTGTAGAATTTTCCCATCACCATCACGTCCTTCCACTATATATAACCAGTCCTGACTCCATGCCAGTGATAGATATTTTCTTTACTGACCACGTTGAGGGAGCTCATCTCTTCATAGCTGTGGTGTCATTTGAGATGCAGCTGTGAAGTTTCCTCATGAAGAAAACAAGGAGTGCTTTTTGTTGTGTCTTTCCACACCCATTTCAATCAAGACATAACAGAGAAAGGAGGAAACACTGGCACCATTCAGTGAACTAACCGCTCAATCTTCCTATTTCAGGTTTATACATGCATTATATGGCTTGTAAATTTCCTTGCATTCTGGCCACGGTGCTCATTCCAATAGACAACAATCCATATAGTCCATGTGAAAAGAGACGGAAGGCACTCACCAAATATGCAGTAAAAAAAGCTGTTTTATCCGACCATCAGGTCAGGGGGAAAGGCGTGAGGGACGTGGGAACACACAATCCGTCGGACGACGGCTGTTTCGCATCTTTACAACCGACGCTTCCACGAGTCCAGATGGATTCGTGGAAGCGTCGGTTGTAAAGACGCGAAACGGCCGTCATCCGACGGGTTGTGTGTTCCCACCTCCCTCACGCCTTTCCCCCTGACCTGATGGTCGAATGAAACAGCTTTATTTACCGCATATTTGGTGAGTGCCTTCCGTCTCTTTTCACATGGATTTCCACACCCATTTGTCTTGCCTTCCTCATGTTGTTTTGTTGTATTAGACTAGTGTTTCGCAGACCTACTCACTAGTCAGGGTCAGCATAGGCCTGGGCATGTGACGACGCAAGGGGGAAGGACTCATTTAGGGAAGGGACGTTAGGGAGCTCAGGGATCAGTCACAGGTGAGTGTGAGGTGGTGACCCCTCTGCCCATCGCCAGGGCCTTCCTTAACATCTTCCCTGGTTCTGTGTTGCACCACACGCCGGGCGTTCCCTCGCCCCGGCGTGACAGTAAAGCATCTCCAAGACTGCAGGTCTTTTTTGTTGTTTCTGATATCAAAAGTAGTCCAAGAAAGGAATATTGGTGAACTTTTAAAGGGTCTACTGGTAACACTTTGGTGCCAGATACCACAGGACACCTTGTGGGGTCAAAAATTTATTGTTTTTCTTCTTCATAAACCCTATAGCTGTTTTTTCCATCACCATGAAAGGTGTGTTTTCTGTCATTTTAGGTTAAAAACCGAACTTGTATCCATTGATTTTAGAAAGCTTGAATTGATGTTGTGTTATTGGCTTTGGGTATCCATTCAGGATCTTGGGAGCGATCATGGGTGCCAGTTTGGTTGTCACATGGCTTTTGCAGACATAGGCAGAGCTATAATATCTTTGACAGTGGAGAATGAATTAAGGACTTGAGCATTAGCCCCTTTCTTGTAACATCGGAGCACTTCTTCACTTACTGACAGGTTCCTTTGTACTTATTTCCTTCTCAGCGTCTGTCTCGGTTAATAATCACCGTTCTTCCAGTTACACTTTGACATTGAGATTTATTATTGTTATCAATGATTTTGCAAAGTTCTTTTTTACTTGTCTGATATCTTTTTACAACATCGAGCACTAAGCGTGTAAAAGCATGACATCAAAGGGGTTATCCGGCAGCACGAAATGTTCCACTAAGATCTTATATTTCAGAAGCTTGTTATAACTTAAAAGGAGCAAAGGAACATACTCTGTATATTTGGATTTTTGTAGTCCAGTAGGCGGTCCTAATAATTAATCCAGGAAAAGGGGTCACAGATTAGGACCACCCCCTTAACTGCCAATCCAAGAATGAGCAGTGATTTGATCATAGACGTTATGTGGAATCCTTTTTCCCAAACATCTACAGTATATCTGCTCAACTCCATAAATTGTATACAATTTCCAATCTGGAAAGTTCCTTTTAATTGCATTTACTAATGAATATGGAATTAATAGCACTAGCTAAGTGAGTACAATAAATATATAAATGATTTTTTTAGACTGGTAAAAGTTCAGCCATAGTTTATAGCACCACCAAGGGTCTATGTGAAGATATAGCAAGTGTTACAATGTTAATTCTGCTTGACTATTGAGTTGATTTACCATTAATTTTTAATGTTACCAGTAATTAAATAAGATATCCAGTTTGGGTTTTTTTATGTTAAATGTGTTTAAATTAATAACTTTTCTCAATAGGGTAGCATTACCAAGGTGCCCCACAAGAAACATCTCATGAAGGGTAAAACCAGTGAGCTGTCTCAAGACCGTCGCAACCTTATTGTTGCAAAAGATATTAATAGCATTTTTACACCTCTCTTTCATGAAGTAAGAAAGGTGTAAAAAAGCCATGGAAAATAGTTTGGAAATTCTTCTGTAACCCTAAAACACGCAACCATAGAAATCAACCATAGAAAACAAGTAACCTAGCAGGACTGCGAGGCCCCAGGTATGCGTTCTAGGGTTAACCAATACCATCAATATGTTTTGCAACAATAAGGGGTACTTTGCACACTACGACATCGCAAGCCAATGCTGCGATGCCGAGCACGATAGTCCCCGCCCCCGTCGCAGCTGCGATATCATTGTGATAGCTGCCGTAGCAAATATTATCGCTACGGCTGCTTCACATACACTCACCTGCCGTGCGACGTCGCTCTGGCTGGCGAACCACTTCCTTATTAAGGGGGCGGGTCGTGCGGCGTCACTGCGACGTCACACGGCAGATGGCCAATAGGAGCGGAGGGGCGGAGATGAGCGGGATGTAAACATCCCGCCCACCTCCTTGCTTCCGCATTGCAGCCAGGACGCAGGTAAGGAGATGTTCCTCGCTCCTGCGACTTCACACACAGCGATGTGTGCTGCCGCTGGAGCGAGGAACAACATCGGACCATCGCGTCAGCGTAATTATGGAATTCGCCAATGCTACACCAATGATACGATTACGACGCTTTTGCGCTCGTTAATCGTATCATCTAGGATTTACACACTACGATGTCGAGAGCGATGCAGGAAGTGCGTCACTTTCGACATGACCCCCACCGACATCGCACCTGCAATGTCATAGTGTGCAAAGTGCTCACTGGTTTTACCCCTCATGAGATGTTTATTATGACATAGGGAAAAAGTATGTCACAAGAAACATCTCATGAGGGGTAAAACCAGTGAGCTGTCTTGAAATCTTATTGTCTTAAAACATATTGATGGCATTGGTTACAAAAAAATTTCCAAACTATTTTCCATGGCTTTTTTACACCTCTCTTTCTTCATGAAAGAGAGGTATAAAAATACTATCAATATGTTTTGCAACAATAAGGTTGCGACAGTCTTGAGAAAGCTCACTGGTTTTACCCCTCATGAGAGGTTTCTTGTGACATACATTTTCCCTATCACATTTCTGAGGATTACACAGAATTTATGGACATCCTTGGTTTGATTTCTTTTTCTGTGTGGGTTGGATTTGACGAGTGTTTGTGTAGAAAGAATGGACCAAAATCCCATCTGAGCAATGTAGGAGGCCAGTGTCTCCATTTAGGGGGCGTCTTGAAGTTTATATCACCAAGAAAGGCTTTTGTGCAAAGGAATAAATAAATTCCAGTAATGTGTTCAATACTTTTCCACTATATATATATATATATATATATATATATATATATATATATATATATATTTATTTTTGTTTTATTTATATACATATATATATATATATATATATATATATATAGACAGATAGATACAGTATTTACAGTATATATTATATATATATATATATATATATATATGTGTACTGTATATGTATGGTGAAAAAGTATTGAACACACTACTCACATACATATATATATATATTTGCTATTAAATGGTGCCATCTAGTGGCCAAGAGGGTACCATGTCCTATTTAATGCTAAGTTATTGCTGATGTGAGTTTATATGCCTTTAAAGGTGTCATGTGTTTTGTACCATGTATATTAAAAAACTATATTATGTAAAAAATGCTTAGATAAAATATTAGTGCAATGTAGGTACAAGAGAGCAGGAGTAGGGAAGTGGTAGCTAAGGTGTTAGCAACATTAGGTTAGTGATGGTTAGGACAGCAGAGAGTTTACAGACAAAAATGATGTAGCAGAGTTAGAAAGGTGCAGTGCTGGTGGAGTGCTGTGGCCGGGTAGCTCGGTGGCATTTCACAGCAAGTACACCAGCGGTTAAGGAAAGGTTTAGCCCCTGGGAGGAGCTGGAGAACTAGGTTTCTGGGACAGGGTAGAGGCAGAAGATCGCTTCCTGAGGAGCAGGGTGTGCATGGTGCTTGGGTCGAATCGGTTCTCCTATGAGCGTTGTCGGTGGCCTGCTGGGCGACATAGTTGTACGCTGGACCCACAGAACACGAGACAGGGACCCGAACGGTCAGGGTTGCACAACACACTGACCACGACTACAGCGCCCCCTGCCACCCTGTTTGAAGGACAGTTTCTCAAATCCGGCATGGCTAGAAGGTATACAAGATGGAGAATATTTAGTGCTGAAGGTTCAATATATGTTCCAGTGTGTGAATGTTATAATAGTTTAGATTATAATGTTCAGAGTAATGTACATGGTGTTAGAGGGTTGTACAGGTCTAAGTACAATAATAGAAATGGTATCTTTGAAGCCACATGAAAATTATCATAGAAGTGCACGGGGGGCGTCAATGTACCTGGTTGTGTAACTCTAAATGACCTCTGTCAGAGACATCATCAGTAAGTGAAAATTTAAAGCAAAACCCCTGGAGTTCTTGCTAAGCTCTCAAAGTGACAGGAGCCCCCTCTGTGAGCGCCCCACATCAGCCTGTGGCCGGTCAGGGCACACTAGGAGATGTGGATTTGCTGTATCTAAACTATAGGAACAGCACCGGTCTCATGGTGCTTGCTGACAGTGACTGTGGTCTTTGTGACCGTGACTTGAGTCATGTGTTTTGGGGGAATCAGACAGGCTGTACCTGTCACGCTAGGTACCGGGAAGTACTAAGCGAGCAGCGAAAGGGAAGGGGACCCCTCTTTGTCTAGGGAAGAAAGAGATGGTGACCCGTGACCAAACCTAAAGCTGGTCCCTGAGGTCCCTCACTGCACCTATGTGCCGAGGTGGATACCTGACCCTAGGTATCCGTACTGCTGGTCCCTGGGGTCCCTCACCAAACTATATAGGTTCTGCACCTATGCGCCAAGCTGGATTCCGGACCCTAGGTATCCATACTGCCGGTCCCTGGGGTCCCTCACCAAACTACATAGGTTCCGCACCTGTGCGCCGAGCCGGATACTTGACCCTAGGTATCCCTAGTGCTGGGCCCTAAATAGGGAACGGGTGGGATGAGCTCTTCGTCAACCCCACTAAACTATAAAGGAACACACAAGGGGGGGGACACATGGGGGAAAAGCATGATCTACTTATCCACAGATGACACAGGCAGGAGTCCAGCAACGATACTACAGATGAGAGCAAGCCACCTGCTTGCAACCAGAGCTGGAATGAACTGAATAATATCAACAGCACCAGTCCAAGGAAGAAGGGAGTATTTAAGCACCAAGAGAATACTGATGATCAGCAGCTGGGTGGGAGGTGAGCTCCTGCTGGGTCCAAAAGGGGGAGAGATCAATCCAACAGGAAAGCTACCTATACCAATGAACAATAGAAAGTCAGGGAGCATTCTGCGCTGCCAAACGCTGTGACCTTCTATTGCCAGAAACCACATGACTGTCTGTCACCGTGACAGTACCTAAAGGTCAATATACTGGATAGTGGATTTACATAGGCTAATTATCCCACCATGAACACAGCTAACGTCATCCCACATCTGTGCACATTCATTCTTCAATATCAGATATCACATTTTCCTTTATAAATAAGACAAATCACTTGCAAAACATAAGTCTGAGTAAGAATCATGGATCTGCCAAGTTATGGAGTAATGTTTCTGTATAATTAGTCAGATTGGATAATTGGGAGAGTGTAGGCGTGGGGTGACCACCCCTGAGGGGGCATCGGTGGGAGAGATATTGGTGTTGGATATGCAGCAGATTGCAGATTTTTCGGTACTTTATGTACAAAGTCCGGTGAAAATCTTTCATCAAAAGTTATTTTTTTTAACTTTTCTATTGTGGTTCTCAAGGTCAGGTGACCAGTGTCGCTCATCTCTTCTGGAACCACTACTCCTAGCATTCCGGCTGTCATACATCTTCTAGTGACTCACTCTTTAGTGTCACCTGTCAAAATATAGAAGACGGTGCGGGGGTGTAATTGGATAATTCTGGAAGTCTTTTTTTTTATATTTTTTTTAGTGTGAACTTTTATAAACGGAAAAATTTTGGGAGTTTCCCTCTGAGTAGGAGGTTTGATCGCATATTTCCAAGATATTATCCAAGGTTTGTAGGAATTGCTGAGAATTTAGGCTGCGGCTTCCATCACTCCTAGTGTGATCACTTCTCTGTGTGGTTGAGGGCATCTGTTGAGCAACAGACAAGTCACGCAACCGAAAACATTTGTGTAATGTGTTGATCTCACATGACTATATAACTCCAAAAAAACAAAAATAGCCGAAAAGCAGATGAGATGCAGTTTCATGTGACTTGCATTGAAGCCTATGGCGAGTGATATGTGTGAAGCTGGCGACAAACAACGGGAGATTGAACACATTTGGAAACATTCGCGACTGTGGAAGATCCGATAGGTCGCAGGTCAATATATATAAAAAGATTAGATTCCTTGTAGCAGAGTGTCACCTCAATGTCATGCAGCCCTAGTCTAATGGTCAGTCATGATTTCCTAAAGCTGGAGATACACCGTGACATTGTGCACGACATTCCACTGCTAAATCCAGGAAAAAAAACAACTGGTTCTGACTTTTTGCGACTTGCTTGTCAAGGTTTTAGTACCTGGTGATGAGTTATACAACCCCTTTCACCTGCATAATTGTAATGAGTGCGCCACGTCCCAATGTCACCTCTGGGGGACCTGGGGTCAGGAGGTTTTAATTGATTGCAGGCCTCCTGTTGACTGTTATTGTGCTGATGTATTTTTCCTTCTATGCTGAAGGAGTTAAGGACTATTTCCCTGATTTCATCAGCAGCTTGTGATTGTCTCTCCCTTCTGCTATATCTACCTGCCCCTGGCTTCACTCCATGCCGGATATAGAATTTCTATGCTGACCACTGTGAAGGAGCTTGTTTCTATTAAGCAGAGGTGTTCATTTCTTTACCAGTAGCACAGCTTCCAACTAGAGATGTTTGAGTCCTGTGATACCTGTTGCCTTGCCTGGATTACCTGTGTGTTTGCTTGTTCTCCTGACCATTTACTTCCTGGGGGAGGGGGGCATTTAGGTGAGTTGTAGCCAGGAGCTAAGCAAGGTACAAGACTCAAGCATCTCCACCTTCAGGGGTAATGCTGAGGACAGGGTTTAGCCTAAGCACCCCCTAGCTTGAGGGACAACTCAGCTGCACATGGTCCCTGCTACCTATCTAATGATTCAATGTGGCAGCGGAAAGAGTGATCTTTGACCATGCAATGTGTATCACATTCATTATATGTGGTAGATGGGTCAGCGAGACCCTCAAAAGCTAGTCAGGTGACTTCTACTTCAACACTTATATCAATGGTCTCCAACCTTTCTAGTCGTTTTAAAACTACAACTCTCAGCATGCTCTGACATGATGGATGGATCGCACCTATAATAAGTGCTTCACCAAGACTAACCTGTCACAGTTGTGTCACGGTGACAGACAGTCCTGTGGTGTCTGGCTATAGAAGGTTACAACGTTTGGCTGTGGGTGAAGTCCGTGTTTCTTGCGCCCTGGTATGCTACATGAAAGAGGGGGTCCTGGCTGGATGTGTGGATTAGTGCTGCACATACTACTCCCTGACCTTCTATGATTCCTGCTTGGTGTATTTGGTATCCTATGCATCTCCTCTGCTTGGTTTTCATCCTTCCCTTTAGGACCCTGTGGAGTTCCTCACCCTCTGTGCTGTTGATAGGTTTAATACCCTTAACAAGTCTTCAGTGCAAGCAGTTGACTTGTATGCATCCGGAGAAACTTTGTCATCTGGAGACAAGTTATTTGTTTTCTTTTCCCCTGTTTGTTAGCCCTGTATCTTTTTTAGAGCTTAGTGGGGTTGACTTAGTGCTCATCCCATCTGTTCCCTATCTAGGACCTACTTCAGGGTCAGCCAGAGGCAGGTGTTGTGAATGTCATCCGAGTGGGTACTGATGTGGAGCTCCCTCTGGTGGCCAGGAATGGTAATGAAGCTGAGTTGGAATCTGTGATTCAGACAGGTGATGGAATTAATTGGGAATCCACGAAATCCTATTGCAGATCAGCCTAGTTTATTTAGGAGAGCATTGTGTGCCTGGCGGTCGCCAGGGATAAATGTTCCTGCATGCTTCTGAAGATGGCTGGAAGTTTTCCCTTCTGATTTTCCCATTTATTTGGTGCCTGAATCTACTCCAGATAAAAGTTTACTGTTTCTTTGCTTAGTTGCTGGATTTGCACTTAAGAGTGTTTCTGCATATTCCATTTGGTTCGGTGTTTGGTTTCTTGTATGTGAGGATCTGTTTTTCTGCTTTTGTGAGCAGGGCAGTCCCTCCACTCCAGCAAGAAAGGGAGCTTGCTCCCTGGTCAGTTTTGGATTATTTGCACTTTAGAAAACTACTTGTTCTGTGATTTTGTGTCCTCCCATTATATCTGCAGTTCTGTTTAAAGTGTCAAGCACAAGAGTACCTGATATAGTGGGGGAGAGTCAGTGTGGTCTCAGTATTTTTATTATCAGGAGATTAGTATTTTTTCAGGGTTTTTTTGCTGGCCGCAATCAGTTATCTGTCCTTTCCTGTTCTATCTAGTAAGTTGGGCCTCACCTTTGCTAATCTATATTTTCTGTGTATTGTGCTTTGTTACATCACCGTAGTTGCATGTTGGGGGCTTGCTATTTCTTTGGGGACTGCTCCGAGGCAAGTTAGGGTTCCTCATTTATATCTTTGAGGTGTAGCAGGTTTCTCACGCAGTGACGCGGTGTCTAAGTGTGTTAGGAACATCCCACTGCTACTTCTAGTGTTGTCTGATAGCTAGGGGATTGCGGTCAGCTCAGTTTCCAACTACTCTTGTGGTTTTTGTTTTTTCCTTATTAATGGGATTTTTCGTGATCGTCCATGGTTACCAGATCATAACAGCCAGGTATCCTGCTTGGCACATAGGTGCAGAACTTATCTAGGGTGGTGAGGGAAGCCGGGGCCCAGTAGTAGGCTTGGTCAGGGGTCACCATCTTCCCCTTCCCTAGACACAAGGTTTCCTTTCCCTTTGACTGTTCACTTGGTACTTCCCCGCACTTAACGTGACATAACTAGGTTGCATTTTCTAGTAAACTAACCTCTGATTTATCAGTACACTTGATCCTGTGCAGAGGTTCTGGTGTCTGACTTGTTTATTTGACCGACTTGGATGGTGGAGATGAGAGGATCATTCCATCAGTAGATATCGGATATGGTCCTGGTCCATGGACTTTGCTGTGTTATTTGTATACTTACCTTAATGGCAAAGTTGCAATACCAACAGTGGCATTGTTTCTGGAACCATTCTCCTAATATAAGACAACCCCTTTAAGCCTATGAGCCATATATTTTCCAGAATGTTCGCGTAAACAAGATATGAGCAGAGTAAATTCTGCGCGTTTCCATCCTGCGCAGTGATCATCTCAGTATAGGAATGTGTGCAGATTAAAGAATTTAAAATCCCTTGAAGCCGTCGGCCAGAAATCCGTCCTGACATTCCTTCCTTCACGTGCGCTCTTTACATATAATCTTATCACCCCGGGCTCCAGACTTATCCAGACACAAGAGCATTTGGTCTAAAGACACAGAACAGATTTTGCATATGGCAAAGAGAACACACAGATTTTTTTGTAGCGCTACTCACTTACAATCTATCTCATTTGTCCCTGTTCATAGGAGTAATCCTCAGCAGTTTGAAGCAGCTGCACCATGGGAGGTGGAACGATCATGGTCGCAGGGATTGTGACCGCAACCAGGCCCGGTGGTGCAGAGGGCCTGCCGGTCCCAACCCCTGCTTAAGCTGGATGTGCAGCCTCGGGCGCACATCCAGTTGAAATACCTCGCGGTGCACAGACCCATCAGGTCCCTGCACTACATTATGTACTGGTGACCAAATAGAAATTGGCAGCTTTCAGCAGCGTCCCCGTGATTGAGGCAGCGTTTGATAATAATGTCTTGTGTTGCCATAGCATGGATGGCGATGAAAGCTGCGGGCCGGCGATATATGATGTTGCGCGATGTGGGAGCCAGGGAGGGTGAGCACAGTATATACAAGGAGGGGGACAGTATATACCAGAAGGGGCACAGGAAACAAACATATTTACCAGGAGGGGGACAGTATATACCAGGAGTGGCCCAGGAGAGGAACATATTTACCAGGAGACAATATATGTCAGGAGAGCGACATATATACCAGGATGGGGGACATATTTACAAGGAAGGAGCCCAGGATGGGGTAAATTAGAACAGGATGGGGGACATTTACCTGGATGGAGACATATTTACTAGGAAGAAGGCCAGAATGGGGGACATTTACCAGGATGGGGAACATATTTGTCGCGGGCGGGAAGGGGACGCTGCGCTCACCACGCTCGGGTCCGGCGCTGCTGCTGCTCGGTGGCTCGAGCGGTGGGCCGGATCCGGGGACTCGAGCGGCGCTCCTCGCCCGTGAGTGAAAAGGGTGGTTTGTTGGTGTTTGGGATGTCAGTTCGTGACGCCACCCACGGTGTGTGGTGAGGTTGGGGCACCACCGCTGCTCTGTACGGGGATCCCGGGAGCGATGACACGGAGCAGTTGGGATGTTTCTCTCCCCTCCGTGGGTAGGGGGATTTTGGTAGTTCCGGGGCCCGGAATTATTGTCTGTTTGGTGGATTGCGGGGCCTGGCCAGGTGCAGGGTCGCAGGGCAGCGCAGTGCCAGACGGCACGGTGGTACTTACTCAGCCAGTAACGCACACGGAGTCTCTTGTAAAACAAACGGCTGGATGGCCGAGTCCCACAGACGGCTGCGGCGGTCACTCCCGGTAGGCTGGCGGTAACTATCTCTCCCTGCACCGGTGTTATGTTCTCGGCCCCGATGGATTCCCACCGGTAACCCGCTCCCCAGCGGTGTGTTGGCTATGGGAGCCCCTTTTGTTGCCTGCAGGCTCTGGCCCTCGGAGCTCTAGCTCTGGCGGTAGCTTTATCTCCCTCACGGTTTGGACGGTTGCCTTCAGTCGGGTCTTTATTGCTGGGAAACCCCGGAGGTTCCCGTCGCTGACGGATTTGACCGGTTTAACAGCGACTCCTAGTCTGGTCGGGGTCCGTAGGCCCTGTCAGATGGTGCTGGCTTCTCTTCGCTCCCCGGTCCGGTACCGGCGGGCCACCGCCCGTCCCCGGTCCTTACGGTTGTGCGTCAATCTGCCTCTCCTGCAGACTGTCACCACCGTCTGCCAACCTTGCTGTCAGGTGCCCGGGCCACGTACCCGGACACGGCCAGTCAGTTCCTCCACTACCACTTCCCCTGACTCCTTGTCACTATCTGTCTGACCTTCTTTCCCGCCTCCAGGACTGTGAACTCCTCGGTGGGAGGAGCCAACCACCTGGCTCCGCCCCACCTGGTGTGGACATCAGCCCCTGGAGGGAGGCAACAAGGATTTGTGTGTGTGTGGCTGGTGTGCCTAACCGGGGTGTGGGGTGTGTTGTTGCAGTACCTGTGACGTCCTGGCTTGTCCAGGGCGCCACATATTTACCAGGAAGTAGCCCAGGATGGGGGACATTTACCAGGATGGGTTACATATTCACCAGGAAGGAGCCCAGGATGAGGTACATTAGAACAGCGTGGGGGATATATTTACCAGGAAGGAGCTCAGGAGCATGGACATTAGAACAGGATTTGGGGACATTACTACATGGGGGGAGGGGCAACTTGTATGTCTTTCTAGGATGTAGAATGCTAAATGTATACTAACATATACATGCATCTGGCCAACATGCTGGGATGGGGGGGCCCAGGTCCAAATTTTGCACCAAGGTCCATCGAACTCCAGTTCTGCCGCTGAAATGGAACCCTACCCAAAAAGTCTCTATATAGACCAGGCTTTAAGCCCCAGAAGTTCTAATTAAGGCCTTATTCAGACTTCTCTTTTTGATAGGAGACGCACTCACTATAATCTATGGACCTGCTCACATATTCGGATTTTTTTGCGAATCTAAGTTTTGTCAAATAAAAAAAAAGTTGTGTGAGTTTTTGATCCATATAACAGATCAAATTGACCTATCCTAACCCATGTCACCTGACTGCTGTCCAGTTATTTACTGGTTAATAGGTAGGAGCGGCTCGGAACGTTTTTTTTTCCCTAAGAGAAACTGTTGACAAAGAATTGTAAAAAATGAGACACGGAGCAAAAATGGCTGAATTTTTTTTTTTTTTTAAAAAAAAAAAGTTCTTACTTGGCAAAAAATGATCCCAACCTGTAATGGTTAACCATCTGCTTTTGCCTTAGAGCTCTGTTTTTATTTTCTGATCCTAACCCTTATTGACTCGTGCAGAATCACTCTGTCATCTGCAGCCAAATTAGATAGTTGCTTATGGGACGGAGAAACTAACTCCTCAAATTAGTGAGTCACAGAAAATAATTGCTACTGGTCCGAAGCAGGAGAGCCAGCCGACCATATCCTTCATTATCCAGCTTCTCTTTTAGCAGTGATGGCAGCGCTTTGTTGTCTTCCATTTTACCGCAGGAGTACGGGCCTACAGTTCTTTGTTCATGTGATGCTGCCCTGGCTTATATGACCTGTAGTGATCACTACCATGCTCGGGTGCTCAGTACTGGTAACTAGTGATGAGTGGGCACTACCATGCTCGGGTGCTCAGTACTGGTAACTAGTGATGAGTGGGCACTACCATGCTCGGGTGCTCAGTACTGGTAACTAGTGATGAGCGGGCACTACCATGCTCGGGTGCTCAGTACTGGTAACTAGTGATGAGCGGGCACTACCATGCTCGGGTGCTCAGTACTGGTAACTAGTGATGAGTGGGCACTACCATGCTCGGGTGCTCAGTACTGGTAACTAGTGATGAGTGGGCACTACCATGCTCGGGTGCTCGGTACTGGTAACTAGTGATGAGTGGGCACTACCATGCTCGGGTGCTCGGTACTGGTAACTAGTGATGAGTGGGCACTACCATGCTCGGGTGCTCAGTACTGGTAACTAGTGATGAGTGGGCACTACCATGCTCGGGTGCTCAGTACTGGTAACTAGTGATGAGTGGGCACTACCATGCTCGGGTGCTCAGTACTGGTAACTAGTGATGAGTGGGCACTACCATGCTCGGGTGCTCAGTACTGGTAACTAGTGATGAGTGGGCACTACCATGCTCGGGTGCTCGGTACTGGTAACTAGTGATGAGTGGGCACTACCATGCTCGGGTGCTCAGTACTGGTAACTAGTGATGAGTGGGCACTACCATGCTCGGGTGCTCAGTACTGGTAACTAGTGATGAGTGGGCACTACCATGCTCGGGTGCTCAGTACTCGTAACTAGTGATGAGCGGGCACTACCATGCTCGGGTGCTCAGTACTCGTAACTAGTGATGAGCGGGCACTACCATGCTCCAGTGCTCAGTACCCATAACTAGTGATGAGCGGGCACTACCATGCTCGGGTGCTCAGTACTTGTAACTAGTGATGAGTGGGTACTACCATGCTCGGGTGCTCAGTACTCGTAACTAGTGATGAGCGGGCACTACCATGCTCGGGTGCTCAGTACTCGTAACTAGTGATGAGCGGGCACTACCATGCTCGGGTGCTTAGTACTCGTAACTAGTGATGAGCGGGCACTACCATGCTCGGGTGCTTAGTACTCGTAACTAGTGATGAGCGGGCACTACCATGCTCGGGTGCTCGGTACTCGTAACTAGTGATGAGCGGGCACTACCATGCTCGGGTGCTCGGTACTCGTAACTAGTGATGAGTGGGCACTACCATGCTCGGGTGCTCAGTACTCGTAACTAGTGATGAGCGGGCACTACCATGCTCGGGTGCTTAGTACTCGTAACTAGTGATGAGCGGGCACTACCATGCTCGGGTGCTCGGTACTTGTTAACAGCATTTCGACTCAGACTCGAGTACTGAGTATAATGGAAGTCAATGGGGAAAAAGGTTTTTCCTGTAATATTCTGGTCTTTGGTGGAGAAATTCTGCTGCAAATACTGAGCTTGCAAACACAATATTGCACATGCAGATTGTATTGCAGTAAAGCTGCAGAAGAAAAATCTGCACCAAATATGCAATATGGGAATGTAGCCTTATCTGGATGCAAATATTATTATTATTAATTATTATTTATTATTTATTATACCATTTATTTCACAGCGCTTTACATGTGAAATATCAGATTTCTAATCTAGATCCTTCATATTGTAATTGATTTATCATAACACGATGTAACTAAAAGTCCAAAATTCTAAACCCAAATAGCTAAAATCAGTAAATAATATAGAGATGGGAGGGTTAGGTGCAATCAGAAAGCAATGGCAATGAATGGAGCACTGTATATCTGCTATAATCAGTTCCAAAAAGGGACACGTGAGAGTGTAAAGGAAGGAGACACTTCTGGCTACGTCAGCAGGAGGCAGTGAGAGTTTACAGTGCAGCATTCAATAGCCGGCAGGATTTTGGAGCACTCCCCCCCTGTGCCCAGATGATTTACATTCACTCAGACCCTACATAATCTGCTGGCCACAGTCCAACTAGCAGACAGGCGAGACCACTTCCTGACGTTGGCGGACACAGAAGTTGCATAAAAGTTTATAAAAAAGGAACAAGAAGCGGAAAACACAGACTAAAAAGGTAAGAAGTAAAAAAAAAGAAGACGCAAGAATCTGTGACCTAATTGTGCGTTTCCTATGTAAACCTTTGCTCTTCCGCCTCCAGTCACTATGGACAGGATGGATGTGACAGAAGAATTTGCTGGGATCCAACTCCCAGGACATCTGCACACCCCACAGTCCCTGCAGTACGCCCAGGAATTCCAGTTCAGGGAAGGAGACGTGGTGATTGTTACTTACCCAAAGTCAGGTAGGAATGCAACTTTTCACTTTTAAGCTATGTTTCTATAAAAAGGAATTGCATAAAGTGCAATCCCAAAAAGTCACCTCGAGTAAGGGAGTTTGGACGGCAGAAGTGATAACGATATTTGTATAGAGAATTGAATCTGTGCCCTGGTCATAGGACCTCTTTTATGTTAGTGACTATACTAAAGGTGTAAAATAAAAAAATCTGCACCAAAAATCATTTTGTTGTGGGTTAAAATGCAAAAAAAAAAAAGTTATCTTCCACCTTGATGCGATGCAAAATCGACATATTGTGGATTTCACATGTGTAGCATTTGGCACAGGTCAGTACACTCCGAACACTTTATCCACAATGATGGTATCATAATATTTATTCACTTATATAGTGCTATTAATTCTGTAGCACTTTATATACATCATCATCATTGTCCCCATTGGGGTCACGATCTACATTACCTATCGTTAGGTCTTTGGAGTGTGGGAAGAAACCAAAGAACCTAGAGGAACCCTACGCAAACATGGGGAGAACATACAAACTCCTGGCAGATGTTGTCCTTGGTGAGATTTGAACCCAGGACCCCAGTGCTAACCACTGAGCCACCATGCTGCCACAGTGTGTAAGGCAGGTGCGGACATTCGCAGAAGAAGACCCCCGTGCAAGCACAGTATGTTGGCACTTTGCTCCTCATGATGCACAATTCCACCTGTTGCTGAACGGGTTGCACCATTGATACGGCCGCCCCAGCCCTAAGGCAGGGCAGAACCGAATAGGATTTTCTGCACAGATGGAAAATCTATCCCATACGCTGCAGAGAAAATTCATGGTCTATAAATTGAGCCACTACAGGTCCCATGGCCAAAGATCACTGGATATCACCACTACAAGGCAGCGTATGAGGTCGCACTGGAACCGTGACAAAAAAATCCAACTGGTTCTTACTATTTCCACTTGCTTTTCGTGGTACCTTACGGGTCGTAGTACAACCCCATTCACTTTCCCCATACCGCCATGGAGCAGCAACCGTCCAGTCCCAGCCTTAATGATGGCATGGACCAGTGCATACCAGGTCACTGGGACCCCCTTCAATTTATATTGGACTTCAATGGCGGTTTTCTTATCACTTGTCAATTTCATATGCTTAACCTATGCTCTATAAAGGGTTTATTCCCCCCCAAAATAGAGATATCCTTTATACTTGATGATTGCTGGGGCTCCAACAATCTGAAGACTGGGGCTCCAACAATCCAAAGACTGGGGCTCCAACAATCCAAAGACTGGGGCTCCAACAATCCAAAGACTGGGGCTCCAACAATCCGAAGACTGAGGCTCCAACAATCCAAAGACTGAGGCTCCAACAATCCGAAGACTGGGGCTCCAACAATCCGAAGACTGGGGCTCCAACAATCCGAAGCCTGGGGCTCCAACAATCCGAAGCCTGGGGCTCCAACAATCCGAAGACTGGGGCTCCAACAATCCAAAGACTGGGGCTCCAACAATCCAAAGACTGGGGCTCCAACAATCCAAAGACTGGGGCTCCAACATTCCAAAGACTGGGGCTCCAACAATCCAAAGACTGGGGCTCCAACAATCCAAAGACTGGGGCTCCAACAATCCGAAGACTGGGGCTCAGGAACCCAAGGACTGGACTTTAAAAACCCGTACTGAATGCAGGGAAAGTGCTTAACCTCTTCTTTATATAGGGGATAATTAGATTTTGGGGAGAATTACTCTTTAATAGCCAGTGATGATTTGGAAACCCAAAAAATGGGCTTTGCTAACCCATCCTGAATGCAGTAAAATTGCTCAACTCTGCTCTTTAAAGGGTTTATTTCCACCCTCCCAACTGCTTGCCGGTTGCTAGAGTTCCAACAATCCCAAGACAGGGGCTCTGGAACCTGAGAAAATCGAGCTTTGTGGACCTATCCTGAATGTAGCGAAAGTGCTTAACCTCAGCTCTATATGGGGGATAATTTGATTTTTTGGGGGAATGACTCTTTAATAGCCAGTGATGGTTTGGAAATGTGTATATTGTGAGTACTCTGCCTTCTGTGGTTCAGGACCTTGGCTCTCAGGGGTCAGATTTACAGGAGATCTCATTTTTTACTGCTGAAATTATAAGGATACTAGCTGTAGTACCTGGCGTTGCCCGGGATAGTAACTGTCTCTCTGTCTCTCTCCTAGTCTCTGTCTCTCTGTCTGTTTTTGTCTGTCTGTCTCTCTCTGTCTCTCTCTGTGTGTCTATCTCTGTGTGTCTATCTCTGTGTGTCTCTGTCTCTTTACCTGTCTCTGTGTGTCTGTCTCTGTTTCCCTGTCTGTCTCTGTCTGTGTCTATCCATGTGTCTGTCTCTAACCATGTTTGTTTGTGTCTATCTCTCTGTCTGTCTCGCTCTATATCCGTCTGTCTCTCTCTGTCTGTCTCTCTCTCTCTGTGTCTGTCTGTCAGTCTCTTCCCCTGCCTCTGTGTCTGTCTGTCAGTCTCTTTCCCCGTCTGTCTTTTTCCCAGTCTGTCTCTTTCCCCGTCTGTCATTGTCTCTATCCCTGTCTTTTTCCTTGTCTCTGTCTCTTTCCGTTTTTCTCTTTCCCTGTTTTTGTCTCTTTCCCTGTCTTTGTCTCTTTCCCTGTCTTTGTCTCTTTCCCTGTCTTTGTCTCTTTCCCTGTCTTTGTCTCTTTCCCTGTCTTTGTCTCTTTCCCTGTCTTTGTCTCTTTCCCTGTCTGTCTCTTTCCCTGTCTGTCTCTTTCCCTGTTTCTGTCTCTTTCCCTGTTTCTGTCTCTTTCCCTGTTTCTGTCTCTTTCCCTGTTTCTGTCTCTTTCCCTGTTTCTGTCTCTTTCCCTGTTTCTGTCTCTTTCCCTGTTTCTGTCTCTTTCCCTGTTTCTGTCTGTTTCCCTGTTTCTGTCTCTTTCCCTGTTTCTGTCTCTTTGTCTCTTTCCCTGTCTGTTTGTCTCTTTGCCCGTCTGTCTCTTTGCCCGTCTGTCTCTTTGCCCGTCTGTCTCTTTGCCCGTCTGTCTCTTTGCCCGTCTGTCTCTTTCCAGGGCTGTCTCTTTCCACGGCTGTCTCTTTGCCCGTCTGTCTCTTTCCAGAGATGTCTCTTTCTCCGGCTGTCTCTTTCCCCAGCTGTCTCTTTCCAGGTCTGTCTCTTTCCCCAGCTGTCTCTTTGCCCTGCTGTCTCTTTGCACGTCTGTCTCTTTGCACGTCTGTCTCTTTCCAGGGCTGTCTCTTTCCCCGGCTGTCTCTTTGCCCGGCTGTCTCTTTGCCCGGCTGTCTCTTTCCAGGTCTGTCTCTTTCCCCAGCTGTCTCTTTGCCCTGCTGTCTCTTTGCACGTCTGTCTCTTTCCAGAGATGTCTCTTTCTCCGGCTGTCTCTTTCCCCAGCTGTCTCTTTCCAGGTCTGTCTCTTTCCCCAGCTGTCTCTTTGCCCTGTTGTCTCTTTGCATGTCTGTCTCTTTGCACGTCTGTCTCTTTCCAGGGCTGTCTCTTTCCCCGGCTGTCTCTTTGCCCGGCTGTCTTTTTGCCCGGCTGTCTTTTTGCCCGGCTGTCTCTTTGCCCGGCTGTCTCTTTCCCCATCTGTCTCTGTCTCTTTTCCCGGCTGTCTGTCTTTTTCTGTCTCTATCCATCTCTCCACCGACATCATATTACCTCACACATAAGCTTCTTATACTAAAGCCTGCTTTACACGGTACGACCGATTGTGCGATTTCACAATCGATCGTACCCGCCCCCGTCCTTTTTGCGTCACGGGCAAATCGCTGCCCGTGTCGCACAAAGTTACTAAACCCCGTCACACATACTTACCTCTCGTGCGACCTCGCTGTGGGCGGCGAACGTCCACTTCCTGGAGTGGGAGGGACGTTCGGCGTCACAGCGACGTCACACGGGCGCCGGCCAATAGAAGCGGAGGGGCGGAGATGAGCGGGACGTAAACATCCCGCCCACCTCCTTCCTTCCACATAGAGCCGGCGGCGGCCGCGGGAGGCAGGTGAGCTGCTCATCGTTCCCGTGGTGTCACACGGAGCGACGTGTGCTACCACGGAAACGATGGGCGACTAAAGTAACCGATATTATGGAACCTAACGAGCAGTACCCGACTCACGATTTGTGAGCGATACTGCGTCGCTAGGAGGTGTCACACAGGCCGGCATCGCCAGCGATGCCGGATGTGCGTCACAAAAACCGTGACCCTGACGATCTATCGCACGATAGATTGCCTGGTGTAAAGCAGGCTTAACAGTTTATTTTGCTCCTATAGCAACCACTGACAGTTGCTATTAATAACCTGCAGCTCCCACCTTTATTCAGTTTAATGGAGGCAGGATTTTTGAGGGTAACTGTAAAGCACGGGGTTCAATTTTTCTGTCAAAACATAGTCTATGACGTTCCCTGGGTCACATGAGTCGTCTGAGCAAAATTTCGTGATTGTAAATGCGATGGTGCAAATTCGTTTAGCGGACACACACACACACACACACACACACACACACACACACACACACAGCTTTATATATTAGATTGGGGGATATTTACTAAGACCAAGTGTTCCTGGAGTAATTTATAATATATCTGTGGAGTTCCAAAGTTGCAAGGGTAGTGAAAAATGCAAAAAAAAAAAAAAAAATAAAGTTTGTGCAAAAAATGTGAATTTTTAATAACACTAAAATTGGGGTGCATGGCCCTAAATAAATCCCCACTGCATAGACGTGTATGGAGAAGCTTTAGATACACTGAGTCAGTAGCAGGTGTGTATAACATGTATGTGCTTGTGGGCCGGGGCTTCTTGAGAACCTCGCGTTGCCCGAGGTCAATTGTATTATCATTGGAACATAAGCTTATTAATTTATTAATTTCTCAACTGTTTCCACTGTATGAATGCAACCCGTAGCATCTTCTATTCTTGCCTTATTCACTGGATTTCACAAGTTTAAAACAATTGGATTCGACATGCACCATCCTGGAGGTGCCCTTCCCCCACTTAAAAAAAAAAAGGTATGAAATGAGAAAAATGCAAACAGAGAGGGAGCCTAGAATACACAAAAGTAAGGGGAAGTCTGTCCACAACTGTCCACTTCTCCCTGCATGTGTCAAAGTATTCCCTGGCCAGAGAAAAGAGTGGATTTTTTTTCTCAAATTTCACAATAAAAATGGCATATATTGCTAAATAAATTGCTTGATGAAGCTGGTGTACTTACTTTGAAAATCCATGCTGTATAATAATTTTAAAATTGGCATTTTTACCAGTCCATATACCGTAGATCCAGTTTTGATATTGGGAACAAAAACTGACAAAAAGAATTACAAAGGCATTCTGGATTTTCATAGTAAGTACACCAGCCTTGTAATGTGAGATCCGGTCCACGTTTGCTTCATGAGGCTGGTGTACTTACTTTGAAAATCCATGTTGTATAATAATTTTAGAATTTTTAGCACTCCAGATAGATCTAATTTTGTTATTGAGGACAAAAACTGACAAAAAGGATTCTAAAGGCATTATGGATTTTCATAGTAAGTACACCAGCCTTGTAATGTAAAATTCGGTCCACTTTTGCCTTATGAGACTGGTGTACTGACTTTGAAAATCCATGTTGTATAATATTTTTAAAATTAGCATTTTTAGTAGTCCAGATACATCTAAGTTTGTTATTGGGGACACAAACTGACAAAAAGGATTATAAAGGCATTCTGGATTTTCATAGTAAGTGCACCAGCCTTGTAAGGTGAAATTCGGTCCATTTTTGCTTTATGAGGCTGGTGTACTTACTTTGAAAATCCATAATGTATAATAATCTTAAAATTGGCATTTTTACCAGTCCATATAGCTCTATTTTTGATATTGGGAACAAAAACTGACAAAAAGAATTACAAAGGCATTCTGGAATTTCATAGTAAGTACACCAGCCTTGTAATGTGAAATTCGGTCCACTTTTGCTTCATGAGGCTGGTGTACTTACTTTGAAAATCCATGTTGTATAATAATTTTAAAATTAGAATTTTTAGCAGTCGAGATAGATCTAATTTTGTTATTGAGGACAAAAAGTGACAAAAAGGATTCTAAAGGCATTCTGGATTTTCATAGTAAGTACACCAGCCCTTGTAATGTGAGATCCGGTCCACTTTTGCTTCATGATGCTGGTGTACTTACTTTGAAAATCCATGTTATATAATAATTTTAAAATTAGAATTTTTAGCAGTCCAGATAGATCTAAGTTTGTTATTGGGGTCAAAAACTGACCAAAAGGATTCTAAAGGCATTCTGGATTTTCATAGTAAGTACACCAGCCTTGTAATGTGAAATCTGGTCCACTTTCTGATATATCATATTATACTATCTTATAGGAACCACATGGATGCAAGAGATCTTAACATTGATCTACAGTCAAGGGGATCCAGCGATAGCTACTTCTGTACCCAACTGGATGCGCGCTCCATGGCTGGAGCATACTTACTTCAAGGATACCCTGAAGGATGGAGAAGGCCCCAGAGTCATCACCACTCACCTACCGAGTAGCACTCTAGCGCCGGCCTTGCAAAAGTCTAAAGCAAAGGTACTTATGTATGGAGCTTTGAAATATTCTGGGTATTTTTTTATATGTCC
The DNA here is from genome assembly GCF_048569485.1 of Anomaloglossus baeobatrachus. Lineage (NCBI taxonomy): Eukaryota > Metazoa > Chordata > Amphibia > Anura > Aromobatidae > Anomaloglossus > Anomaloglossus baeobatrachus. The sequence continues at coordinate 186,640,747 of NC_134362.1, read as the reverse complement.
CTCAGGTGCAGATACTTTTTATTGCTCTACTATGCAGAGAAAATGAAGAACTAATGGTTTTCACTGAAATACCCATATCCTGGAAGTGTCACCTCTTGCAAACATATATACAAATGCTAGAGGAAATGACTACTTTCAGCACGAGAAAGAAGAAATGATGGTGGCACAGATAACACTTTGCAGAACTGTGTTTATAGATTAGGGTTTTTAAGGAGAAGTGGTTACCTCTCTGGTGGCCCTGATCGGACAGTGTCAGTGTGCAGCCTTAAACCTGAGCATGCAATACAGGGGTCCGCCAAAACCGACTGCTTCAACTGGATGTGTGTTCAAGGGCGCACTTCCAGCTAAAATACATTGCAGCACAGAGACCTGTCAGGTTCCTGCTCAGCAAATTGCAGCAGTGCTGGGTCACAAGAGGGAGGAGCCAGCGCTGGAGAGAGTATGTGTGCCCACTGTTTAAGGAAATGAATATTCACTACTCCCCACACCCATAATCCTGTCCACCTCTCTGCACTGAAGCCGGCACCGAGAAGTGGCCAGGATTATAGGTGTGGGGAACAGTGAATATTAATTTCCTTAAACAGCGGGCACATGTGATCACTAAGCAGCCAGCTTAATGCAGCTGATGGTTGATCATATGTGCTCGCTGTTTAAAGAAATTAATATTCACTGCTCCCCACGTCCATAATCCTGTCCATCTCTCTGCACTGAAGCCGGCACCTTGAAGTGGCCAGGATTATAGGTGTGGGGAGCAGTGAATATTCATTTCCTTAAGCAGCGGGCACACGTGATCACCCAGCAGCTGCAGTAAGCCAGCTGCTTGGTGATTATGTTTGACTGCTGTTTAAGGAGATGAATATTCACTGCTTCCCACACCTATAATTCTTCACACCTGTCTAAATTGAAACCGGCACCAAGAGGTGGGCGGGATTATAGGAGTGTGGAGCAGTGAATATTTATTTACTTAAACAGCGGGCACATGATCACCCAGCAGTTAGCTTACTGCAGCTGCTGGGTGATCACATGTGCCTGCTGTTTAAAGCAATGAATATTCACTGCTCCACACAACCATAATCCTGTCCATCTCTCTGCACTGAAGCTGGCACCGAGAGGTGAGTGGGATTATGGGTGTGTTGAGCAGTGAATATTTATTTTCTTAAACAGCAGGCTCATGTGATCAGCCAGCTTACTGCAGCTACGGGGTGATCACATGTGCCTGCTGTTTAAGGAAATGAATATTCACTGCTTCCCACACCCATAATCCAGTCCATCTCTCTGTACTGCAGCTGGCTCCGAGAGGTGGGCAGAATTATTGGCGTGGGGAGCAGTGAATAATTATTTCCTTAAACAGGTGGCACATGTGATCACCCAGCAGCTGCAGTAAGCTGGCTGCTGGGTGATCAAATGTGCCCGCTGTTTAAGGAACTGAATATTCACGGAGAGGTCCAGGAGCAAAAGAAATACAATGCCAGATTTTGGAGATCCACAGCATTTGTACTATAACAGTGGGTACCGAAAGTATTCAGACCCCTTTAATTTTTTCACTCTTTTCATTGCAGGCATTTGGTAAATTCAAAAAAGTTAATTTTTCCTATTAATGTACACTCGGCACCCCATCCCTCATCTTGACAGAAAAAACACAGAAATGTAAAAATTTTTGAAAATGTATTAAACAAGAAAAACTGAAATATCATATGGTCATAAGTATTCACATCCTTTCCTCAGTATTGAGTAGAACCCCCTTTTGAGCTAGTACAGCCATGAGTCTTCTTGGGATCCTGGATTTGGGGATCCTCCGCCATTCTTCCTTGCAGATCCTCTCCAGTTCCGTCAGGCTGGATGGTGAACGTTGGTGGACGCCATTTTCAGGTCTCTCCAGAGATGCTCAATTGGGTTTAGGTCAGGGCTGTGGCTGGGCCGGTCAAGAATGGTCACAGAGTTGTTCTGAAGCCACTCCTTTGTTATTTTAGCTCTGTGCTTAGGGTCATTGTCTTGTTGGAAGGTGAACCTTCGGCCAAGTCTGAGGTCCACAGCACACTGGAAGAGGTTTTCTTCCAGGATATCTTTGTACATGGCCGCATTCATCTTTCCTTCAATTGTAACCAGTCGTCCTGTCCCTGCAGCTGAAAAACACCCCCATAGCATGATGCTGCTACCACCATGTCTCACTGTGGAGATTGTATTGGGCAGGTGATGAGCAGTGCCTGGTTTTCTCCACACATACCGCTTAGAATTATCACCAAAAAGTTCTATCTTCGTCTCATCCGACGAGAGAATCTTATATCTCATAGTCTGGGAGTCCTTCATGTGTTTTTTTGCAAACTCTATGTGGGCTTTCATAGGTCTTGCACTGAGCAGAGGCTTCCATTGGGCCACTCAGCCATAAAGACCTGACTGGTGGAGGGCTGCAGTGATAGTTGACTTTGTGGAACTTTTTCCCATCTCCCTACTGCATTTCTGGGGCTCAGCCACAGTGATTTGGGGGTTCTTCTTTACCTCTCTCAACAAGGCTCTTCTCCCACGATTGCTCAGTTTGGCTGGACGGCCAGGTCTAGGAAGAGTTCTGCTGGTCCCAAACGTCTTCCATTTAAGGATTATGGAGGCCACTGTGCTCTTAGGAGCCTTGAGTACTGTAGAAATTCTTTAGTAACCTTGGCCAGATCTGTGCCTTGCCACAATTCTGTCTCTGAGCTCCTTTGGTAGTTCCTTTGACCTCATGATCCTCATTTGGTGTGACATGCACTGTGAGCTGTGAGGTCTTATATAGACAGGTGTGCACCTTTCCAAATCACGTCCTATCAGTTTAATTACACACAGCTGGACTCCAATGAAGGAGTAGAACCATCTCAAGGAGGATCACAAGGAAATGGACAGCATGTGACTTACATATGAGTGTCTGAGCAAAGGGTCTGAATACTTATGACCATATGATATTTCAGTTTTTCCTGTTTAACAAATTTGCAAAATGTTCTACATTTCTGTTTTTTTTCAGTCAAGATGGGGGATGGGGGCAGAGTGCACATTAATGAGAAAAAAATGAACTTTTTTGAGTTTACCAAATGCCTGCAATGAAATACAGAGTGAAAAAATTTAAAGGGGTCTGAATACTTTCCGTATCCACTGTATGTGTATATATATATATATATATATATATATATATATATATATGTATATATATATATATATATATATATATATATATATATATATATATATATTATATAAAGTATTTTTTTTACCTTCAACCTTTTTAACTTTTCCACTAATACAGCTCCTTTAAATCTGCTGTTCCCAGATTTTACAGTTACAATCTCCATACATTTTTAAATATTTTGATCCCAAATGAGGCTGATGTACTTACTATGAAAATCCTTATCAGAAAGGCTACATTATCCTTTGTGAAAGTCCCTGCCTAATATTAAATGAACATTTTTGAGAGTTCAACTCTAGCTGGACTCAAAAACTGCTCATTTTTTATGTCAGGATTACACGGCCATTCTGGCATGGATTTTCAAAGCAAGTACATCAGCCTCATCAGGTCCAGAAAATCTATTTAGTAATGTATGCAGTTTACATGACAAAATCTGATCACAGATCTGTTTGAATTAACAGTTACCTTTGTTTTTTAGACTTCTGAATGACACCTTTAACTAGTAAATTAATTAAATTAATGCAACAAAGCCTCATTCATTCCTATGTGATGGGGATGAGAGATAAAACAAATGATGGATCTGTGAAAAAACCCTCTTATAGGTGTTACTTTAGTCCTGTGGCTATGTGTGGCATGTGTGGAAGATAAAGAAGTAATATACCCGACTTCTATCTCCTCAGGTCATCTACATACTGAGGAATCCCAAAGATGTGGCGGTGTCTTTTTATTATTTCCATAAGATGGCCAAATTCTTTCCAGACTCTGGATCATTTCCTGAATTCCTAGAACTCTTCCTGGAAGGCAAAGGTCTGATTTCAAGGAGGGGTGCGGGTGTAATGTCAATATGCCTAGGTGTGCAATGTGTTTTTAACCCTCTCTACCACTGCAAAATCAAGGAGAAGTATGGAGGGTACAAGTTATGAGCTGGGGAAGAGGGTGTGACGTTTCGGCTACCAGGACCAACCACCTCCCTCCTGAGAATCATGGTGGTCACAGCATTTATTTGGTTTTGTAGCATTTACAGTTTTTTCCCCGCACGGTGGTGCTCCCAGTTACCTGCTATGCTGGGATCCTCAGCAAATACAGTCGCATTGAAGTGAATGGGGCCATGATGTTGTAACCTGTATAGATGCTGACTGGGTGGCGCCTGTCACGGGTGACAGACAGTCATGTGGTTTCTGGCAATAGAAGGTCACAGCGTTGGCTGCACACAATGCTCCCTGACTTTCCATTGTTCCTGCTGTCAGTGTTCATTGGTATAGGTAGCTTTCCTGCTGGATTTCCATCTCATCCCCATTGGACCCAGCAGGAGCTCAACGTCCACCCAGCTGCTGATCATCAGCATTATCTTTGTCACAGGTCCACTGTGCGAAGCATATTGTATTTGGAATGTTTTTATCACGGGTCCGCTGTGTGGAGAATTTTTCATTTGAAAATGCTCTGCTATGTGTCTTGTGTACTTGCTGACAGGTTGTCTTTCAGCACTAGGGTGCACGCTGGCTTTGGGAGGTGCCTTCACAGATGCGCCTCGTTCCTGGTGATTGCTCTGTTTCATTACTGGGCTTGCTCTGTCTGAACTTCGCCAGTCGTACTTTGTGTTTGCTCAGTGTGCTCTTGCCTCCTGTCTGCTGTAAGTGTTCTGATCTTGACTTCTGACCTCTGACCTCTTCCTGACCACATCTCTGTCTGCAGCCTGAACCTTAAACATTATCTCCCGGCTTCTGACCTCGGACCTCTTCCTGACCATGTCTCTATCTGCTCCCTGAAGCTTATAAGTTACTTCCCAACTTCTGACCTCGGACCTCTTCCTGACCACATCTCTGTCTGCTGCCTGAACCTTATACGTTACCTCCCAGCTTCTGACCTCGGACCTCTTCCTGATCACGTCTGTCTGCTCCTTGAATCTTATACGTTATCTCCTGGCTTATGATCCCGGCTTGTCTGACTTCGCTTCTATTCATACTGCTCATAGTGCCTAGCATCACTGTGAGGTAAATCCGGAGATATGACGATAAATCATGATATTCAAGTTATGTCAGGAAGCCCTCTCCTGGTGTCACCCCCCCTTTCCTTCACACAACTCCTTCAATCAGAAAATTTACCACAGGGATAAACGGTTTGTTTAGCAGATAGGTGTCAAAGGAACTGGTCTGTGTTCCACTTACACCTCCATGGCCATCTCCTGTGATATGGAGATTAGATGATGTGGGAACAATGGACACAGGATGACTCCCTGCCGTGACCCTGTGGTAGGGGCTGCTATCTAATTAGCAAGCTTGGAAGTATCCAGACAGAACGACTCCAGTAAAATATGGTTCATATCTCGCAAGCCATATTTCCGATAAATATGGCAACCATAAAAATGGTGTCTCTGCATGCGGACGATGCTGGCACACCTTTTTTATGGGAGTAGGACATTGGGAAGTACCCCAGGCGTGATATCAGCCAATGGGGAACTAGTAGACAAGTCATGAGTCCTCTCGTTCTGTAGCTAAATTCATAACTGTCACAATGAGAGCGTTGGCGTCCGCCTACGACGCTCCCAGGCAAAGTTATGGCCCATATTCCATGTTGTGGATATTGTCCATAACTCCAGCCAGGGGTGGAGCAGTGCTCCCTCTGAGGTCACTAAGGTAGGAGGGGACCTGGATTTGCCCAGGTTGATAACCCTACTTCGGCCATTTTCCAGTGTTCTTTCGCTGGGGGTCACGTGTAGGAAACATCTGTGGGAAGGATCCTAGAAACCTGGTCTACAGCGCCCCCCTGTGGCCAGACGCACAAGGTAACTGCTGGAACTGTGTATGCCTGTTTGTAAACCATGCTTTATCTGTAACTGTACTCTGACCTATGTATATTCTGTAGATCCCCTATTGTATATATTGTAGTTTCTAGTGTGGCTTTAGGCTGATTAAATTATATAATTAATCTTGGGCTGTTCTGTTATCTCGATCTTGAATCCCACGTCTGTGTGTTAGGCTAATAGTTACCGTGAAGAGGTTGGTGGCAGCGAGTTGTGCCAAGGATTATTGTGGGGAGGCCAGTGAGATTCGGGGAGATTTTATATATTCCGCCCGCGGAGGTCGGGGGAATATATACCCTACTCTCACCGGGGACCCTTCAATAATCGGCATAAGTAGTATAGCGGCCTCCTTGCTTATTGTCGGGCAATTCCATAATTGGCCTGACTATAAGAGGGGCGCTAGAGAGCGCGTCACGTGCTCTGTCTGTCGGTCGGGAGGTATAAAGGAGGGGTGACCCCCACTTGTTACCCCCCGATTGTGACGTACTGGTAGCCAGCGCGGGGGATTTCTGAGTGACCCCCCCGGTGGTTCGTGACATATTGGTGGCTAGCGGTGGGATCGAGATAATAGTGTGTGTGAGTGTGAGACCCATACTCCCAGACACTAAAGACTGCCTGCAGCAGCTGTGGCTGCTGGGGTCTTCAGACTAGCTCAACACTAGAGTGTCAGAGTGCAGATACTGTAAGGTGTGTGGGCGCATCAGGTGTCAGTTCTGTGTCAGTGACCAAAGTCTGCAACAATGGCTGAGAGCACCAGGAGCAAAGCCAAAGGAATGGCCGATGATCAGGCCAGAGACGATGAGGAGGTTGTCCACGAGCCCTCCAAGAGCCCGACGCCAGAGAACAGCTCTGCAGAGGACATCGCACAACCTGGCACTGCTGGACAAAATGAGGAGGAGCTCGCCCAAGGGTCCTCAACGAGCCAGATGCCAGTCCTCCGCTCTGAAATGGACAGTGAATCACCTGGCTCTGCAGCGTGCCGCAGATCACCACTTGCCAATCCCTCCGGCCTGAGAGGTGCAGAGGCCCTCCTTCAAGCTGCCTTGGCCAGGCTTATGGCTGGAGACCGGGATACCTACGAGATACTCATGGCCGAGCGTGAGCGACAGGCAGCGCGTGACGCTGAGGATGCGGAGCGGCAAGCAGCACGTGAAGAGCGACAGCAACAGGCAGAGCGTGACCACCAGCTGCAGCTAGCTCAGCTCCGGCCCTCATCAGCCACACGTGACCTTCAAGACACCAAACTTCCAAAGGTCCGTGTTGAGGACTTCCCAGTGCTGGAGAAGGATGGAGACTTGGACTCTTTCCTGACTGCTTTTGAACGGACTTGCTTGCAGCACCATCTGGACAAGGATCAGTGGGCCAAATACCTGACCCCCCGTCTAAGGGGTAAGGCCCTGGATATCCTTGGGGACTTGCCTGCTGAGGCAGATCAGGGCTACGACACCATCAAGCGGGCCCTGATCCAACAGTACAACCTCACTCCGGAGTCCTACCGCAAGAAGTTCCGGACCCTGCAAAAGGGACCAAAGGACTCCTGGGCTGACCACCGGCGGGCACTTGCCCGAGCTGCCGACCACTGGACCCAAGGCCTGCAGCTTTCCACCGGACCGGAGATCCTGGACTTGTTCATCACGGAGCAACTCTTGTGGAACTGCCCTGAGGATCTCCGCCAGTTCATCCGAGACCAGAAGCCAAAGGGGTCCACGGCTACAGCTGCCCTGGCCGATGACTACACCAACAATCGGGCTCCTGAGGCCAGGAGAGCAGCCACCAGCAGCACCTGGAGAGGGGGTAAGATGAATTCTACGACTGCCCCACCTGCCCCTAGACTGCAGGGGGTGTCCCCCTCAACTCCCCTCTCCAGGCCCGTGGCAGAACCAAGACGGTGCCATCAGTGCAACCTACCTGGACACTTCAAGGCCATGTGCCCTCAGCGTCCCAAGGCCCCGGCTCCGTCCCCGTCCCAAGGGCCGCCCAAGGTGTATTGTGTGGGTGGGGGTGGTGGTAGGTCCCTGGACAGCTTCCAACCTGTCACCGTCGGCCGGTCTGTGACCATAGGACTGCGAGACAGCGCCTCGGAGGTGACTCTGGTGCGGCCTGAGATGGTGTCCCCCCAAGACTTGATACCTGGAAAAACCCTCGCTGTCTCCGGGATTGGAGGCATTGACCCGGCGCTGCCTGTTGCTGGCATTTATGTGGACTGGGGCGCAGGGCGAGGGGTGAGAGAGGTGGGGGTAACTGATCGGATCCCCGCAAACGTGCTACTTGGGACAGATTTGGGGCAGATAACCTCCCAGTTTGGGCCCCCCCCAAGGGCTGAACCTTCAGCCAGTACTGACGTGCCTCCGGACAATGTTAATGTGTTATCTATGAATGATGTAAGGGAGGAGGGAGTGAACTCTGATTTTTCTGCTTGCATAGACACCATAGACACACACTCAGCTGCAGCTGTGACAGGGGAGGGGGTCAGAGAAAGGTGTGACAATGCCTCTACAAGTAATCAGCCTGTGAGCTGGGATCTGTTGCCCTCTGCAGGGATAAGCAGAGAGCAGGGTGCTGCAGGGGGAGGACCAGTGTGTGGGGTGGGGGCTACCACAGCAAATGTGGGGTCCCCAGAGATTTCACAGCGGGGTTCTGTTGCTGCAGGGGGGGAACAGGCAGGTGAGATTGGGGCCGGTCCCGGAGCGGAAGTGCTCCCAGGTAAGATCTCGGTGCAGGGTTCCCCCACAACCGGGGTGTCAGGAAGCCAGGTAGGTCTGCCTGAACCGGCGACTTGGTCAGGAACAGAGGAGGAGCAGGCACGACCCACGGTCGCAGCGGCTGTGGCCGCTGTCACCCGCAGTGGGAGTGCTGGAAGCCAAGGGGCCTCCCGGAGGTCCGATAGCTCTTCCCCTTCTGACCAAGTGGCAGCCGAGTCAGGTGGAGGCCAGGACACAGGTCCCGGGGTACTGACCGAAGATGTGACAGTCTCGTCGATTCTGGCCACATCTAGTCAGGGGTTTCAGGCAGCGTTAGAAGCTGACGACAGCCTGAAAGCTCTAAAGGAGCAGGCGGCACAGCCTCCCTCGGACTCGGACCCGGAGCGAGTGGTCTGGGACCAAGGACGGCTGTACCGGGTCACGGTCCAGCAGGATTCACCGGAGGCGTGGCCCAGGGACCGACAGTTAGTGGTACCCTATCCGTTCCGGACGGAGTTGTTGCGGATCGCACATGAGATTCCGATGGCCGGACACCTAGGGATCGCTAAGACCAAGGCCAGGTTAAACCAGCATTTCTACTGGCCAAAAATGGGGGCCGATGTGGCTGCCTACTGCCGTTCGTGTGAAACCTGTCAGAGAGTGGGGAAGGCGGGGCCACACCCCAAAGCCCCACTGGTATCTCTGCCCATCATCGATGAGCCTTTCAGGAGGGTGGCTGTGGATCTGGTCGGCCCGCTGGCCATCCCCAGCAGCTCCGGGAAACGCTTCATACTGACGGTAGTGGACTATGCCACCCGGTACCCAGAAGCAGTGGCCTTGTCGTCCATTCGGGCTGACAAGGTGGCCACCGCATTGCTGGAGATTTTCTCCCGAGTGGGTTTTCCCCAGGAAATGCTCACTGACCGGGGGACCCAATTCATGTCCCAGCTGATGGAGGCCCTCTGTAAGCAAGTCCAGGTGCGACATCTGGTGGCCAGCCCGTACCATCCACAGACTAATGGCCTGTGCGAGCGGTTTAATGGCACCTTAAAGCAGATGCTTAAGATGTTGGTCGACTCCCATGGGCGTGACTGGGAGCGGTATCTCCCACACCTGTTATTTGCTTACCGGGAGGTTCCACAGGCCTCAACAGGATTCTCACCGTTTGAGCTCCTGTACGGGCGACGTGTGCGGGGCCCCCTGGCTCTGGTGAAAGAGGCTTGGGAAGGGGATTTGGCCACCCCTGGAGTGTCGGTTATTGAGTATGTCATGCGCTTCCGGGACAAAATGCAGGCCTTGACGCAACTGGTACACGACAATATGGCTCAAGCCCAGGCCGATCAGAAGCATTGGTACGACCAGAACGCTTGTGAGAGGACCTACCAAGTGGGTCAAAAGGTGTGGGTACTGGTCCCCGTACCACAGGACAAGCTTCAGGCAGCCTGGGAAGGCCCATACCTCGTGTACCAGCAGCTCAACCCTGTAACGTACCTGGTCACCCTGGACCCTGCCCGTGGAAGGCGGAAGCCCTTCCATGTGAACATGATGAAGGCACATCATGAGCGGGAGGCATGTGCGCTCCCCGTGTGCAACCTGCCCGAGGAGGGAGAAGCGGAAACCCTCTTGGATATGCTAGCCCAGGTTAGGGCAGGCGGATCCATTGAGGATGTGGAGGTTGGCCACCAGCTCTTGGAGGACCAACGGTCCCAGCTGTGGGCCACCCTACACCCCTTCCGGGGGTTGTTTACCAACCAGCCCGGAAGGACTGACTTGGCTGTCCATCACGTGGACACTGGGGATCATCCCCCGATCCGGCGTTCAGCATATCGGGTTTCCCTGGAGGTGCAGCAACACATGCGCCAGGAGATTGACGAGATGCTGAAGCTGGGGGTGATCCAGGCATCCAACAGCGCTTGGGCCTCGCCTGTAGTCCTCGTCCCTAAGAAGGACCGAACCACTCGGTTCTGCGTGGACTACAGGGGGCTCAATGCTGTCACAGTCGCCGATGCGTACCCAATGCCACGCATCGATGACCTGCTCGATCAGTTGGCCGGGGCTCAGTACCTGACCATCATGGATCTGAGCCGGGGATATTGGCAGATCCCCCTGACTCGCAAGGCCAGGGAACGCTCTGCCTTTATTACCCCATTTGGACTGTACGAGTCCACGGTGATGCCATTCAGGATGAGGAATGCCCCTGCCACTTTCCAGTGGATGGTCAACACCCTGCTCAAGGGACTTGAAGGGTACGCGGCCGCGTACCTGGATGACATTGCCGTCTTCAGTCCCACCTGGGAAGATCACCTAGAGCATCTAGCACAGGTGCTCAGGCGGATCCACCAGGCAGGTTTGACCATCAAGCCGGGAAAGTGTCAGCTGGCCATGAGCGAGGTCCAGTACCTCGGTCACCGGGTACGCGGGAGAACACTGAAGCCCGAGCCTGAGAAAGTGGAGGCCATCGCGTCCTGGCCCACCCCCAGGACCAAGAAGCAGGTGATGTCCTTCTTGGGGACCGCTGGGTACTATAGGAGGTTTGTTCCATGCTATAGTAGCCTGGCAAAGCCCTTGACGGACCTCACCAAGAAGAAGCTGCCCTCTGCAGTCGATTGGACAATGGACTGCGAGACAGCCTTCCGGGCCCTAAAGGACGCCCTGTCCAGCCCGCCCGTGCTACAGGCAGCCGACTTCACGCGGCCGTTTGTAGTACAGACCGACGCCAGTGACTTCGGCCTCGGTGCGGTGCTCAGCCAGGTGGACTCTGCGAGCCAAGAGCACCCAGTCTTGTACCTGAGCAGGAAGCTGTTACCAAGGGAAGTGGCCTATTCCACGATGGAAAAGGAGTGCCTGGCCATAGTGTGGGCCCTGCAGCGTCTGCAACCCTATCTATACGGGCGCCACTTCATCGTGGAGACGGACCACAATCCCCTCAGCTGGTTACACACTGTCTCCGGGACGAATGGCAGGTTGTTGCGATGGAGCCTGGCGCTCCAGCAATACAACTTCACCATTCGACACAAAAGGGGCCGTGACCACGGTAACGCAGACGGGCTGTCCCGACAAGGAGAGGTCGCGGACGGGCGCACGGGGGAACACCGGAGTGTGCTGCCCCCTAGCGCCCTCAAAAGGGGGGAGGTGTGAGGTAAATCCGGAGATATGACGATAAATCATGATATTCAAGTTATGTCAGGAAGCCCTCTCCTGGTGTCACCCCCCCTTTCCTTCACACAACTCCTTCAATCAGAAAATTTACCACAGGGATAAACGGTTTGTTTAGCAGATAGGTGTCAAAGGAACTGGTCTGTGTTCCACTTACACCTCCATGGCCATCTCCTGTGATATGGAGATTAGATGATGTGGGAACAATGGACACAGGATGACTCCCTGCCGTGACCCTGTGGTAGGGGCTGCTATCTAATTAGCAAGCTTGGAAGTATCCAGACAGAACGACTCCAGTAAAATATGGTTCATATCTCGCAAGCCATATTTCCGATAAATATGGCAACCATAAAAATGGTGTCTCTGCATGCGGACGATGCTGGCACACCTTTTTTATGGGAGTAGGACATTGGGAAGTACCCCAGGCGTGATATCAGCCAATGGGGAACTAGTAGACAAGTCATGAGTCCTCTCGTTCTGTAGCTAAATTCATAACTGTCACAATGAGAGCGTTGGCGTCCGCCTACGACGCTCCCAGGCAAAGTTATGGCCCATATTCCATGTTGTGGATATTGTCCATAACTCCAGCCAGGGGTGGAGCAGTGCTCCCTCTGAGGTCACTAAGGTAGGAGGGGACCTGGATTTGCCCAGGTTGATAACCCTACTTCGGCCATTTTCCAGTGTTCTTTCGCTGGGGGTCACGTGTAGGAAACATCTGTGGGAAGGATCCTAGAAACCTGGTCTACAGCGCCCCCCTGTGGCCAGACGCACAAGGTAACTGCTGGAACTGTGTATGCCTGTTTGTAAACCATGCTTTATCTGTAACTGTACTCTGACCTATGTATATTCTGTAGATCCCCTATTGTATATATTGTAGTTTCTAGTGTGGCTTTAGGCTGATTAAATTATATAATTAATCTTGGGCTGTTCTGTTATCTCGATCTTGAATCCCACGTCTGTGTGTTCGGCTAATAGTTACCGTGAAGAGGTTGGTGGCAGCGAGTTGTGCCAAGGATTATTGTGGGGAGGCCAGTGAGATTCGGGGAGATTTTATATATTCCGCCCGCGGAGGTCGGGGGAATATATACCCTACTCTCACCGGGGACCCTTCAATAATCGGCATAAGTAGTATAGCGGCCTCCTTGCTTATTGTCGGGCAATTCCATAATTGGCCTGACTATAAGAGGGGCGCTAGAGAGCGCGTCACGTGCTCTGTCTGTCGGTCGGGAGGTATAAAGGAGGGGTGACCCCCACTTGTTACCCCCCGATTGTGACGTACTGGTAGCCAGCGCGGGGGATTTCTGAGTGACCCCCCCGGTGGTTTGTGACAATCACAATCTTGGTGCTTAAATGCCCCTTCCTTCCTTGGACTGGTGCTGGTGATATTTTCAGTTCATTCAAGCCTTTGTTGCAAGCAGGTGGCTTGTACTCCTCTGTGGTATCATTGCTGAAAACTTTGCTGAACTTCTACGTATGTCATCTGTGGAGAAGTTGTTCATGCATTTTCCCTGTGTGTCCTCCTTGTGTCTTCTATAGTGTTTAGTGGGGTTAACTGTCACAAACCACCGGGGGGGTCACTCAGAAATCCCCCGCGCTGGCTACCAGTACGTCACAATCGGGGGGTAACAAGTGGGGGTCACCCCTCCTTTATACCTCCCGACCGACAGACAGAGCACGTGACGCGCTCTCTAGCGCCCCTCTTATAGTCAGGCCAATTATGGAATTGCCCGACCATAAGCCAGGAGGCCGCTATACTACTTATGCCGATTATTGAAGGGTCCCCGGTGAGAGTAAGGTATATATTCCCCCGACCTCCGCGGGCGGAATATATAAAATCTCCCCGAATCTCACTGGCCTCCCCACAATAATCCTTGGCACAATTCGCTGCCACCAACCGATTTACGGTAACTATTAGCCGAACACACAGACGTGGGATTCAAGATCGAGATAACAGAACAGCCCAAGATTAATTATATAATTTAATCAGCCTAAAGCACACTAGAACTACAATATATACAATAGGGAATCTACAGAATATACAGTTATGTCAGAGTACAGTTACAATCAAAGCATGGGTTACAAACAGGCATACACAGTTCCAGCAGTTACCTTGTTGCGTCTGGCCACAGGGGGGCGCTGTACCCAGGTTTCTAGGATCCTTCCCACAGATGTTTCCTACACGTGCCCCCAGCGAAAAGAACACTGGAAAATGGCCGAAGTAGGGTTATCAACCTGGGCAGATCCAGGTCCCCTCCTACCTTAGTGACCTCAGAGGGAGCACTGCTCCACCCCTGGCTTGAGTTATGGACAATATCCACAACATGGAATATGGCCATAACTTTGCCTGGGAGCGTCGTAGGCGGACGCCAATGCTCTCATTGTGACAGTTATGAATTTAGCTACAGAACGAGGGGACTCATGACCTGTCTGCCAGTTCCCCATTGGCTGATATCACGCCTGGGGCATTTCCCAATGTCCTGCTCCCATAAAAAGGGTGTGCCGGCATCGTCCGCATGCGGAGACACCATTTTTATGGTTGCCATATTTATCGGAAATATGGCTTGCGAGATATGAACCATTTTTTACTGGAGTCGTTCTGTCTGGCTATTTCCATAGCCTTGCTAACTAGCTAGCAGCCCCCACTACAGGGTCACGGCAGGGAGTCATCCTGTGTCCATTGTCCCCACACCACCTCATCTCCATATCACAGGACATGGCCATGGAGGTGTAAGTGGAACACTGAGAACAAGAAGGGAGGGGGCACTGCCAGGGAGTGATGAGGGATTATGACTGGAGTCATAATTCATCTTCATATCCCGGGATTTGCCTCACACCTCCCCCCTTTTGAGGGCGCTAGGGGGCAGCACACTCCGGTGTTCCCCCGTGCGCCCGTCCGCGACCTCTCCTTGTCGGGACAGCCCGTCTGCGTTACCGTGGTCACGGCCCCTTTTGTGGCGAATGGTGAAGTTGTATTGCTGGAGCGCAAGGCTCCATCGCAACAATCGCCCATTCGTCCCAGAGAAGGTGTGCAACCAGCTGAGGGGGTTGTGGTCCGTCTCCACGATGAAGTGGCGCCCGTATAGATAGGGTTGCAGACGCTGCAGGGCCCACACTATGGCCAGGCACTCCTTCTCCATTGTGGAATAGGCCACTTCCCTCGGTAACAGCTTCCTGCTCAGGTACAAGACTGGGTGCTCTTGGCTCGCAGAGTCCACCTGGCTGAGCACCGCACCGAGGCCGAAGTCACTGGCGTCGGTCTGTACTACAAACGGCCGCGTGAAGTCGGCTGCCTGTAGCACGGGCGGGCTGGACAGGGCGTCCTTTAGGGCCCGGAAGGCTGTCTCGCAGTCCATTGTCCAATCGACTGCAGAGGGCAGCTTCTTCTTGGTGAGGTCCGTCAAGGGCTTTGCCAGGCTACTATAGCATGGAACAAACCTCCTATAGTACCCAGCGGTCCCCAAGAAGGACATCACCTGCTTCTTGGTCCTGGGGGTGGGCCAGGATGCGATGGCTTCCACTTTCTCAGGCTCGGGCTTCAGTGTTCTCCCACCTACCCGGTGACCGAGGTACTGGACCTCGCTCATGGCCAGCTGACACTTTCCCGGCTTGATGGTCAAACCTGCCCGGTGGATCCGCCTGAGCACCTGTGCTAGATGCTCTAGGTGGTCCTCCCAGGTGGGACTGAAGACGGCAATGTCATCCAGGTACGCGGCCACGTACCCTTCAAGTCCCTTGAGCAGGGTGTTGACCATCCGCTGCAAAGTGGCAGGGGCATTCCTCATCCCGAATGGCATCACCGTGGACTCGTACAGTCCAAATGGGGTAATAAAGGCAGAGCGTTCCCTGGCCTTGCGAGTCAGGGGGATCTGCCAATATCCCCGGCTCAGATCCATGATGGTCAGGTACTGAGCCCCGGCCAACTGATCGAGCAGGTCATCGATGCGTGGCATTGGGTACGCATCGGCGACCGTGACAGCATTGAGCCCCCTGTAGTCCACGCAGAACCGAGTGGTTCGGTCCTTCTTAGGGACGAGGACTACAGGCGAGGCCCAAGCGCTGTTGGATGCCTGGATCACCCCCAGCTTCAGCATCTCGTCAATCTCCTGGCGCATGTGTTGCTGCACCTCCAGGGAGACCCGATATGCTGAACGCCGGATCGGGGGATGATCCCCAGTGTCCACGTGATGGACAGCCAAGTCAGTCCTTCCGGGCTGGTTGGTAAACAACCCCCGGAAGGGGAGGAGGGTGGCCCACAGCTGGGACCGTTGGTCCTCCAAGAGCTGGTGGCCAACCTCCACATCCTCCATGGATCCGCCTGCCCTAACCTGGGCTAGCATATCCAAGAGGGTTTCCGCTTCTCCCTCCTCGGGCAGGTTGCACACGGGGAGCGCACATGCCTCCCGCTCATGATGTGCCTTCATCATGTTCACATGGAAGGGCTTCCGCCTTCCACGGGCAGGGTCCAGGGTGACCAGGTACGTCACAGGGTTGAGCTGCTGGTACACGAGGTATGGGCCTTCCCAGGCTGCCTGAAGCTTGTCCTGTGGTACGGGGACCAGTACCCACACCTTTTGACCCACTTGGTAGGTCCTCTCACAAGCGTTCTGGTCGTACCAACGCTTCTGATCGGCCTGGGCTTGAGCCATATTGTCGTGTACCAGTTGCGTCAAGGCCTGCATTTTGTCCCGGAAGCGCATGACATACTCGATAACCGACACTCCAGGGGTGGCCAAATCCCCTTCCCAAGCCTCTTTCACCAGAGCCAGGGGGCCCCGCACACGTCGCCCGTACAGGAGCTCAAACGGTGAGAATCCTGTTGAGGCCTGTGGAACCTCCCGGTAAGCAAATAACAGGTGTGGGAGATACCGCTCCCAGTCACGCCCATGGGAGTCGACCAACATCTTAAGCATCTGCTTTAAGGTGCCATTGAACCGCTCGCACAGGCCATTAGTCTGTGGATGGTACGGGCTGGCCACCAGATGTCGCACCTGGACTTGCTTACAGAGGGCCTCCATCAGCTGGGACATGAATTGGGTCC
Organism: Anomaloglossus baeobatrachus; assembly: GCF_048569485.1. Taxonomy (NCBI): domain Eukaryota; kingdom Metazoa; phylum Chordata; class Amphibia; order Anura; family Aromobatidae; genus Anomaloglossus; species Anomaloglossus baeobatrachus. The sequence goes on along the minus strand of NC_134362.1, from coordinate 186,623,921 downwards.
CCCGGTCAGTGAGCATTTCCTGGGGAAAACCCACTCGGGAGAAAATCTCCAGCAATGCGGTGGCCACCTTGTCAGCCCGAATGGACGACAAGGCCACTGCTTCTGGGTACCGGGTGGCATAGTCCACTACCGTCAGTAGGAAGCGTTTCCCGGAGCTGCTGGGGATGGCCAGCGGGCCGACCAGATCCACAGCCACCCTCCTGAAAGGCTCATCGATGATTGGCAGAGATACTAGTGGGGCTTTGGGGCGTGGCCCCGCCTTCCCCACTCTCTGACAGGTTTCACACGAACGGCAGTAGGCAGCCACATCGGCCCCCATTTTTGGCCAGTAGAAATGCTGGTTTAACCTGGCCTTGGTCTTAGCGATCCCTAGGTGTCCGGCCATCGGAATCTCATGTGCGATCCGCAACAACTCCGTCCGGAACGGATAGGGTACCACCAACTGTCGGTCCCTGGGCCACGCCTCCGGTGAACCCTGCTGGACCGTGGCCCGGTACAGCCGTCCTTGGTCCCAGACCACTCGCTCCGGGTCCGAGTCCGAGGGAGGCTGTGCCGCCTGCTCCTTAAGAGCTTTCAGGCTGTCGTCAGCTTCTAACGCTGCCTGAAACCCCTGACTAGATGTGGCCAGAATCGACGAGACTGTCACATCTTCAGTCAGTACCCCGGGACCTGTGTCCTGGCCTCCACCTGACTCGGCTGCCACTTGGTCAGAAGGGGAAGAGCTATCGGACCTCCGGGAGGCCCCTTGGCTTCCAGCACTCCCACTGCGGGTGACAGCGGCCACAGCCGCTGCGACCGTGGGTCGTGCCTGCTCCTCCTCCGTTCCTGACCAAGTCGCCGGTTCAGGCAGACCTACCTGGCTTCCTGACACCCCGGTTGTGGGGGAACCATGCACCGAGATCTTACCTGGGAGCACTTCCGCTCCTGGACCGGCCCCAATCTCACCTGCCTGTTCCCCTCCTGCAGCAACAGAACCCCGCTGTGAAATCTCTGGGGACCCCACATTTGCTGTGGTAGCCCCCACCCCACACACTGGTCCTCCCCCTGCAGCACCCTGCTCTCTGCTTATCCCTGCAGAGGGCAACAGATCCCAGCTCACAGGCTGGTTACTTGTAGAGGCATTGTCACACCTTTCTCTGACCCCCTCCCCTGTCACAGCTGCAGCTGAGTGTGTGTCTATGGTGTCTATGCAAGCAGAAATATCAGAGTTCACTCCCTCCTCCCTCACATCATTCATAGAATACACATTAACATTGTTAGGAGTCATGTCAGTACTGGCTGAAGGTTCAGCCCTTGGTTGGGGCCCAAACTGGGAGGTTATCTGCCCCAAATCTGTCCCAAGTAGCACGTTTGCGGGGATCCGATCAGTTACCCCCACCTCCCTCACCCCTCGCCCTGCGCCCCAGTCCACATAAATGTCAGCAACAGGCAGCGCCGGGTCAATGCCTCCAATCCCGGAGACAGCGAGGGTTTTTCCAGGGATCAAGTCTTGGGGGGACACCATCTCAGGCCGCACCAGAGTCACCTCCGAGGCGCTGTCTCGCAGTCCTATGGTCACAGACCGGCCGACGGTGACAGGTTGGAAGCTGTCCAGGGACCTACCACCACCCCCACCCACACAATACACCTTGGGCGGCCCTTGGGACGGGGACGGAGCCGGGGCCTTGGGACGCTGAGGGCACATGGCCTTGAAGTGTCCAGGTAGGTTGCACTGGTGGCACCGTCTTGGTTCCGCCACGGGCCTGGAGAGGGGAGTTGAGGGGGACACCCCCTGCAGTCTAGGGGCAGGTGGGGCAGTCGCAGAATTCATCTTACCCCCTCTCCAGGTGCTGCTGGTGGCCGCTCTCCTGGCCTCAGGGGCCCGGTTGTTGGTGTAGTCATCGGCAAGGGCAGCTGTAGCCGTGGACCCCTTTGGCTTCTGGTCTCGGATGAACTGGCGGAGATCCTCAGGGCAGTTCCACAAGAGTTGCTCCGTGATGACCAAGTCCAGGATCTCTGGTCCGGTGGAAAGCTGCAGGCCTTGGGTCCAGTGGTCGGCAGCTCGGGCAAGTGCCCGCCGGTGGTCAGCCCAGGAGTCCTTTGGTCCCTTCTGCAGGGTCCGGAACTTCTTGCGGTAGGACTCCGGAGTGAGGTTGTACTGTTGGATCAGGGCCCGCTTGATGGTGTCGTAGCCCTGATCTGCCTCAGCAGGCAAGTCCCCAAGGATATCCAGGGCCTTACCCCTTAAACGGGGGGTCAGGTATTTGGCCCACTGGTCCTTGTCCAGATGGTGCTGCAAGCAAGTCCGTTCAAAAGCAGTCAAGAAAGAGTCCAAGTCTCCATCCTTCTCCAGCACTGGGAAGTCCTCAACACGGACCTTTGGAAGTTTGGTGTCTCGAAGGTCACATGTGGCTGATGAGGGCCGGAGCTGAGCTAGCTGCAGCTGGTAGTCACGGTCTGCCTGTCGCTCTCGCTCTTCACGCGCTGCCTGCCGCTCTCGCTCCGCAGCCTCACGCTCTGCGTGCCGCTCTGCCCTGCGCTCTGCCAGGAGTTCCTTGTAGCCCTTCTGGTCTCCAGCCTGGAGAAGGGCCATAGCCATTTGAAGAAGGCTATCCGAGCCTCCCAGGCTCGGTGGAATGGCACGTGGTGATCTGCGGCACGCTGCGGAGCCTGGTGATTCACTGTCCCTTTCAGAGCGGAGGGCTGGCATCTGGCTCGTTGAGGAACCTTGGGTGAGCTCCTCCTCATCTTGTCCAGCAGTGCCAGGTTGCGCAATGTCCTCGGCAGAACGGTTTTCTGGCGTCGAGCTCCTGGAGGACTCGTGGGCAACCTCCTCATTGCTGTCCACAGCACCGTCCTCCCTCTCTTCGGCTCCTGCCTTAGCATTGGCCAGTTGCATAGCTCTGCTCCTGGTGCCATCAGCCATTCTTGCAGACTTTTGGTCACTGACACAGAACTGACACCTGATGCCTCCACACACCTTACAGTATCTGCACTCTGACACTCTAGTGTTGAGCTAGTCTGAAGACCCCAGCAGCCACAGCTGCTGCAGGCAGTCTTTAGTGTCTGGGAGTATGGGTCTCACACTCACACACACTATTATCTCGATCCCACCGCTTGCCACCAATATGTCACAAACCACCGGGGGGGTCACTCAGAAATCCCCCGCGCTGGCTACCAGTACGTCACAATCGGGGGGTAACAAGTGGGGGTCACCCCTCCTTTATACCTCCCGACCGACAGACAGAGCACGTGACGCGCTCTCTAGCGCCCCTCTTATAGTCAGGCCAATTATGGAATTGCCCGACCATAAGCCAGGAGGCCGCTATACTACTTATGCCGATTATTGAAGGGTCCCCGGTGAGAGTAAGGTATATATTCCCCCGACCTCCGCGGGCGGAATATATAAAATCTCCCCGAATCTCACTGGCCTCCCCACAATAATCCTTGGCACAATTCGCTGCCACCAACCGATTTACGGTAACTATTAGCCGAACACACAGACGTGGGATTCAAGATCGAGATAACAGAACAGCCCAAGATTAATTATATAATTTAATCAGCCTAAAGCACACTAGAACTACAATATATACAATAGGGAATCTACAGAATATACAGTTATGTCAGAGTACAGTTACAATCAAAGCATGGGTTACAAACAGGCATACACAGTTCCAGCAGTTACCTTGTTGCGTCTGGCCACAGGGGGGCGCTGTACCCAGGTTTCTAGGATCCTTCCCACAGATGTTTCCTACACGTGCCCCCAGCGAAAAGAACACTGGAAAATGGCCGAAGTAGGGTTATCAACCTGGGCAGATCCAGGTCCCCTCCTACCTTAGTGACCTCAGAGGGAGCACTGCTCCACCCCTGGCTTGAGTTATGGACAATATCCACAACATGGAATATGGCCATAACTTTGCCTGGGAGCGTCGTAGGCGGACGCCAATGCTCTCATTGTGACAGTTATGAATTTAGCTACAGAACGAGGGGACTCATGACCTGTCTGCCAGTTCCCCATTGGCTGATATCACGCCTGGGGCATTTCCCAATGTCCTGCTCCCATAAAAAGGGTGTGCCGGCATCGTCCGCATGCGGAGACACCATTTTTATGGTTGCCATATTTATCGGAAATATGGCTTGCGAGATATGAACCATTTTTTACTGGAGTCGTTCTGTCTGGCTATTTCCATAGCCTTGCTAACTAGCTAGCAGCCCCCACTACAGGGTCACGGCAGGGAGTCATCCTGTGTCCATTGTCCCCACACCACCTCATCTCCATATCACAGGACATGGCCATGGAGGTGTAAGTGGAACACTGAGAACAAGAAGGGAGGGGGCACTGCCAGGGAGTGATGAGGGATTATGACTGGAGTCATAATTCATCTTCATATCCCGGGATTTGCCTCACATTAACAAAGAGTTCATCCCATCCATTCCCTATTTAGGGCCCAGCACTAGGGATATTTAGGGTCAGGTATCCAGCTCAGCGCATAAGTGCGGAACCTATCTATGGTGGTGAGGGACCCCAGGGACCAGCACTAGGGACACCTAGGGTAAGGTATCAGGCTCAGCGCATAGGTGCGGAACCTATCTAGGGTGCTCAGGGACCAGCAGTATGTTTGGTCAGGAGTCACCATCTTCCCTTTCCCTAGGAACAGGGTTTCCATTACCTTTCGCCGTTCGCTTGGTACTTCCCCATACCTAGCGTGTCAGCACCATTGTGCATGGTTAAACTATGGAGGGTACACAACACCTTTTGATTCTCGGAAGCAGGAGCAGTCCTGGTAGTCAAACCCATGCCCCTGTCACTTTCTGTGATGGGAGATATAATGTCAGATAGCCATAATGTCACGGGCGTGTAGGGGTAAACTGGAGCAGCAACCTCTAATTTGGTCCTCAGACTAAGGACCCTACACTATCCCTTATCCTTATCCCAGAGGTAGGCTTGATGGTAGCCAGGTCTGGACTGCCAGCGTGACCCTAACTCCTGTCCGAACCCTGAACTAACATTCCCTCTCCCCCACCCCAGGAGAGGGCCGGGACCAGAGAAGGAAACCTCACAAATACCCCAGACAGGGGAAAAAACAAAAGACATACACACTGCAATCAGACACGGGGGAGAGACAATACGAGTCAAAAAAGAAATAAAGCATGGGGAGGAAATAAACTAACAGGAATATGTCCACACCACACAGAAGCACACAACAGATCACCAGGCTCTGGATCACTACAATGGGACCAGTATTCACTGCAGCAACGCTGAGCTATTATTGGCACTAAATACCAGGTTCCAGAATCTCATATAGGAAGGAGACGGCTGAGATTGGTAATTAGCAACCTGAGCTTCTAGCAGAGTTCCCCAGGTCAGCAGGAATTAACTCCTGCACAACTGAGGAACAGAGCACATGAAACAGCCGATGCCCGGCTCTGGCTGAACAACTAGGAGACATCAGGTTGTTTGTCAGACTCCGCAGTGTGAACAGAGCCTGATGCCGCTGTGATACCTAATGAATTTGGAACATTGCATGACACATGGTTTGCTGTTTCTCCATTTATAGTGTCTTTTGTATATTTCAGTGTATTATGGCTCATGGTTTGACCATGTAAAAGGCTGGTACAGTCAAAAAAAGAACCTGGACATATTTTATATCGCATATGAAGATATGAAACAGGTAGGTGACCCCTCTGGTATGTGGCTTATATCTTTACCAAATTCACCCAGCTCTTCTCTATACATGGCTCTATAATGGCTCTTTAAAAGAAGCATCTTTCTTGTGTCTTAAACAATAAATATGTAATATTTTTACCTGGTGTAAATTCCGCTGTTCTTCCGAATCCGGCGATATTTTTCTTTTCTTCCTGCTATTTTCCTTTCCAGAGATATGGCCCACTCTTCTCTGTACATAAATCTAGTCTTTTAGCCAAGTGGGCGTGTTCTGCAATGCTGTGCTATGTTAATATTCTTTAGGTCCACACCCACTTGTTTAAAAGACTAGATTTATAAGAAGGGAAGAAGGGGCCATATCTCAGGAACGGAGAGGAGTAGGGACAAAAGAAATACAACGCCGTATTCAGGAGAACAGCGGCATTTATACTAGGTAAAAAAATATTACATATTTCTGGAAAGTGACAGGTCCTCCTTAAGAATATTACATATTTCTGGAAAGTGACAGGTCCTCCTTAAGAATATTACATATTTCTGGAAAGTGACAGGTCCTCCTTAAGAATATTACATATTTCTGTAAAGTGACAGATCCTCCTTAAGAATATTAATATTTCTGGAAAGTGACAGATCCTCCTTAAGAATATTAATATTTCTGGAAAGTGACAGGTCCTCCTTAAGAATATTAATATTTCTGGAAAGTGACAGGCCCTCCTTAAGAATATTACATATTTCTGGAAAGTGACAGGTCCTCCTTAAGAATATTACATATTTTTGGAAAGTGACAGGTCCTCCTTAAGAATATTACATATTTCTGGAAAGTGACAGGTCCTCCTTAAGAATATTACATATTTCTGGAAAGTGACAGATCCTCCTTAAGAATATTACATATTTCTGGAAAGTGACAGATCCTCCTTAAGAATATTACATATTTCTGGAAAGTGACAGGTCCTCCTTAAGAATATTACATATTTCTAGAAAGTGACAGGTCCTCCTTAAGAATATTACATATTTCTGGAAAGTGACAGGTCCTCCTTAAGAATATTAATATTTCTGGAAAGTGACAGGTCCTCCTTAAGAATATTAATATTTCTGGAAAGTGACAGGTCCTCCTTAAGAATATTACATATTTCTGGAAAGTGACAGGTCCTCCTTAAGAATATTACATATTTATGGAAAGTGACAGGTCCTCCTTAAGAATATTACATATTTATGGAAAGTGACAGGTCCTCCTTAAGAATATTAATATTTCTGGAAAGTGACAGATCCTCCTTAAGAATATTACATATTTATGGTAAGTGACAGGTCCTCCTTAAGAATATTACATATTTCTGGAAAGTGACAGGTCCTCCTTAAGAATATTAATATTTCTGGAAAGTGACAGATCCTCCTTAAGAATATTACATATTTATGGAAAGTGACAGGTCCTCCTTAAGAATATTACAATTTTCTTAAAGGGGTTGCACAAGATTAGAAAAACATGTATTCTTCTAAAAACAGCTCCACACCTGTCCACAGGTGGTGTAGCAGTTCTGCTTTGTTCATGGAATTGAGCTGCAATATCATGGGCAAGTGTGGCGTGATTATGGAGAGCCCCTTTAATTGCAATCAAAGCCACATGAGAGAGAAAAACTTTACTGGTTATATCCCTATGATAAAACTTCTTCCCTCATCCTTGGTATTTCAGAGTTGTCATAGATCTACTTAACCATTTACATTGATATCTACTTTCTCAATGCAGCTATTCATGGGCAATTGTAAGATTGAGGCTGGGTCAAAACAGGAAGGGTTGTCATAGGGACATTGGCTCCTCCGACAAGTGGAAAGTGCAGTTTTGTTTGAAATAAACCCCTAAAAACATGACCATTTTGTCTTATATGTTCTTAGGATTTAAGAAGATCAATAAAGAAGCTGTGTGGTTTCCTTGGTTGTCCCATGTACTCCGAGGAGGTAGATAAGGTGGAACAACACTGCACGTTCGCCGTCATGAGTCAGAATGTAATGGTGAATTATACACTTATACCCCGGGAGATTCTGGACCACGAGCAGAGCAAGTTCATGAGGAAAGGTGGGTATCCTCATTAATGGTTTCCCCACCACTGACTGGATATGCCAGGTGTGTGGACTTGACAAACCAACTCAATTAAGTGAATGAGGTTGTGTAATTCCTTTGTTGTCCTCATTCAGGGGGTGGCGCTGAAAAGGAATTTGCTCATTTCTTTGCCAACTTTGAGTGCGAATAGAAGCGTGAAAAATAGAAAACATGCCTTGATCTTTGTCATTCATTCTTGCCCCTATCTTCATCACTGGCACAAAGATAAGGATTGCAAGAATATTGGACACATATTTGCTGGAACTTGTAGTGCTTACGAGGAGAAATAGCTTTGTGTAGTGTTATGCCCACAAGTGGAAAATAGCCTAACGTAAAACTGCTATACCCGCCCCGGTTCTTGTACAAATTAGAAGTCCCAGCTGCACAGTCCCTGCGCAGACTGAAACAACCCTAACTGGATGATTCAGATGACTACTCTGGCCTTTGCTTCCTATGCAGCCATCAAGGGTCTCATGTACACACTTAAAAATCCGGGGGAAGCTGAAGAGTATAAATAAGGTAAACCAAAAGTAATAATCTGCCAGGAGAAACACTAGGCAGACAGGCTGTAATTCCAAACAGGGTCCACTTTACACATATCACCAGTGGGAAATGGAAGCTCGGGGAAGCTTTAAATAGTTACACCCGCTGGATTATAGGGCAGACTGAATTACAGTATTGGAAACACTTGTTGGCAGAAAGGCAATGAACACACAAACAAAGTGTTCAGAACCATCACAAACTTTACTGTGGCTCAGTGGAGAGGGAAACAGACCACAGCACAGGAGGCTGCCATCAAATCCGAGGCATGATATGTAAGTTCAGACTGTCGGTGTACTAGTTGGACAGTTTCTGTTCAGTTTCTTGACTGTACTTTGTTTTTTTCTTGGCTTATAGGGGTAGTTGGAGATTGGAAAAACCACCTGACGAATGAGCAGAATGAGCGGTTTGATAAGATCTATAAGGAGAAGATGTCGGATTGTGATCTACAAGTTGTCTGGAATTTAGACTAAACAACGAATGATAAAAACCAAGGACTCAAAGCAACCACAATCACTCCTACATGTGATGGAGGTGCATGCATGTAGGAGACCTCTGAGCAAATATTGAGTATTTCAATGGTTGCATCTGGATAATCCTGTGATTTAGAGTTGGAAATAGATTGATAATGCTGGCGGTACACTGCCATTTCCACAATGACTGGCAATTGTTGCAATAGGAGGGGATAAGCAGCTTCCCCGCATGTCTGGCACTGCTTATCTCAAGAGACAGCTAATAATCAAAGGCTGAGTGTCATGTCCCCACCGGAGTCCGCTCCTGCGACTTCTGCTCCGATCACCAGGCAATGCCATGTTCCCACCATGGATAGTGCTGGTGATGGGAGAGGAGTCGGTGCCCATGGCTCTGCTGAGCACAGGCTCCGCTCATCCACTAGGCTGGGTTTCCCTGGAACCTGCAGTAGTACCACTGGCTGACTGTAGGTGGCATGTGTCTTGCAGCTGAAGTTGCCATCATTCACCTGCAGCCAATGGGAAGACACCACACCCTTCTTATTCCCCCTCCTGTCATGTGACCACTGCCAGAGATAGTTTGTATTCCTGGTTCCTGTGCTGTTTGTATTTTGATTCCTGTGTGCTGACCTTGCTTGTGTTTTGACTACCCTTCTGCCTGTCGTTTGTGTACCTCACTGCCCAATCCAGATTTGACCTCTGCTTTGTTTCCTGACTACGTCCTTGCCTGCTGATTCTGTGCCTGTTCTGCATTTCCTGGTTTGACCCTGCCTGACGACTACTCTCCGGACTGCAGCCTTCCACAGGTAGTGATGTCCTTGGGCCCTGTGTAATACCAAATCCCTGTATAAGGGTTAAAGGGTTTCAGGGTTCTAGCGGTCCTGCTGGGCGAGTGGCTTCCCTCTAACCTGTCCATTACAGCCCGTCTGAGTCTGTGGATCCAGGCAGGCGTTACATTGAGAAACCCAACAGTCTGTGCCCATAGACATCAAACCATTGATGGATCCCATAGGCGAGATCTATGGTGAGCAGCAGAGCATTCCTGCAGTTGAATAAAACATGTATTAGATAGTTTTTTGCATTTCTAGGGTATCTGGTGAGCATTTATCTTCCTACTCTAATTTAATAGCTATTTAAAGGGAATATAAAAACATGGCTGATTTTATTCTAAAAATCCCCAAAAGAGCGCCACATTGGTACATAGGTTGTGTGTGGTATTGCAGCCCAATCAATTTGCTTTAACCACATTCTATCAGCTCACTGGCTTTTCATTCTTAATGGACATGGCGCTTTCCAATTAGGATATGATAAGCCATTGACTCAGAATTCCCAGTGCTAGCAGAAATATATTAGAGGGACTTGAGCACTGTCAGTGTTTGCAGAACCTCAATAGCAACAGCTGAATGTAAAGAGAGTGACTGAGGGAGATCACTCCCTCAGTCACTTGTCCGGCTCGCCACAGCAGAATCGCAGTCTCTAGGTTTGCGATTGGGCCTAAGGAACAGTCTATTAAACAAACTGCCATTATAACACTCTCAAGTTTGATAATAATGCTTTACACCATATAACCTGTACAATAAAAATATCTAATTATTTATTAGGGCAGACCATCTCTCTACTGATTTCCCAATACCTACAGTAGGTCTAGAGTGTTGTTTATGGCAAACACTGCTCCCATGATGATCTTCAGTGCTCCGGCGATCCAATCCTCTTCACTGCTCTGGTGCTCTGATGATCTTCCCTGCTCTGCTACTCTGATCTTCTTTACTGCTCTGGCGCTCTGATGATCTTCCCTGCTCTGCTACTCTGATGTTCTTCACTGCTCTGGTGCTCTGATGATCTTCCCTGCTTTGGTGGCCCGATGATTTTCAGTGCTCTGGTGCTCCGATGATCTTCAGTGCTCCAGATCTCCGATGCTATTCCCTGCTCCAGCGCTCCGATGCTCTTCCCTGCTCCAGCGTTCTGATGCTCTTCTGTGATGCCCTGGACCCCAGGGGTCACAGGTAATTACACCAGCCACATACACACACACCCCCATCCCCTGTGAGGTCACACACATGTCACCCGAAAGGGAGACCTGATGCCTCCCCCAGGGCAAGTAGAGCACACCAGGTGGGCGGAGTCAGGCAGAAAGACACGCCCACCAAGGAGACTACTGTCCTGGGGCAGGAAGTTCAAACAGAGAAAGTTTAGAGTTGACAGTGACAGGAGGTGAAAAAGGAGAGAGACTGTCAGGGAGCCGGGAAGGAGCCTGAGCCCCCTTGGAAAACGTCAGGCAGGCAGGCGGTGGTGGCCATCTGCAGGAGTACTGGTACAGCAACCGGCGGAACTGTACGGGGAGGGCTTGGGTTGGAGCCCGCCGGTCCCGAACCGGGGAGTCAAACATGTACCGGAGCACCAACAGAAGGGTACTCAGACCCCGTCCTAGCTTAGAAGCCACTGAGTATAGGCAAATTGACTGATTGCTGGCCGGACCTCAGGGGTTCATCCACAACCAAAGTCCTGAAAAAAGGCAAAAGCCCACCGAGACCGGCTGAGCGCCACCGCCAATGGCCAAACACCCGACAGGCCAGCGCCTGCGGGCAACCGAGGGCTCCTCCGGTAGGTCAACGCCGGGGAGCGGGCTACCACTGCTTAGGCAGGGGGGCCGAAACACAAACATCCAGAGGTGTACGGGAAAAGGGGCCACCATCAACCCCACAGGGGACATCAGCAGCCGGCCGCGGGGACCGACCACTACCGAACTTTGGTTTACCAGTGACTAAGTGTGAATTAATCATGAGTACACCAGTGCCATCTGGGCACGACACACTACACCGCGGCACGGCGCCCTGCACCCCGACTACAACAACCACCAAACCTGCCAGTCCCCCACCGGGCCCCGGGACACACCGCTCCTACTTACGGAGGGGCTAACATCTCGGCTGCGGCCCGCCATCACTTTAGCCGCAGCGGTGGTGCTTCTCCCGTCACCACGACCCGTGGGTGGCGTCACGACCCGTTACATGACCACCATCCTCCTACCGCCTACTCCCGCTTAACAAGAGTGACGTGGCCCCCGGACCGGAGGCGCTCGTGCCACCGACAACCCGAGCCCGGACCTCGAGCGGCTCGGCCCGAGCAAGCGGAGAAAGCAGCCGGCCCCTCTCAGGGCGGTACACTTCCCTGCTCCAGCGTTCTGATTATCTTCCCTGCTCCAGCTGTCCGATGCTCTTCCCTGCTCCAGCGTTCTGATGCTCTTCCCTGCTCCAGCGTTCTGATGATCTTCCCTGCTCCAGATCTTCGATGCTCTTCCCTGCTCTGGTGCTCCGATAATCTTCAGTGATCGGCGTTCTGATGCTCTTCCCTGCTCCGGGGCTCCGATGCTCCTCCCTGCTCCAGTCCTCAGATTATTTTCACAGCTCTAGAGTTCCAAAGATTTTCATAGCTCCGGCGCTCCAAAGATCTTCATAGCTCCGGCGCTCCAAATATCTTCATAGCTCCGGCGCTCCAAATATCTTCATAGCTCCGGCGCTCCAAAGATCTTCATAGCTCCGGCGCTCCAAATATCTTCATAGCTCCGGCGCTCCAAAGATCTTCATAGCTCCGGCGCTCCAAAGATCTTCATAGCTCCGGCGCTCCAAAGATCTTCATAGCTCCGGCGCTCCAATGATCTTCAGAGCTCCAGTGCTCTGATGATCTTCAGTGTTCCTGTGGTCCGATGATCTTCAATGCTCCGACGCTCCGATGATCTTCGGTGCTCCGGCGCTCCGATGATCTTCGGTGCTCCGGCGCTCCGATGATCTTCGGTACTCCAGCACTCCGATGCTCTCACAGCTCTAGCACTCTGTCGATCTTCACTGCTGCAGTGCTCCGATGCTCTGAACTGCTCCGGCGCGGTGATAATCTTCCCTGTTCCAGTGCAGATCTCCTCCTCGCCCTCCAGGTTTAATGACAAGAAGTGACGGGTGTAAAAATTTCTCACCGTGGTCAAGTCTCATCAGATCACACTGAAAATGTCTGTTTTGACATTCTCTGTGGGCGTTTGCTTTTTTTCCCACCTATATGACACTTCCATCTTATCACTGGGCAGCATCATAGAGGGGAAAAAGGAAACGCCCTCAGAGAAAAATCTATGTTAACACCCCCTTAGTTGAAGCTGAATTTTTCTTACTGGGCACTAAACTTCAAATGCGCATATCTTAGTGTAGAAAGTCGCCCAGTTTAAAATAAAAAATGTTCTTAAAATTACTCTTTAAGGGAATAATGGAGCGGCTGTATCTGTGCAATCCGTGAACATGTGTGGTTTTCCTTTTTAAAAAAGAAGGCTAAATGGTGCTTTTACACGCTGCGACATCGCTAACAATATATCGTCGGGGTCACGTTGTTAGTGATGCACATCCGGCGTCGTTAGCGATATCGCAGCGTGTGACACCAAGGAGCAACGATCAACGATTGCAAAAGCGTCAAAAATCACCGATCGTTGACACGTCGCTCCTTTTCATAATATCGTTGGTGGTGCATGCTGCTGGTTTTTCGTAGTTCCTACGGCGTCACACATCGGTATGTGTGAGACGCCGCAGGAACGACGAACATCTCCTTACCTGCGTCCACTGGCAATGAGGAAGGAAGGAGGTGGGCGGCATGTTCCGGCCGCTCATCTCCGCCCCTCCTCTGCTATTGGGCCGCTTAGTGACGCCGCTGTGACCTCGAACGCATCTCCACCTTGAAGGAGGGATTGTTCGGCGGTCACAGCGACGTTGCTGAATAGGTATGTGCGTGTGACGCTGCCGTAGCGATAATGTTCGCTACGGCAGCGATCACCAAATGTCGCACGAACGACGGGGCGGGTGCTAACGCGCACGACATCGCTAGTGATGTTGCAGTGTGTAAAGCACCCTTAAGTCTGAGTCAGGAGACCCACGGCCAGTCCGGACAGCGCAGTCTTTATTCAGACAGGGAAAGTCGTCAGTGTGAAACTGGCCTTACAGTTGTAATATAACCTTTTATTATTAGCACAATATTGCACATACACTATATAACTTTTACATACACACCTGTACTGTAGTTCATTCTCTACCTCAAGTATGTTGGCCATAGATATATAGAAGACTTTATGGATGGTTTACAACATTTACGTGCTCATTGCTATGCAAGGTTGGTGTCACGGTCATTTTCTGTCTTTAGAAACTAGTGACAAGTTCAGGACTTGAGTCACTCATTACCATCTAAGGCTCTATATTAAATGTAGTTTCATTTCTTTTGGTGCCTAAGGAGTTAATGTCAGTTTTTTTGCCTGCAGAGCATTTCAGCTGCAGCTGCTTTGTACCCACACCCCTGTTGGTTTAAGTAGTGGTGTTTCCCAGCAATCCCTGCTGAAGATACAAATCCATTGTATTCTGGCCGCCTTGGTGGAAGGTCCTGTGAAGGAGTGTTCCAAAAGTCAGACTTTATCCTTTTTCGTTGCTGTTTTCCTGTTTGTCTTACCTTTACTTGTGTCATATTAGTGCAGCGGTGGGGTTAGTGTCCCTCACCTGCCAACACACTAGCCAGGGCAACTACAGGGTTTCTCAGGGCTTCAGGTATCCTGCTCAGCGACAGTTGAGGAAACAGTATAGGGACTGGCTAGGAGAGCAGGGACAGCTGCAGGTGAGGATAGGAGGTGTCCCATCTACCCCTCTCACTAGCGCTAGGGCCGACCGTTGTTATTGTGTCCCCTGTGATCCCCCTGACTTGTGGTACTGTTTGTTACATTTTTGTGGTGCATCAGGTTTCCTGTAGATCGGAACGCACGTGTCACTTTTGTCATACCCGGAAACTGTGACAGTTGGAGATGAGCAGCTGCTTGATCCATCTGCTGGTGGTTATCTTGCAAAATTACTCCTAATACAATTGCCTTGAATATCTAATTGATCCCATATAAGTCTCATGTCTATGGCCAGATCTTTACTCTGTTATCCGATATTTTGGAGCAAGTTTACGTCAGTATCTCTCACTGGAGGACCCAGTCCACCATCAACAGTTCACCATCAGTCCACCATCAACAGTCCATCACATCAACATTCTGAGAAATGTGTTATGCCTCATTTGCCCTGCGGAGGCGCTGAAGGTTAATTGTTTATTAGACTGTTTTTATAAAACTCCAATGTAATTTTCAAAGGTTTTAAATGTTGAATAGTAATAAATATTAAGAATAATATAATACTTATAAATACGCCCAGTATTAATCTTTGCAAAGACTGTATAATGAGTAATTGCTGGGTGTCTTTTTTAGCATTATAATATTTTATACCCTGCAAAAATAAATATGTATAAAAATGTGAGTGGATTAATTTTTGTAAAGATCGTTTGTGACCATTATTGACACGGATAGGGCCTGTTTGTACACAACATTTGGTATCCTGGGTCCCGTCACTTCCTCTGGTTGAACGTTTTACATAGTCCTCTATTTCAGGCTAGATCCGTCACCCGTTCCCGAGGATATGAGCCTTGTAATGCAAGTCACTACTTACGGATAGTACAGATGGAAGAGTAGTCAGGCAAGCTGGAGACTGGTAACAGGAGGACACGTATGGATAAAGGCAGTACATAGAAGCATAGTCAGGTCACAATCCAGGTGTCAGAATTCCAGGAGGGCACGTAATAGATTCAGGGAGAAAACTGAGACGTGGTCAGGTAACGGTCCGAGGTCAAAAGCCAGGAGGTCACGACAAGAACAGACTGCAGCCAGAGAAGAGTCAAACAATGGTCCGTGGTCAAGAAAAAAAGATCAGAACACAAGGCCAACAGCACAACTACAGAACCAGAATATACGACTGGCAAGGTTCTGGGCGAGCATGCTCCATATAGATGCAGAGCAATTACCAGGAAGATAGAACACGTGAGTAATCAGCCCCTCCCAGAACCAGCATGGAATCCTACGCTGTCAATCAACCTGCCAGCTCGGTAGCTCAGGAAAGCGTAGCAGAGCATCTCCTAGTGTGCAAAATACTCTGCACAGAGGAATCCTGTCACTGCCAGCTCAATAGTCCAGGAAAACGCAGCAGAACATCTCCTAATGTGCAAGATGCTCTGCACAGAGGAATCATGACAAGCCTTTACTTTGCAACGAAAGGAGTATGAATGGACTTCACATATTGTTTTTACATTTCTCCATGCAGCCCCCCCGTTACTAGCTAAGCTCCTGAATAAGCCGTGTGAAACATTTCTCTTGCAGTAGCGGCTGCACAACTGACCATGTGATACAAAGCTAGTGTCGCGAGCGGGGAGGACGCCGCCGCGCGCTCGCTAACGCTCGGGTCCAGCGCTGCTCGGTGGCTCGAGCAGTGGGCCGGATTCGGGGACTCGAGCGGCGCTCCTCGCCCGTGAGTGAAAGGGGTGGTTGGTTTGGGGGATTTAGTCCATGACGCCACCCACGGGTCGTGGTGAAGATAGGCACCACCGCTGCTGGTGACGGGGATCCCGGGAGAGATGGTAGGAAGCAGCTGGGATGTTGTTTTCCCCCTCTGTGGGTAGGGGTCGGTGGTCACGGGGCCCGGTGATGTGGTGACGGGAAGGCAGGGTTGGTGAGGTGCAGGGTCGCAGGGACAGCGCGGCGCGGTGCCGAATGGCACGGGTGTACTCACTCAGCAAGAAAGGTACAAAGTCCTCGTAAACCAAACGGCTGGATGGACGGGTCCCGCAGCCGGCTGCAGTGTCTCTCCCCGGACAGGTGATGGCGGCTGTCTTTCCCTGCACCTTGATGTTCTTCCTTCTGACTACTATGGATTCCCAACGGTAGTCTGCTCCCCGGTGTATGGGTACCGGAGGAGCCCGTTTGCCCGCAGGCGCTGGCCCTTGGGTCTCTAGCCTTAGGCGGTAGCTGTATACCCTCACGGTGTGGGCGGTTGCCTTCAATCGGGACTTTTGCTGTTGTGAAACCCCTGGAGTTCCAGTCACATTCGGATCTGACTATTGTCGGTGGCTCCAAGCCTGGTTGGGGTCCGATGGCCCTGCCTGTGTGTGCTGGCTTCACTTCGCTCCACCCCGGTCGGTACCGGCGGGCCGTCGCCCGTCCCCGGTTCTACGGTTCCGCGTCAATCCACCACTCCTGCAGACGGCCACCACCGTCTGCCAACCTTGCTGTCAGTGCCTGGGCCACTACCCAGACACCCAAGTGCTCACTTCAAACTCCTACACTGATCTGTCACTTTTCCCGCCTCCAGGCCTGTGAACTCCTCGGTGGGTGGGGCCAACCGCTTGACTCCGCCCCACCTGGTGTGGACATCAGACACTGGAGGGAGGCAACAAGGGTTTTGTGTTTGGCTGGTGTCCCTGTCTAGTGGGGGTGGGGTGTTTGTGTGTTATCTGTGACGACCTGGCTAGGCCAGGGCGCCACACTAGACCATGTCTTCCAGATCGGGGGCTGCCCTGTGATTAATATAGGTGACGACAAAATAGAGAATCCATCTCTATGATATCATATGTTCTAATAGACCAAATAGACATTGATTTTCTTTATAGGACACCCCCTTTAATATACAACAGTCATCTACACCATTGAAACCACCTGCCTAAGGGCTCATGCAGAAATCCTAAGATCCAAGAATGAATCTCCCTACCTATGCTCTGACAGTTTTGCATGGCCGTCTCTATTAGCCCTTATATTGTCAAATTCTCCCTTCTGCTACTAAACTGGCACTGACCCATTGAGGCATGTGCTCCACAAGACCACTGGTGGAGTCCAGTTGGATCTGACACAGCAGATCCTCTAAGTCCTCAGCTTTGCTCAGTGTGGTCTCCATGGATTGCGCTCGTCTTTCCCATAGATGCTCCATCAGATTGAGATCTTGGAAATTTGGAGACAAGTTGTCTAGAAATGAATGAACCTAAACTCTAAAGGTTGAGGTTAGTACTGAACAAAAGGTGTCCAGGGCTCGAATCCGAACGAAGTCCGTGGCCAAGTTTGGGTGTTGTTCGTATACTAATCACTTGATCGCTGGGCTCTGGTACACTCAGTGCTCGGCCCAATGAAAGGCTCTCACTGGCGGTATAAAAATCATTTTTGGATGCTGTGTGTGAAGAAAAAAAAACAAGCAAACCAACAAAAAAAGTGTAACGGGGAGATACAGGGGAATAGGATGGCTTCTTGGTTGAGCCTACGACTAGGGACCCTGAGCTGTCCCCTATCCCAATAGTAGACTTAGTGATAGTCAGGTTCGAGCCTCCAACGTGACCCTGTCTCCTGTCCAAGCCCTAACAATTGTGTCCCCACCACCCAGGGGATTAACCCAGACGGAGCCCAACAACCCACCAGCACAGACGCGGGAAACAAAAAACCTCAAACACACCAAAAACCTACACCAGGAACAATCAAGGAAATACGGGTGAGAAATAATAAAGATAGAAAAAAACCACTCAACTTGCAAAAACTGCAGCAGACAGCACAGCAGTAACCACCACATCCTCTCTGCTCCCAAGCTAGCTCCTAACTGGATAGAATAATCAGCACAATACCCAGGAAGCAGAGGGCTTATGTCCCGGATGGAAGTGATTCGGAGCTTACAGTTGAGTATGTCTGCAGCTACACCAGTGAAGGAATTAACCCTTAATATGCTTGAATGAATTGACATGGTCCCAGATGATAAATTAGAAAGTTGACCCCAAGTCTGTCCTTATGCACGTAACAAAAAGAAACCCTCGATTTTCTGGAAATGCTTTGTTTTTCACTTGCTGTATGTTGGCGGAGAGCCAAACTGCTCTATTATTGACTTCCATTATACTTGTTACTCTAGTTGAGCCCATTAGTTTAGGTCCCCATTGACTTATATAGGGTTAGAGGTCCGGGAACAAGTTTAGGTCATGTCTGGGTCTCGAAACGAACTTTAAACTAAAGTCCTGCTGAATCCGGCAAACCCAAACATCTATGAGTCTGCTCATGTCTAGTCATCACCTTGAATTTTTTCTCATGTTCCTCAGACAATTCCTGATCAGTGTTGAAAGTTTTGCAAAACAATTCTCCTCCTGAAAGAAGCCACTGCCACTAGAAAGTATTGCTGCCACGAATTGGGGGTGTTTGGTCAGTACAATGTTTAGGTTAGTGGAATGTGTCTGTGGCGCCCCTGACCCGGTCAGGCACCACTGAGTACTGCAGCCATGCTGGGGCAGTGCTTCCAGGTAGTTCCAAAGGCTGGAAAGAGGTGTCTACCCACAGACACATAGCAACCAGGTCTCCCACACCATTAGATGGCACCCTTGGGCAGTCACTGGAGGGGACTGGCCTTCAATTCTTGTCAAGAGGTGTAGCGGAGGGGCTGGAAGCTAAAGTGCAGAGGCTGTCAGGAAAGAAGTGGAGACGCACGCGGCCACTAGTGAGACACTACACGTGGAGTAGCCGTTGGCGGGAGTGAGTCAGTCAGAAAGACGAGCTGAGAGAGTCAGTCGAGTACGGGGACTGCCGGTGGCTAGGCACGCACGGGCTACAGGACCCTTGAGTAGACTTCAATTTATTGATCTGCTAAACCTGCCGGTGAGGGGAACTACAAGTACCTGACCAACCATACAGAGTCCGAGCCTCAGCAGCAATGCAGAGACCCATAAGGAGACAGTGCTTGAAGCCATCAAACCTGGTCCATGCTGCCGGCAAACGGTCCAAAAAAGGGAGAAAAGGCAGTACCGACTCCCTGGATAGACCCCACGGTACTTCATGTCAGGGGTTATCCGAACAAACGAGTACTAGGAAGGGGAGTTAATGGTTACCCTCAGACCGGCCTGAAGGAGCTCCTGGTTTCAACCTGGTTTGTCACAGTATCGCCTGGGTTACCTCACATGAACAGCAAAAGTGACTAAAGATCAGTTGAAAGACTTTCTGGACTGAGCCTGAATTATTCAAGACCCGCTTTCCCACACACCCGAGCCCCTGGGGCCAGCCTCACTCACGGGAGACCACACCATCCGACTGCAGACTCCATCAGCCCCAGACGCTCGTTAAATTTGCAGTGGTAGTCACCCATATCCCTGACCGCAAACCATGAGTGGCGTCACGACTAATAAATAAACATCTGACATACCTGTTGCCATTTAAAAGAAGCCCTGTGGCGTCCCTGAAGAGGAACAAAATCCCTGGGGCGACAGGGCGGCACATGTCACATCCCCATGATGCCAGGACCCATTGTTGCCTAGACCATTGTCCACAGCATCACATTGGTTCCTCTTGGTTGTATTATTTTCTCCTTAGTCATTCCTGGTGGAGTCCCCTCCTTAGGTAAGAGACGTACACACACCATGGCCATCCACGTGATGTAAAAATGCTATTCACTAGACCAGGCTGCCTTCGAACATTGCTCCATGGTCCAGTACTAATGCTCAGGAGTCCATCATCATGGCCACTTATCGTTTAAGACACAGTATATCTAAGCATTCCTGTTGATTTCAAATTAAGTAGAAGCAAACAAAATGAAACGTATTCATTATCCTCCAGACGTAAGAGTTAGGCTGGGCAGACAAACGGTTGTGGGTAATGGCGACTGTTAGATGTCAAGGACTGTAGTTCTCAGCTGCAATCTACCATGAGAACCAACTCCACCGCACTGGACCTAGTCCTGGCACTACAAATGCGCCTAAGGCTTGGTGACTTGCCATTTATGACGCTGAATACGTTGAAGTACAAAGCGAACGGTGAAAGGAAAAGGAAACCCTGTATCTATAGAAAGGGAAGATGATGACCCCTGACCAAACCTACTGCTGGTCCCTGGGGTCCCTCAGCACCTTAGATAGGTTCCACATCTATGCGCCAAGCCGGATACCTGACCCTATGTATCCGTACTGCTGGCCCCTGGGGTCCCTCACCACCAAAAATTGGTTCCACACCTATGTGCCGAGCCAGATACCAGACCCTAGGTATCCCTAGTGCTGGGCCCTAAATAGGGAACGGATGGGATGAGCTCTTCATCAACCCCACTAACCACTATAGACGACACAAGGGGGACACAGGGGGAAAAGCCTGAACTACTTATCTATAGATGACTCAGGTAGAAGTTCAGCACAATTTTCAGCAACGATACCACAGAGGAGTACAAGCCACCTGCTTTCAACCAAGGCTTCTGTGTCGCCCTGGGCAAGCCAGGGGACACAGGTCACAACAACACACACACCCCACATTCCCTGCAGGTACACCAGCTAACCAGAAATCCTTGTTGCCTTCCTCCATGGGCTAGTGTCCACACCAGGGGGTGGAGCCAGGCGGTTGGTGTCCACCCACCAAGGAGTTCATAGCCCTGGAAGCAGGTAGGAGCAGGCAGTTCAGCCAGGGAGGAGGAAGTGAAGTGTAGTGGAGCTGAAGAAGAAAGCTGAAGTGACAGAGAAGTGAAAGTAGAGAAAGTGCAAAGTGGCAGTTTAGTACAGCCTGAAGTGGTCTGAGGCTGTGTGCCCTGACGGAGTCAGCAACGTCAGCGGACGGTGGTGAAGGTCTGCAGTGGGACTGTCTGGAGGTTGCTGGAAGGACCACGGAGGCTGTGTGTACCCGGGGGTCTGGAGCAGTATACAAAGGGCAGTCAGCACCAAGGCAGGGGCTTTTCGGATCCCGGCAAGGCTTGGAGTCGCTGTAAATTGCCAAATCCGTTAGTGAAGGGGACGTAGATCCCCCAACAAGCAAGTCCTGATTGACGGCAAAGGTCCAACCACAACGGGGAAACACCGCCACCGCCAAGGCACCAGTTTCCCAGGGCCGGCGCCTGCGGGCAAAGCGTGGAGCTCCTCCGGCTCAGATTGTAGTCGGGGAGCGGGTAACCGGTGGGAATCCATCGCTACCAAACAGACATTTCAAAGGTGCAGGGAAGAGACCGTCACCGCTAACTGCAGGGAACCGCAGCACCGTGAACCGTCCGAGGGACCCGTCCAACCAGCCGCTTGTTTACTGAGAACTGTGTCGTGTTTACTGGCTGAGTGAGTACCTCAGTGCCGCAAGGCACAGCGCTGCCCCTGCACCCCACTGGGCCCCGGGATCACCAACCCCTACCCACGGAGGGACCACACAACAACTGGCTGCTCCGCCTCACCATCCCCGGGATCCCCATATAGATCAGCGGTGGTGTACACTCAATCACCACAACCGTGGGTGGCGTCACGGACAATAAACAATCTCTCCACCCAAAATCCCCTTTTCACTCACGGGCGAGGAGTGCCGCTCGAGAAGCCCCCGGGATCCGGCCCACCGCTCGAGCCACCACTGAGCAGCAGCCGCCGGACCCGAGCAGAAGGGGTGAGCGTAGTGTGCTGACACCCTCCTCCCCGCCCGCGACACTTCAATGAACTAAAAAGATCACCAGCACTAGTCCAAGGAAGGAAGTGGTATTTAAGCACCAAGATAATGCTGGTAATCCGTAGCTGGATGGAAGGGCAAGAGGTGAATCCAGCAGGAAAGCTACCTATACCAATGAATACTAACGGCAGGAACAATAGAAAGTCAGGGAGCATTCTGCACAGCCAAACACTGTGACCTTCTATTGCCAGAAACCACATGAATGTGTCACCTGTGAGACCAAGCGTAACATATCCAATCTGAATAGGGAGTAATCTGATTATTTTTTTTAGTCTGGAGATTTTTGGATAAAGTTGGAATGGCACAAGCCCCCCAATGTTTATGCTTGGCAGGGCTAATGGTTTACTGGCTTAGTATGAGTGAGATGGGGGACACGCGGAAATGTTGCACCAGAATCCATGAGTCTTTAGTTTTGTCTTTCGCACTCAGGTATTACTGACGAGCTAAATACTTCAAAGTAAAGCAGATATTCTGAAATGTGGATGAGTGGGGAGGGCCCCTACGTAGTGTGCGGTATTATCAGGGCAGGATATGGTGTAACAGTCCGCAAGCTTCAGTAACCACATGAGAAGGATGTTACCTGGTAAAATATCAGATCTAGCGGTAAACAGATAATGTGTGTACAGCGATATTCTCATTATGACATATAAGCAGATCAACTGCATTGCAAATTAGAGCCCAGCACGCATGTGGTCAGTGTTACACATTATGCCCAGGACCCTCCTCGCACCTTAATTCAGACATCATAAGATTCTGAAAAATAAGAAACAGGAAACTTTACCCACAAGAAATGAAAGACAGAACAGCAAACTGACATCTAATAATAGTGAAACCGAGCGCCAGGTATACGCGGCAAACCCTGCCCTATTTATTTCATGCCATTGTGACTGGGGGAAAAGTGTATAATATTTCCTGACATTTGAGCCGTTGCATACTTTTGTAAACTGTCTCCATATATTAACTGTCCCTAAAAAAAGGCAAGCAACACATTTTTCTGAATACTAACAGTGTGTAATATACACACTGTTAGGATTCAGCTCTGCTGACCAGTTGGAGTGGTCATCCCGTGACCATCAGTATGCAACTTAATGAAAACTCGAAGTTTCTAGCAAAGCTGAATCCGAACATTGTGTATATTACACACTGGTAGTTTGCAGCAAACTGTTTTCCTTCTCAAAAGTTTGCCTAGAGGTGGGAAACAACTTTAAAGCACCACTCTAGCTGTTTTTTTAAGAGCTGGAGTGGTGCTTTAAATCTAAGTCCCCTGTCCCTGGTTTTATACTCACCGTCTAATGTTTTCATCCCTTTACGGCTCCCATGGTGCCATCCGGTGCCTGTAACCTCTGACTGGTGGGAAGGAAGAAGCTACATCACAAAATCCTAATACAAGTCTATGAGAGCCAGAACGAGGCCCTCATAGACTTGTATTGAGTTGTGACTTCCAGCTTCATGAAATACTGGAGTTGATGACAGGTCACAAATTGTTGGAGACCGACTGGAGTGGCGCTGGAAACAGATGAATATGATAGCTGGGGCTTATATTTAAAGCAACACTCCAGCGCTGAAATAAAAAAAACCTCACTGGAGTGGTGCTTTTGTGCCACCCCAGCAGCAGATCGAACCGCTCGGATCCGGGGGTGGTGGTAGTTCGTGGCTCGAGGTTTTCCAGACCCGCAAAATCTATATCTATATCTATCTATCTATCTATGAGACAAAGAAGACCAGTCGCACACTCTGAAAAAACAAAATAAATTCTACCTTATAACATAAATGGAGGTATTGTTGAGGATAAAGAATTGAGTATCCAAAAATACTTAATTCAGCCATTTCATAGACTCAGTTATATAGTTCAGTAGATGTGAACTAACACACATATTTGTGAATGCTTTTGTTTCTTACTAACATGTATATATGTATATTGCATATTCAGTGTATTTTCCTTAGACTCAGTATATACTATATGTATAGCTTGAAAATGGCCACCATTTCCTGTTCTACACCCAACACAGATGGACAAAGGAAAATTCCTGGAGCCTGGACTGACCAATCCAAGAAGAATATGCAGATCTCTCTACGTCATGAAGCCCTGACCTACGATACTTGATTGGACTAAAACTTTTGTTTACACCCCTTTTACTTCGTGGTCTAATTGTCCGAGAATAAAGATTTTCAGTCTTGCCTCAGCCTTGGTCGTGAGAGGAAGAGTTATAATTGATTTCCAATTAATTATTATTCTTTTTCGCCATGCACAAACGACATTTTAATTCGGAACAACGGTCAGATCGGAAAGGGATTACTTGTATCCCATCCTCAACAGTATTTAGAATATTATAATGGCCATTGTAATACCAGCCCAGCACCCTTTCACAGCTGGCTATCTATCTATTTATCCATCCATCCATCCATCCATTTATCTATCTCTCTCTCTATCCATCCATCTTTCTATCTATCCTTCTATCTATCCTTCTATCTATCCCTCTATTTATGTATCTATCTATCCCTCTATTTATGTATCTATCTATCTATCTATCTATCTATCCCTCTATCTATCTATCTATCGCTCTATCTATCCCTCTATTTATCTATCTATCTATCTATCCCTCTATTTATGTATCTATCTATCTATCCCTCTATTTATGTATCTACAGTTAGGTCCAGAAATATTTGGACAGTGACACAAGTTTTGTTATTTTAGCTGTTTACAAAAACATGTTCAGAAATACAATTATATATATAATATGGGCTGAAAGTGCACACTCCCAGCTGCAATATGAGTGTTTTCACATCCAAATCGGAGAAAGGGTTTAGGAATCATAGCTCTGTAATGCATAGCCTCCTCTTTTTCAAGGGACCAAAAGTAATTGGACAAGGGACTCTAAGGGCTGCAATTAACTCTGAAGGCGTCTCCCTCATTAACCTGTAATCAATGAAGTAGTTAAAAGGTCTGGGGTTGATTACAGGTGTGTGGTTTTGCATTTGGAAGCTGTTGCTGTGACCAGACAACATGCGGTCTAAGGAACTCTCAATTGAGGTGAAGCAGAACATCCTGAGGCTGAAAAAAAAGAAAAAATCCATCAGAGAGATAGCAGACATGCTTGGAGTAGCAAAATCAACAGTCGGGTACATTCTGAGAAAAAAGGAATTGACTGGTGAGCTTGGGAACTCAAAAAGGCCTGGGCGTCCACGGATGACAACAGTGGTGGATGATCGCCGCATACTTTCTTTGGTGAAGAAGAACCCGTTCACAACATCAACTGAAGTCCAGAACACTCTCAGTGAAGTAGGTGTATCTGTCTCTAAGTCAACAGTAAAGAGAAGACTCCATGAAAGTAAATACAAAGGGTTCACATCTAGATGCAAACCATTCATCAATTCCAAAAATAGACAGGCCAGAGTTACATTTGCTGAAAACACCTCATGAAGCCAGCTCAGTTCTGGAAAAGTATTCTATGGACAGATGAGACAAAGATCAACCTGTACCAGAATGATGGGAAGAAAAAAGTTTGGAGAAGAAAGGGAACGGCACATGATCCAAGGCACACCGCATCCTCTGTAAAACATGGTGGAGGCAACGTGATGGCATGGGCATGCATGGCTTTCAATGGCACTGGGTCACTTGTGTTTATTGATGACATAACAGCAGACAAGAGTAGCCGGATGAATTCTGAAGTGTACCGGGATATACTTTCAGCCCAGATTCAGCCAAATGCCGCAAAGTTGATCAGACGGCGCTTCATAGTACAGATGGACAATGACCCCAAGCATACAGCCAAAGCTACCCAGGAGTTCATGAGTGCTAAAAAGTGGAACATTCTGCAATGGCCAAGTCAATCACCAGATCTTAACCCAATTGAGCATGCATTTCACTTGCTCAAATCCAGACTTAAGACGGAAAGACCCACAAACAAGCAAGACCTGAAGGCTGCGGCTGTAAAGGCCTGGCAAAGCATTAAGAAGGAGGAAACCCAGCGTTTGGTGATGTCCATGGGTTCCAGACTTAAGGCAGTGATTGCCTCCAAAGGATTCGCAACAAAATATTGAAAATAAAAATATTTTGTTTGGGTTTGGTTTATTTGTCCAATTACTTTTGACCTCCTAAAATGTGGAGTGTTTGTAAAGAAATGTGACAATTCCTACAATTTCTATCAGATATTTTTGTTCAAACCTTCAAATTAAACGTTACAATCTGCACTTGAATTCTGTTGTAGAGGTTTCATTTCAAATCCAATGTGGTGGCATGCAGAGCCCAACTCGCCAAAATTGTGTCACTGTCCAAATATTTCTGGACCTAACTGTATCTATCCCTCTATTTATGTATCTATCTATCCCTCTATCTATCTATCTATCTATCTATCTATCTATCTATCTATCCCTCTATTTATGTATCTATCTATCCCTCTATCTATCTATCTATCTATCTATCTATCTATCTATCCCTCTATTTATGTATCTATCTATCTATCTATCTATCTATCTACCTTTATATAAACATATACAGTATAGAATTAATCTTTTGTGGTTGTGACTCCATGGTTGTTGCACTTGCTGATGCTTTACCCAATATTTATATACAAATATTGAATACAATGTATCCTAAAATAAATCTCCCAACACATAAAAATCTAATAATGAAGAATACTAATGTCCTTTGTAAAGTATAGGTGCTCGGTCACTTAGAGGAAGTAATAAAATATATATATATCTGTCATCACCAGTATCCCGGGACAACTGTGACCAAGCCACCAGCTCACCTGGGCACTACGATGTTGTTATACAGGGGTGGTTAACCCTAATGAGTATATAGGAGTTCCCAGTAGTCATTGTTTGCTCCTTATTTTTGGCCGTGTGCCATGCTGTATTATTTCCTCGTGCTGAATGGTTACAATGGTTACACTTTTAGTTGGTTTATTGCTCGGTAAATGTATTTTTGTACAATTCTCCACCCCTCTGAGGCTTTAGATGGACTCTTCCTTACCTGCCGGTAATGTCTGCTGCGGTCGCCTGCTCCAGGTATATACCAGATGCTCTGCTGTAACAGGTGAGTGATTGCTTTGATACATTATATTCACTCCTCGATATTTATTTTGCAGCACAAATGAAAAGTGGTGGAATTACGGTATATAGGATGAATGGACAGGTACTGATCTGCAAATGATGAAGAAAAAAATGCAACAAAGTTTACAAAACATCTTGATTTCGACCATTTGCAGAATTCCTTTCGGCTACTATCACTGTCGTCTAAGGATTGAGCAAATCATCAAGATCCGCTGCTGGCAGCTTCCTGTGCAATCATCGATTAATGATGTTCTAGATCTGCTTGATGGGAGACAAGTCCGGAGACACTGCAGGCCATGGTCGCACATTTATGCTGCGCAATCTGCTTTCAGTGGCACACATGACGTGGTCTGCAGCTGTTGTGTTAAAAAATGGCTGGTTGGACATTTTTAAGAAATGGCCCAACCATTGGTTTTGCCCCCAAATCATCTAAAAGACTACAGGGTTCCGACTATCGTACATTATGCCACCCCACATTGGGACATCATTGGTAGACTATTGCAAAGGAAGTTGACAAAATTATGTTGTTTTGGGTTGAGAAAGGGTTCGGTACAGACCCGAAACGCGCAAGTATGGAATATTGAATTCTAAATTTAATTTAAAATGAAAGGATGCATTACCAGTGTGAGATATGTAATGACTGACAGTCTGCTCTCCTGATCTACATCTCTCACACTGGTAGCAGCTCCTTTTCATTTATAATAAGTTCTAAAAAGGCAGATTCTCAGGGAGATCTATTTTATATATAAGGCAGGGTTCTCAGTGTGAGACATGTAATCACTGACAGTCTGCTCTTCTGATCTACATGTCTCACACTGGTAGCACCTTCTTTCATTTATAATAAGCTTTGGAGGCAGATTCTGAGGGAGATCTATTTTTACATATAAAGGTATCGTTCTCAGTTTGAGACATGTAATGACTGACAGTCTGGTCTCTTGATCTATATGTCTCACACTGGTAAAGCTCCATTTTCATATATAGGAAGCTCTGGATGCAGATTATCAGGGAGATTTATATTACATGTAAAGCAGGGTTCTCAGTCTGAGACATTTAATGACTGACAGTCTGCTCTCCTGAAATACATGTGTCACACTGGTAATGACTCCTTTCATTTATAATACGCTGTGGAGGCAGAATATCATTGAGATCTATTTTACACATAAGGCAGGGTTCTCAGTGTGAGACATGTAATGAATGACAGTTTGCTCTCCTGATCTACTTGTCTCAGACTGATAACGCCTCCTTTCATTTATAATAAGCTCTGGAGGCAGATTATCTGGGATATCTATTTTACATATAAGGCAGGGTTCTTTGGCGGGCTTTGCACACTATGACATCGCAGGTGCGATGTCGGTGGGGTGAAATCGAAAGTGACGCACATCCGGCGTCGCAGTCGATATCGTAGTGTGCAAATCCTTTTTGATATGATTAACGAGCGCAAAAGCGTCGTTATCGTATCATTGGTGTAGTCTCCTACATTTCCATAATGCCGGTGCAGCGACAGGTGCGATGTTGTTCCTCGTTCCTGCAGCAGCACACATCGCTGTGTGTGAAGCCGCAGGAGCGAGGAACATCTCCTTACCTGTGTCCCGGCTGCAATGCGGAAGGGAGGAGGTGGGCGAGATGTTTACATCCTGCTCATCTCCGCCCCTCCGCTGCTATTGGCCGCCTGCCGTGTGACGTCGCTGTGACACCGCACGACCCGCCCCCTTAGGAAGGAGGCGAGTCGCCGGCCAGAGCGACGTCGCAGGACAGGTAAGTGCATGTGAACCTGCCGTAGCGATAATGTTCACTACGGCAGCAATCACAAGATATCGCTGCTGCGACGGGGGCGGGGACTATCGCGCTCAAAATCGCAGCATCGGCTTGCGATGTTGCAGCGTGCAAAGTACCCCTTAGTGTGAGACTTGTAATGACCAACAGTCTGTTCTCCTGATCTACATGTGTCACACTGGTAATTCCTCTTTTTATTTATAATAAACGGTTGAGACAGAATATCATTGAGATATATTTTACATATAAGGCAGGGTTCTCAGTGTGAGACATGTAATGACTGATAGTCTGTTCTCCTGATCTACAGTACATGTTTCACACTGGTAACGCCTCCTTTCATTTATAATAAGCTCTGGAGGCAGAATATCATTCAGATCTATTTTACACATAAGGCAGGGTTCTCAGTGTGAGACATGTAATGACTGACAGTCTGTTCTCCTGAGCTACATGTCTCCCACTGGTTATGCCCTCTTTTCATTTATAATGAACTCTGGAGGCATATTCTGAGGGCGATCTATGTCCGACACATAGATCTTAACACACGAGACGATCTATCGTGCGATATGTCGTTGGGGTCACGGTTTTCGTGATGCACATCCGGCCTTGCTTGCGACGTCGTTTCATGTGACACCTCTGAGCGACGCAGAACGTTCGCAAATCGTTTACAAATCGTGTATCGTTTACACGTCTCTTATTTTTAAAAAATCGTTTATTTTTCATGGCGCCGGTTGTTCATCGTACCCGGGGCAGCACACATCGCACCGTGTGACACCCCGGGAACGATGAACACAGCTTACCTGCGTCCCGCCGGCTATGCAGAAAGAAGGAGGTGGGCGGGATGTTTACGTCCCGCTCATCTCCTCCTTCTGCTTCTATTGGCCGGCGGCTGTTTGACGTCACTGTGACGCCGAACGTCCCACCCCCTTCAGGAAGTGGATGTTCGGCGCCCACAGCGAGGTCGCGCAGCTGGTAAGTACGTGTGACGGCGGTTTAACGACTTTGTGCGACACGGGCAGCGATTTGCCCGTGACGCACAAACGACGGGGGCGGGTACGATCGCTCGTGCAATCGCACGATAGATCGTACCGTGTGACGCCCGCTTAACAGTTCATTTACATATTAAGAAAAGTGTGGATTTCTCTGGAATAAGATATCGGATCCCAGATATCAAGGTATCGTTTTATTCACATTTCTATGACCTACATGTCCATATAGATGGCTTAGGAGTGTTGATCCTACTGACAAATTCCTTTTAAATAATGGATGGAGTGATGATATGATGCAGATATTCCCCGGATTATAGGACTAGTATGCAATGACTCTGACCAGCACCATCAGGACCGTGAGATTTTCAGCTTTTCTGCCACAAATCGCAGTCAGATTTAATCTGGCAGATGTTTAGTCTTTGATAAAAGCTGTCTGACAGCGCCACATTCTCACCTGCCCCTATCGTCCTCAGATACGGGGGCCCAGCTGCATTCTCCATGTACATTGAGTCTGGGCAATTAATATCCAGATCTTCCCCTGGTCCCTGCACATTATGTAGGTGATGGTCGGAAGGAGCAGCTGTGCCAGACTTCCCGCAGAATGGAAGCATTACTGAAGTCTTCATTATTTGTCACACTGGGCAAAGCATGCAAGACTGGGAAAAAATAACCTCCAATGTGAAGGCGTCTTCAGTGCAAACTTCTTATCAGGAAAGTTCTGCAACTTTTGATTATATATTGTTTAAAGGGGCTGTCCACTACCTTTACATTGATGGCCTATCCTAAGGTGGTGTCACACACAGCGACAACGACGTCGCTGCTACGTCACCATTTTCTGTGACGTTGCAGCGACGTCCCGTCGCTGTCGCTGTGTGTGACATCCAGCAACGCGCTGGCCCCTGCTGTGAGGTCGCCGCTCGTTGGTGAATGTCCAGCTTCATTTTTTGGTCGTCGCTCTCCCGCTGTGACGCACAGATCGCTGTGTGTGACAGTGAGGGAGCGACGAAATGAAGCGAGCAGGGAGCAGGAGCCGGCATCTGGCAGCTGCGGTAAGCTGTAACCAGGGTAAACATCGGGTAACCAAGGTGGTTACCCGATATTTACCTTCGTTACCAGCCTCCGCCGCTCTCACGCTGCCAGCGCTGGCTCCTGCTCCCTGCACATGTAGCTGCAGGACACATCGTGTAATTAACCCGATGTGTACTGTAGCTAGGAGAGCAAGGAGCCAGCGCTAAGCAGTATGCGCGGCTCCCTGCTCTCTGCACATGTTGCAGCACAGCGACGCCCGTCGTTCTGATCGCTGCTTCGGCTGCTGTGTTTGACAGCTAAGCAGCGATCATAACAGCGACTTACAAGGTCGCTGTTACGTCACCGAAAATGGTGACGTAACAGCGACGTCGTTGTCGCTGTCGTTTAGTGTGACCCCAGCTCTAGTCATGGTCCAGCACCTAAAGTGTCCTTGTGTTACATTTCACAGATGGATTTAACAATGGACAATGGAAGGGCAACAATGGGGCAAAGCGGATTTTCTCCAGGATCTCATATAATGAAGCGATACACTGTACACCGGAGGCTGGGGAGTGGATCCTTTGCTACTACATACTTGGTAACTGATGTAAAGGACAGAGAATCTCAGTAAGTACTAAGATCTAAGAAGCACTGTCAGCAAAAGAGGTCCTAATAACAAGGATTACAGGATATTTTCTACAAAGATATAACTATTGTATCCATATTTATATCTTGTACTCATCCTGAGTTACCTCCTGTATTATACTCCAGAGCTGCACTCACTATTCTGCTGGTGCAGTCACTGTGTACATACATTACATTACTCATCCTGAGTTACCTTCTGTATTATACTCCAGAGGTGCACTCACTATTCTGCTGGTGGAGTCACTGTGTACATACATTACTTATCCTGTACTGATCCTGAGTTACCTCCTATATTATACTCCAGAGCTGCACTCACTATTCTGCTGGTGCAGTCACTGTGTACATATATTACATTACTGATCCTGTATTATACTCCAGAGCTGCATTCACTAGTCTGCTGGTGCAGTAACTGTGTACATTACATTACTTATCCTTAGTTACATCCTGTATTATACTGCAGAGCTGCACTCACTATTCTGCTGGTGCAGTCACTGTGTACATACATTACATTACTTATCCTGTTCTGATCCTGAGTTACCTCCTGTATTATACTCCAGAGCTGCACTCACTATTCTGCTGGTACAGTCACTGTGTACATACATTACTAATCCTGTTCTGATCCTGAGTTACCTCCTGTATTTTACTTCAGAGCTGCACTCACTATTCTGCTGGGAGAGTCACTGTGTACATACATTACATTACTGATCCTGAGTTACATTCTGTATTACACTGCAGAGCTGCACTCATTATTCAAATTCCAAAGCAAGCTCTGAGCAGACACTGGCGAAGCAGAATATGCAAGGGGATCTTAGCTCTGAGGAATGCAGAATTGTGAATACAGCTCTGAGTTATAATTCAGGACGTAGCGCAGGATCAAATTTCATAGTGTTTGGTTTGGGATGAATATGCAGTGTAATGCGCTGTACACACTTATATTACGCGTATATCAGACTGTTAGGAGATTCTGCTGTTGAATAACTGATCTTATGTTATTCCCTCTGTATCTATAATGAGCGCATCACCATATGGCCTCTTTAAAGGGCATCCAGTTACAATTACAGGCGACTTGTTTGGTTTCCATGGGGTCACTATGTTTTTCTCCCAGAGCTGACACCTCTGTTAATTGTTGTTGGAAAGCAACAAACCTGCAGACAAGCAGAAACAAGACACTCAAGACTCCCAGCTTACAGCTAGATTACCATGAGTCATGGATTTCATATTAATGACAATTATTATGATACATGTTCATAAGCGGGCACAGTCATGCTGGAGAACAAAAGGACCTTTCCCAAACTGTGCTCACTTATCCTGTACTGATCCTTAGTTACATTCTGTATTATACTCCAGAGCTGCATTCACTATTCTGCTGGTGCAGTCACTGTGTACATTACATTACTGATCCTGAGTTACATTCTGTATTATACTCCAGAGCTGCACTCACTATTCTGCTGGTGCAGTCACTGTGTACATACATTACATTACGTATCCTGTATTGATCCTGAGTTACATTCTGTATTATACTCCAGAGCTGCACTCACTATTCTGCTGGTGCAGTCACTGTGTACATACATTACTGATCCTGTATTATACTCCAGAGCTGCACTCACTATTCTGCTGGTGCAGTCACTGTGTACATACATTACTGATCCTAAGTAATCACTTGCATTATACTCCAGAGCTGCACTCACTATTTTGTTGGTGCAATCACTGTGTACATACATTACATTACTTGTTCTGTACTGATCCTGAGTTACGTCCTGTATTTTACTCCAGAGCTGCACTCACTACTTTGCTGGTGCAGTCACTGTGTATATACATTATATTACTGATCCTTTACTGATCGTGAGTTACATCCTGTATTATACTCTAGAGCTGCACTCACTATTCTGTTGGTGCAGTCACTGTGTAGATACAGTACAGACCAATAGTTTGGACACACCTTCTCATTCAAAGTGTTTTCTTTATTTTCATGACTTCGAAAATTGTAGATTCACATTGAAGGTATCAAAACTATGAATTATCACATGTGGAATGAAATACTTAACAAAAAAGTGTGAAACAACTGAAAATATGTCTTACATTCTAGGTTCTTCAAAGTAGCCACCTTTTGCTTTGATTACTTTGCACACTCCTGGCATTCTCTTGATGAGCTTCAAGAAGTAGTCCCCGGAAATGGTCTTCCCTTCACAGGTGTGCCCTGTCAGGTGTAATAAGTGGGATTTCTTGCCTTATAAATGGGGTTGGGACCATCAGTTGTGTTGTGTAGAAGTCTGGTGGATACACAGCTGATAGTCCTACTGAATACACTGTTAGAATTTGTATTATGGCAAGAAAAAAGCAGCTAAGTAAAGAAAAACGAGTGGCCATCATTACTTTAAGAAATGAAGGAGTCAGTCCAAAAAATTGGGAAAACTTTGAAAGTGTCCCCAAGTGCAGTGGCAAAAACGATCAAATGCTACAAAGAAACTGGCTCACATGAGGACCGCCCCAGGAAACGAAGACCAAGAGTCACCTCTGCTGCGGAGGATAAGTCTATCCGAGTCACCAGCCTCAGAAATCGCAGGTTAACAGCAGCTCAGATTAGAGACCAGGTCAATGTCACACAGAGTTCTAGCAGCAGAAACATCTCTAGAACAACTGTTAAGAGGAGGCTTTGTGCAGCAGCCTTCATTGTAAAATAGCTGCTAGGCAGAAGAGACTTGTTTGGGCTAAAGAACACAAGGAATGGACATTAGACCAGTGGAAATCTGTGCTTTGGTCTGATGAGTCCAAATTTGAGATCTTTTGATCCAACCACCGTGTCTTTGTAGAAAAGGTGAACGGATGGACTCTACATGGCTGGTTCCCACTGTGAAGCATGAAGGAGGAGGTGTGATGGTGTGGGGGTGCTTTGCTGGTGACACTGTTGGGGATTTATTCAAAATTGAAGGCATACTGAACCAGCATGGCTACCACAGCATCTTGCAGCGGCGTGCTATTCCATCTGGTTTGCATTTAGTGGGACCATCATTTATTTTTCAACAGGACAATGACCCCAAACACACCTCCAGGCTGTGTAAGGGCTATTTCACTAAGAAGGAAAGTGATGGGGTGCTACGCCAGATGACCTGGCCTCCACAGTCACCAGACCTGAACCCAATCGAGATGGTTTGGGGTGAGCTGGACCGCAGAGTGAAGGCAAAAGGGCCAACAAGTGCTAAGCATCTCTGGCAACTCCTTCAAGACTGTTGGAAAACCATTTCCGGTGACTGCCTCTTGAAGCTCATCAAGAGAATGCCAGGAGTGTGCAAAGCAGTAATCAAAGCAAAAGGTGGCTACTTTGAAGATCCTAGAATATAAGACATATTTTCAGTTGTTTCACACTTTGTTGTTAAGTATTTCATTCCACATGTGGTAATTCATAGTTTTGATGCCTTCAATGTGAATCTACAATTTTCAGAGTCATGAAAATAAAAAAAACTCTTTGAATGAGAGGGTGTGTCCAAACATTTGGTCTGTACACGGTACATTACATTACTGATCCTGTACTGATCCTGAGTTACATCCTGTATTATACTCCAGAGCTGCGCTCACTATTCTGTTGGTGCAGTCACTGTGTACATACATTACATTACTGATCCTGAGTTATACTCCAGAGCTGCACTCACTATTCTGCTGGCAGAATCAGTGTGTACATACATTACATTGTCCAAAATGTTTTGGTAAGCTATAATATTAAGATTTCCCTTCACTGGAACTAATACATTTAGACCTGTTAAAACAAGCCCATAGCATTGTCCTCCTTCACCAGACGTTGCAGTAGACAGGTAATGTTCTCCAGACATTCAATGACTTGAAGCAGAGATCTTAAAGAAAAAAATAGCTAAATTAAGTATATAAAAAACTAGCTGTACTACCCGGCTTCGCCCGGGTTAATAACTGCTGTTAACAAAATAGAATGTATTAACAAAAATGTATTGTGCACACAAACACCACAAAACAAATAGATAGAAATGTAATTATAATGTCTGTCTCCCCCTCTGTATATATCTCTGTCTCTCTATCTCTGTCTGTCTGTCTCTTTCCCTGTCTGTCTCTGACTGTCTCTGTCTCTTTCTCCATCTGTCTCAATCTCTTTCCCTGTCTGTCTATCTATCTCTGTCACTTTCCCTGTTTGTCTCTTTCCCTGTCTGTCTCTTTCCCTCTCTTTCCCTGTCTCTTTCCCTCTTTCCCTCTGTCTCTTTCCCTGTGTCTGTCTCTTTCCCTGTCTCTTTACCTGTCTTTGTCTGTCTCTTACCCTGTCTGTCTCTTTACCTCTCTTTTCCTGTCTGTCTGTTTCCCTGTGTCTCTCTGTCTCTTTCTCTGTGTCTGTCTCTTTACCTGTCTGTGTCTGTCTCTTAACCCGTCTCTCTCTTTCCCTCTCTTTCCCTTTCTGTCTCTTTCCCTGTCAGCCTGTCTCTTTGTCTGTGTCTGTCTCTTTGTGTCTGTCTCTTTGTGTATGTCTCTTACCCTGTCTATGTCTGTATCTTACCCTGTCTGTGTCTGCCTCTTTCCCTGTCTGTGTCTGTCTCTTTCCCTGGCTGCATTGTGACACGCCAACATTCCATATAAGGGCGTGGCTGTGCATTCTTCTGAAGTTCTGGCTGCACTGTGGCTCCCAGCTCCATTCGCTTTAATGGAGGCAGGTTTTTTGGTGAATAACTGTAAAGAGCGGGGTTAAAATTTCCCCTCAAAACATAGCCTATGACGCTCTTGGGGTCCAGACGTGTGAGTGTGCAAAATTTTGTGGCTGTAGCTGCGACGGTGCGGATGCCAATCCCGGACATACACACACACACATACACACACACACACACACATACACACACACACACATTCAGCTTTATATATTAGATGTGGATGTGCTAAATCTGTAAAATACCATTAATTTACAGCACTTTTTCTGTGCTCTCCATGGCGGGCCTGACCTTATAGTAGTATTTTTAGTTTATCCTTTATGGGCTCCCACCTGTCTATGGTTGTTATTGCACCAAATTAAGAAAGTAGATGAGATAAGACGGTCTCAATAGAACCGAGACAAGAAGTGTAGATTGTGTAATACAAGTGAGCAGACAAGATTAATTTCTGAGCCACAGGAGATGTAAGATAAGACGTCTCTGAGACACAATAGCACCGAGTATGATGATATTGTAGGACAAGTACAATAGTGTGCGTGCGATGATAATACTGTCTGATGATCATGTAACAGGAAAGGAAATCTAATGAGGCCAGAAGAATCCAGGAAGATCCATCAGCTTAATGTCTGTGTGTGTGTGTGTGTGTGTGTGTGTGTGTGTGTGTGTGTGTGTGTGTGTGTGTGTGTGTGTGTGTATGTATGTGTGTATGTATGTGTGTGTGTATATGTCCGGGATTGGCATCTGCACCGTCGCAGCTACAGCCACAAAATTTTGCACACTCACACTTCTGGACCCCGAGAGCATCATAGGCTATGTTTTGAGGGGAAATTTTAACCCCGCGCTTTACAGTTATTCACCAAAAAACCTGCCTCCATTAAAGCGAATGGAGCTGGATCCACAGTGCAGCCAGAACTTCAGCGCAGCCACGCCCTTATATGGAATGTTGGCGTGTCACAAGGCAGCCAGGGAAAGAGACAGACACAGACAGGGAAAGAGGCAGACACAGACAGGGTAAGAGACAGACATAGACAGGGTAAGAGACAGACACAAAGAGACAGACACAGACAAAGACAGACTGACAGGGAAAGAGACAGACAGGGAAAGAGAGGGAAAGAGAGAGAGACAGGTTAAGAGACAGGCACAGACAGGTAAAGAGACACACACAGACAAAGAGACAGAGACAGACACAGAGAAAGAGAGGGAAAGAGACAGACAGGGAAAGAGAGGGAAAGAGACACAGGGAAATAGAGGGAAAGAGAGGGAAAGAGACAGACAGGGAAAGTGACAGATAGATAGACAGACAGGGAAAGAGATTGAGACAGACAGGGAAAGAGACAGAGACAGTCAGAGACAGACAAGGAAAGAGACAGACAGACAAAGAGATAGAGAGAGACAGAGAGATATACAGAGGGGGAGACAGACATTATAATTACATTTCTATTTGTTTTGTGATGTTTGTGTGCAGAATACATTTTTGTTAATACATTCTATTTTGTTAAAAGCAGTTATTAACCCGAGCGATGCCGGGTAGTACAGCTAGTATATATAATAATGCCTCCTTAATATCTCACTGACTGAACAGTTAGGGTATGTGCACACGTTGCGTACTGTGCAGTATGGAAAAGAACACACCCTTTAAAACTGCGTTTGTAAAAAAAAAAAATGCATCCAAAACGCATGCGTTTTGCATGCATTTTGCGTGTTTTGGATGCATTTTTTGCAGTGCGGTCCCACAGCAACTGAGCTTTGCTACATGCCCGCTGACAGCAGACACAGAGTCGCGTGATGAGAATGATGAACTTCCCCGACTTCATTGTCATCCCGCGGCTCTGTCTGTGTGTCGCGTCCTGATTAGCGGTCACCCATGAAGGATTCACCGGTGACCACTAATCCCCTGAGTGACTGAAGTAAGCAGCGCAATCAGCAGTGCCATCACTCAGGTTACCGTAACCTGAGTGACGGCACCGCTGATCACTTCAGTCACTCGGGTGTCTTGCTTTCACAGTTGAAGGATCCAGCGGTGGCCGCGGGTAACCTGAGTGACGTCATCGCTGATCGTGCGGCTCACTTCAGTTGCTGTGTGGAGCTGACACAGAGAGGTCTGATCTGTGGCCGCTCCTGTCAGCTTCATGTAGCAGAGCTGAGAGCGTCGTGGTATGTCGTGTGGATTACGCCAGACCTGGATGGGTATTTAGGGGTTAATAAAGTGGTGAAAGAGGGTGTTTTTTTTGTCTTTTATTCCAAATAAAGGATTTTTTCGGGTGTATCATACCTAGGGCAGCAAAAACCCCAAATACGGCCCTGGGTGTATGTGTTTATTTTCTTTAACTTACAGGTTAATCATGGAAGGTATCTTGGGGAGACGCCTGCCATGATTAACCTAGGACTTAGTGGCAGCTATGGGCTGCCATTAACTCCTTATTACCCCAATTGCCACCGCACCAGGGCAATTTGGGATGAGCTGGGTAGAGTCCCAGGACTGTCGCATCTAATGGATGCGGCAATTCCGGGCGGCTCCTGGCTGATATTGTTAGGCTGGGGGGGCTCCCTATAACGTGGGGCTCCCTTTCCTGAGAATACCAGCCTTCAGCCGTGTGGCTTTATCCTGGCTGATATCAAAATTGGAGGGGACCGCACGTCGTTTTTTTTAATATTTATTTCTTTTTCTCCACGATATAGACCCACCCACCGGCGGCTGTGATTGGTTGCAGAGAGACAGCTGTCACTCAGCGTGGGGGCATGTCTGACTGCGACCAATCATAGGTGCCGGTGGGCGGGGAAAGCAGTGAATACTAGATGGAGTAATGAGCGGCCGGCATTTTCAAAAGAGGAAAAACCGCCGGAGCACTGTGACAGCCGTGCAGCACCGCGCCGGTGATCGGGGATCGGTGAGTATGAGAGAGGGCGGGAGACCGACCGACGGACAGAGAGAGGGACAGACAGAGCGACCAACTGTCAGAGAAAGAGACCGACCAACAGACAGAGACAGACAGAGAGAAACTGAAAGACCTGCGTTTTGTTTGTCAAAAAAGCATGCAAGTGCAGTCCAAGTGCATTTTGGTTGCGTTTTGACCCACATCATTGATTTCAATGGGTGGAGAACGCAGCTGCAACGCACAAAAGAAGTGACATGTTGGTTGTAACATTAGTAGAAATTGCTGCCAAATGTTCTTAACTAGTGATCAAAGCATCAAACTTGTTATTAGACAAAAAGAAGCTGAGACGCATTGACTCATTGTTAGAAGAAATGGAGAAATTCTCAAGGAAATTACTTTGTTGCTTATCTATGTTGCAGAATTAGGAACTAGAAATTGTTACATTCACACAGTGATGTCACAGTACAGGGATAATACACACAGTGATGTCACAGTACAGGGATAATACACACAGTGATGTCACAGTACAGGGATAATATACACAGTGGTGTCACAGTACAGGGATAATACACACAGTGATGTCACAGTACAGGGATAATACACACACAGTGATGTCACAGTACAGGGATAATACACACAGTGATGTCACAGTACAGGGATAATACACACAGTGATGTCACAGTACAGGGGATAATACACACAGTGATGTCACAGTACAGGGATAATACACACAGTGATGTCACAGTACAGGGGATAATACACACAGTGATGTCACAGTACAGGGATAATACACACACAGTGATGTCACAGTACAGGGATAATACACACAGTGATGTCACAGTACAGGGGATAATACACACAGTGATGTCCCAGTACAGGGATAATACACACAGTGATGTCACAGTACAGGGGATAATACACACAGTGATGTCACAGTACAGGGATAATACACACACAGTGATGTCACAGTACAGGGATAATACACACAGTGATGTCACAGCACAGGGATAATACACACACAGTGATGTCACAGTACAGGGATAATACACACAGTGATGTCACAGTACAGGGATAATACACACACAGTGATGTCACAGTACAGGGGATAATACACACAGTGATGTCACAGTACAGGGATAATACACACAGTGATGTCACAGTACAGGGATAATACACACAGTGATGTCACAGTACAGGGATAATACACACAGTGATGTCACAGTACAGGGGATAATACACACAGTGATGTCACAGTACAGGGATAATACACACACAGTGATGTCACAGTACAGGGATAATACACACAGTGATGTCACAGTACAGGGATAATACACACAGTGATGTCACAGTACAGGGATAATACACACACAGTGATGTCACAGTACAGGGATAATATACACAGTGATGTCACAGTACAGGGATAATACACACACAGTGATGTCACAGTACAGGGATAATACACACAGTGATGTCACAGTACAGGGATAATACACACACAGTGATGTCACAGTACAGGGATAATACACACACAGTGATGTCACAGTACAGGGATAATATACACAGTGATGTCACAGTACAGGGATAATACACACAGTGATGTCACAGTACAGGGATAATACACACAGTGAAGTCACAGTACAGGGATAATACACACAGTGATGTTACAGTACAGGGATAATACACACAGTGATGTCACAGTACAGGGATAATACACACAGTGATGTCACAGTACAGGGATAATACACACAGTGATGTCACAGTACAGAGATAATACACACAGTGATGTCACAGTACAGGGATAATACACACAGTGATGTCACAGTACAGGGATAATACACACAGTGATGTCACAGTACAGGGATAATACACACAGTGATGTCACAGTACAGGGATAATACACACAGTAATGTCACAGTACAGGGAAAATACACACAGTGATGTCACAGTACAGGGATAATACACACAGTGATGTCACAGTACAGAGATAATACACACAGTGATGTCACAGTACAGGGATAATACACACAGTGATGTCAGAGTACAGGGATAATACACACAGTGATGTCACAGTACAGGGATAATACACACAGTGATGTCACAGTACAGGGATAATACACACAGTAATGTCACAGCACAGGGAAAATACACACAGTGATGTCACAGTACAGGGATAATACACACAGTGATGTCAGAGTACAGGGATAATACACACAGTGATGTCACAGTACAGGGATAATACACACAGTGATGTCACAGTACAGGGATAATACACACAGTAATGTCACAGCACAGGGAAAATACACACAGTGATGTCACAGTACAGGGAAAATACACACAGTGATGTCACAGTACAGGGATAATACACACAGTGATGTCACAGTACAGTGATAATACACACAGTGATGTCACAGTACAGGGATAATACACGCGGTGCTGTCACAGTACAGGGATAATACACACACAGTGATGTCACAGTACAGGGATAATATACACAGTGATGTCACAGTACAGGGATAATACACACAGTGATGTCACAGTACAGGGATAATACACACAGTGATGTCACAGTACAGGGATAATACACACAGTGATGTCACAGTACAGGGGATAATACACACAGTGATGTCACAGTACAGGGATAATACACACACAGTGATGTCACAGTACAGGGATAATACACACAGTGATGTCACAGTACAGGGATAATACACACAGTGATGTCACAGTACAGGGATAATACACACACAGTGATGTCACAGTACAGGGATAATATACACAGTGATGTCACAGTACAGGGATAATACACACACAGTGATGTCACAGTACAGGGATAATACACACAGTGATGTCACAGTACAGGGATAATACACACAGTGATGTCACAGTACAGGGATAATACACACACAGTGATGTCACAGTACAGGGATAATATACACAGTGATGTCACAGTACAGGGATAATACACACAGTGAAGTCACAGTACAGGGATAATACACACAGTGATGTTACAGTACAGGGATAATACACACAGTGATGTCACAGTACAGGGATAATACACACAGTGATGTCACAGTACAGGGATAATACACACAGTGATGTCACAGTACAGAGATAATACACACAGTGATGTCACAGTACAGGGATAATACACACAGTGATGTCACAGTACAGGGATAATACACACAGTGATGTCACAGTACAGGGATAATACACACAGTGATGTCACAGTACAGGGATAATACACACAGTAATGTCACAGTACAGGGAAAATACACACAGTGATGTCACAGTACAGGGATAATACACACAGTGATGTCACAGTACAGGGATAATACACACAGTGATGTCACAGTACAGGGATAATACACACAGTGATGTCACAGTACAGGGATAATACACACAGTGATGTCACAGTACAGGGATAATACACACAGTGATGTCACAGTACAGGGATAATACACACAGTGATGTCACAGTACAGGGATAATACACACAGTGATGTCACAGTACAGGGATAATACACACAGTAATGTCACAGCACAGGGAAAATACACACAGTGATGTCACAGTACAGGGATAATACACACAGTAATGTCACAGTACAGGGATAATACACACAGTGATGTCACAGTACAGTGATAATACACACAGTGATGTCACAGTACAGGGATAATACACGCGGTGATGTCACAGTACAGGGAAAATACACACGGTGATGTCACAGTACAGGGATAATACACACAGTGATATCACAGTACAGGGATAATACACACAGTGATGTCACAGTACAGGGGATAATATGCACACAGTGATGTCACAGTACAGGGATAATACACAGTGATGTCACAGTACAGGGATAATACACACAGTGATGTCACAGTACAGGGATAATACACACAGTGATGTCACAGTACAGGGGTAATACACACAGTGATGTCACAGTACAGGGGTAATACACACAGTGATGTCACAGTACAGGGATAATACACACAGTGATGTCACAGTACAGGGATAATACACACAGTGATGTCACAGTACAGGGATAATACACACAGTGATGTCACAGTACAGGGAAAATACACACAGAGATGTCACAGTACAGGGGTAATACACACAGTGATGTCACAGTACAGGGATAATACACACAGTGATGTCACAGTACAGGGATAATACACACAGTGATGTCACAGTACAGGGATAATACACACAGTGATGTCACAGTACAGGGATAATACACACAGTGATGTCACAGTACAGGGGTAATACACACAGTGATGTCACAGTACAGGGATAATACACACAGTGATGTCACAGTACAGGGATAATACACACAGTGATGTCACAGCACAGGGATAATACACACAGGGATGTCACAGCACAGGGATAATACACAGTGATGTCACAGCACAGGGATAATACACACAGTGATGTCACAGTACAGGGATAATACACACAGTGATGTCACAGTACAGGGATAATACACACAGTGATGTCACAGTACAGGGGATAATACACACAGTGATGTCACAGTACAGGGATAATACACACAGTGATGTCACAGTACAGGGATAATACACACAGTGATGTCACAGTACAGGGATAATACACACAGTGATGTCACAGTACAGTGATAATACACACAGTGATGTCACAGTACAGGGATAATACACGCGGTGATGTCACAGTACAGGGAAAATACACACGGTGATGTCACAGTACAGGGATAATACACACAGTGATATCACAGTACAGGGATAATACACACAGTGATGTCACAGTACAGGGGATAATATGCACACAGTGATGTCACAGTACAGGGATAATACACAGTGATGTCACAGTACAGGGATAATACACACAGTGATGTCACAGTACAGGGATAATACACACAGTGATGTCACAGTACAGGGGTAATACACACAGTGATGTCACAGTACAGGGGTAATACACACAGTGATGTCACAGTACAGGGATAATACACACAGTGATGTCACAGTACAGGGATAATACACACAGTGATGTCACAGTACAGGGATAATACACACAGTGATGTCACAGTACAGGGAAAATACACACAGAGATGTCACAGTACAGGGGTAATACACACAGTGATGTCACAGTACAGGGATAATACACACAGTGATGTCACAGTACAGGGATAATACACACAGTGATGTCACAGTACAGGGATAATACACACAGTGATGTCACAGTACAGGGATAATACACACAGTGATGTCACAGTACAGGGATAATACACACAGTGATGTCACAGTACAGGGATAATACACACAGTGATGTCACAGTACAGGGATAATACACACAGTGATGTCACAGTACAGGGATAATACACACAGGGATGTCACAGCACAGGGATAATACACAGTGATGTCACAGCACAGGGATAATACACACAGTGATGTCACAGTACAGGGATAATACACACAGTGATGTCACAGTACAGGGATAATACACACAGTGATGTCACAGTACAGGGGATAATACACACAGTGATGTCACAGTACAGGGATAATACACACAGTGATGTCACAGTACAGGGATAATACACACAGTGATGTCACAGTACAGGGATAATACACACAGTGATGTCACAGTACAGGGATAATACACACAGTGATGTCACAGTACAGGGGTAATACACACAGTATAGAGATAATACACACAGTGATGTCACAGTATAGAGATAATACACACAGTGATGTCACAGTACAGGGATAATACACACAGGGATGTCACAGTACAGGGATAATAC
Organism: Anomaloglossus baeobatrachus; assembly: GCF_048569485.1. Lineage (NCBI taxonomy): Eukaryota > Metazoa > Chordata > Amphibia > Anura > Aromobatidae > Anomaloglossus > Anomaloglossus baeobatrachus. Next base: position 186,579,131 of record NC_134362.1, on the reverse strand, counting down.
ACACAGTGATGTCACAGTACAGGGGTAATACACACAGTGATGTCACAGTACAGGGGTAATACACACAGTGATGTCACAGTACAGGGATAATACACACAGTGATGTCACAGTACAGGGATAATACACACAGTGATGTCACAGTACAGGGATAATACACACAGTGATGTCACAGTACAGGGAAAATACACACAGTGATGTCACAGTACAGGGGTAATACACACAGTGATGTCACAGTACAGGGATAATACACACAGTGATGTCACAGTACAGGGATAATACACACAGTGATGTCACAGTACAGGGATAATACACACAGTGATGTCACAGTACAGGGATAATACACACAGTGATGTCACAGTACAGGGATAATACACACAGTGATGTCACAGTACAGGGATAATACACACAGTGATGTCACAGTACAGGGATAATACACACAGTGATGTCACAGTACAGGGATAATACACACAGTGATGTCACAGCACAGGGATAATACACACAGGGATGTCACAGCACAGGGATAATACACAGTGATGTCACAGCACAGGGATAATACACACAGTGATGTCACAGTACAGGGATAATACACACAGTGATGTCACAGTACAGGGATAATACACACAGTGATGTCACAGTACAGGGGATAATACACACAGTGATGTCACAGTACAGGGGATAATACACACAGTGATGTCACAGTACAGGGGATAATACACACAGTGATGTTACAGTACAGGGATAATACACACAGTGATGTCACAGTACAGGGATAATACACACAGTGATGTCACAGTACAGGGATAATACACACAGTGATGTCACAGTACAGGGATAATACACACAGTGATGTCACAGTACAGGGGTAATACACACAGTGATGTCACAGTATAGAGATAATACACACAGTGATGTCACAGTATAGAGATAATACACACAGTGATGTCACAGTACAGGGATAATACACACAGGGATGTCACAGTACAGGGATAATACACACAGTGATGTCACAATACAGGGATAATACACACAGTGATGTCACAGTACAGGGGTAATAGACACAGTGATGTCACAGTACAGGGATAATACACACAGTGATGTCACAGTACAGGGATAATACACACAGTGATGTCACAGTACAGGGAAAATACACACAGTGATGTCACAGTACAGGGATAATACACACAGTGATGTCACAGTACAGGGATAATACACACAGTGATGTCACAGTACAGGGATAATACACACAGTGATGTCACAGTGCAGGGGATAATACACACAGTGATGTCACAGTACAGGGATAATACACACAGTGATGTCACAGTACAGGGATAATACACAGTGATGTCACAGTACAGGGGTAATACACAGTGATGTCACAGTACAGGGATAATACACAGTGATGTCACAGCACAGGGATAATACACAGTGATGTCACAGCACAGGGATAATACACACAGTGATGTCACAGTACAGGGATAATACACACAGTGATGTCACAGTACAGGGATAATACACACAGTGATGTCACAGTACAGGGGATAATACACACAGTGATGTCACAGCACAGGGATAATACACACAGTGATGTCACAGTACAGGGATAATACACACAGTGATGTCACAGTACAGGGATAATACACACAGTGATGTCACAGTACAGGGATAATACACACAGTGATGTCACAGTACAGGGATAATACACACAGTGATGTCACAGTACAGGGATAATACACACAGTGATGTCACAGTACAGGGATAATACACACAGTGATGTCACAGTACAGGGATAATACACACAGTGATGTCACAGTACAGGGAAAATACACACAGTGATGTCACAGTACAGGGGTAATACACACAGTGATGTCACAGTACAGGGATAATACACACAGTGATGTCACAGTACAGGGATAATACACACAGTGATGTCACAGTACAGGGATAATACACACAGTGATGTCACAGTACAGGGATAATACACACAGTGATGTCACAGTACAGGGATAATACACACAGTGATGTCACAGTACAGGGATAATACACACAGTGATGTCACAGTACAGGGATAATACACACAGTGATGTCACAGTACAGGGATAATACACACAGTGATGTCACAGCACAGGGATAATACACACAGGGATGTCACAGCACAGGGATAATACACAGTGATGTCACAGCACAGGGATAATACACACAGTGATGTCACAGTACAGGGATAATACACACAGTGATGTCACAGTACAGGGATAATACACACAGTGATGTCACAGTACAGGGGATAATACACACAGTGATGTCACAGTACAGGGGATAATACACACAGTGATGTCACAGTACAGGGGATAATACACACAGTGATGTTACAGTACAGGGATAATACACACAGTGATGTCACAGTACAGGGATAATACACACAGTGATGTCACAGTACAGGGATAATACACACAGTGATGTCACAGTACAGGGATAATACACACAGTGATGTCACAGTACAGGGGTAATACACACAGTGATGTCACAGTATAGAGATAATACACACAGTGATGTCACAGTATAGAGATAATACACACAGTGATGTCACAGTACAGGGATAATACACACAGGGATGTCACAGTACAGGGATAATACACACAGTGATGTCACAATACAGGGATAATACACACAGTGATGTCACAGTACAGGGGTAATAGACACAGTGATGTCACAGTACAGGGATAATACACACAGTGATGTCACAGTACAGGGATAATACACACAGTGATGTCACAGTACAGGGAAAATACACACAGTGATGTCACAGTACAGGGATAATACACACAGTGATGTCACAGTACAGGGATAATACACACAGTGATGTCACAGTACAGGGATAATACACACAGTGATGTCACAGTGCAGGGGATAATACACACAGTGATGTCACAGTACAGGGATAATACACACAGTGATGTCACAGTACAGGGATAATACACAGTGATGTCACAGTACAGGGGTAATACACAGTGATGTCACAGTACAGGGATAATACACAGTGATGTCACAGCACAGGGATAATACACAGTGATGTCACAGCACAGGGATAATACACACAGTGATGTCACAGTACAGGGATAATACACACAGTGATGTCACAGTACAGGGATAATACACACAGTGATGTCACAGTACAGGGGATAATACACACAGTGATGTCACAGCACAGGGATAATACACACAGTGATGTCACAGTACAGGGATAATACACACAGTGATGTCACAGTACAGGGATAATACACACAGTGATGTCACAGTACAGGGATAATACACACAGTGATGTCACAGTACAGGGATAATACACACAGTGATGTCACAGTACAGGGATAATACACACAGTGATGTCACAGTACAGGGATAATACACACAGTGATGTCACAGTACAGGGATAATACACACAGTGATGTAAAAACATTGAAACAATATACAAGCAGAGATATTGAAAGATAAAATATAGATGAAAAATCTGAAGACCTTTCCATTTTACAATATCTGGGCTTTATACACTATGTTACTTTACTATCTGTAATATTGTACAGCTCGTAAGGAAATAGATCTCATACATGTATTTTCCCACTAAATGGTGCTGTATGTATGAGCAAAATGCCTGTGCAGTTCAGGCTTCTGTCCAGGTGGTGGCAGCAGAGGGTGGTGGATCCAGTCCATGAATGGCTGATTGGAAGGATAAATTAGGGAACATCCAAATTTTTTACTTGCACATTGTTTTGGTCTAATTACCGTCAAGATCCTCAGCTGAATTATGCATATCATTACAGTGTGCGCGAGAGAGAAAGAATAGAGGAAATCAGATATTTGTTTTCACAGTGATTGGCTCTCTCAAGTCCCTGATTGGTATATTACATGGATCATTGGCTCATTTGCAATTAGCCTCTTTTTTGCCAGAAAGCTTAGCTGCATTTTTTACCCCCTCCAAAAAAAAAAAAAAAAAGAAGCCCTCCTGAAAAGTTTCTGAAGATGGTAAATATTGTCCGGAACCCAATGGTTGTGAATGGTTGTCAGTGTGCCGCCATATAGTGCTTCGAGGAGTCCGCAGCGAAGAGACGCAAAGTGGACATGTGTATGACGACTATAAATAGGAAATCAAGGCAGGTCAAAGTGAAAAAATAAGTGTATTATTATCCCATTCATGAGTCACGTCTTAAGCTGGGTTCACACATAGCGACAGCGACATCGCTGTTACGTCACCATTTTCTATGACGTAACAGCGACCTTGTAAGTCGCAGTTATGATCGCTGCTTAGCTGTCAAACACAGCGACGCAGCAGCGATTATAACGTCGCTACATGTGCAGAGAGCAGGGGCCAGATCGCTGCTCAGTGTCACACACAGCGAGATCACTAATGAGGTCACTGCTGCGTCCAGGCCAGATTAAGGTTGGTGGGGGCCCCTGGGCAGAAAATCTGGTGGGGGCCCCATAACGTTAACATTTTTTAGCCATAACAGTAGAGCACGAACCGTAGCATTTAGATATAAATCCAATGAACATTTATCTTATCCTGTTCTGCCACATTCAGATTTACAGTACTACAATACAGACACAGTCCAGGATAAATCACAGCTGTCCACTTACACACAGAAAGTAGAGTTAAGGCTGCTTTACACATTTCGATCTCGTATGCGATCGCACACGCCCCCATCGTATGTGCGGAACAGGCAATTTGTTGCCCGTGTCGCACAAACGATTAACCCCCGTCACACGTACTTACCTTCCAAATGACCTCGCTGTGGGCGGCGAACATCCACTTCCTGAAGTGAAAGGGACGTCACACAGCGGCCGGCCAATAGAAGCGGAGGGGCGGAGATGAGCGGGACGTAAACATCCCGCCCACCTCCTTCCTTCCGCATTGCCGGCGGGACGCAGGTAAGCTGTGTTCATCATTCCCGGGGTGTCACATGGAGCGATGTGTGCTGCCTCAAGAACGATGAACAAAGACGTTCAATTTTTAGAAAATGAACGACGTGTATGCAATCAACGTTTTAACGCACAATCAGGGTCGCACGTAGCTGTCACACACTACAATATCACTAACGATGCCGGATGTGCGTCACTTACGACGTGACCCCGCCGAGACATCGTTAGATATATTGTAGCGTGTAAAGCCCGCTTTTGTCACATATTTTTTATTGATCCCAATGTTAAGGCAGCCAGGGCCAGCTCCAGGGTTTTGTGGCCTCCAGGTGAGTCTCAGTGGGCCCCATCCACACACAGACACGCACACACACATACAGGCATGCGTATATACATATTTGAAGACAAATTCAGAAAAATACATATAAACAGACAAATATATGCACAGTTATATACACTGACATACATGCAGACACAGACGCATTAGGGCTCGTGCGCACGTTGCGTAATTACATGCATTTACGGTGCGTATTGCACTGCAGTGTAAATGCATGCGTCCTGTGTCCCCTATACAATCTATGTAGATTGTGCATGATACGTGCACCCATTGCTTTTATGAACACAGTGATTTGGGTGCTAAAATGTTGACCCAAATCCGTGCGTTCATAAAATGAGCATGTCAATTATTCCGTGCGCTATGGATGCAGCTCCCGCTCTGTCTATGGTGGGGGCAGCAGCCCGAGCGCAGGAAATCGGCTTTTTTTGTACAGAAAAACTGAATCCATTATGCAGTGTTTCTGCAGCGATTTGACGCGCACATGTGCTGTCAAATCGCTGCAGAATATTCAGCAGTTACGTGCGCATGAGCCCTTACAGGTATTAATATGGGAAAGTCGCCAGCAGCCTCACTCACCTCTCCTGCTTGTTTCCGTCCAGCTCCTTCAGGACATGTGGCTGTTTCACGATGGCTGTCACTAACACACATGACTGCACACTGACAGCACTGCTGTATATACATCACAAGAGGGGCTGGGGGCTACAATATATACATTACAGGAGGGGCAGGGGGCATAGACGTTACTGGAGTGGCAAACAGCTCTGGTGGTGTACTCATCACTGCGATGGGTGACATAGCGCTCTGGGAACCCATATAGTTCTGGGGGGGGGCGCACAGACTGCTCTAATTCATATATACACACAGTACTGCTTCTTACACACACATCTCTGACACACACACACACACAATACAATGCACCCCCCATTACCCCTACACACACACACACAATACAATGCACCCCCCATTACCCCTACACACACACACACACACACACACACAATACAATGCACCCCCCATTACCCCTACACACACACGCACACACACACAATACAATGCACCCCCCATTACCCCTACACACACACGCACACACAATACAATGCACCCCCATTACCCCTACACACACACACACAATACAATGCACCCCCCATTACCCCTACACACACACACACACACAATACAACCCCCATTACCCCTACACACTCACACACACAATACACCCCCCATTACCCCTACACACACACACACACACACACACAATACAATGCACCCCCCATTACCCCTACACACACACAATACAATGCACCCCCCATTACCCCTACACACACACGCACACACAATACAATGCACCCCCCATTACCCCTACACACACACACACACACACACAAATACAATGCACCTACCCATTACCCCTACACACACACACACACACAATACAATGCACCCCCCATTACCCCTACACACACACAATACAATGCACCCCCCATTACCCCTCCCCACACACAATACAATGCACCCCCCATTACCCTCCCCACACACAATACAATGCACCCCCATTACCCCTCCCCCTACACACACACACACACACACAATACAATGCACCCCCCATTACCCCTACACACACACACACACACAATACAACCCCCATTACCCCTACACACTCACACACACAATACACCCCCCATTACCCCTACACACACACACACACACACACACAATACAATGCACCCCCCATTACCCCTACACACACACAATACAATGC